>NC_064628.1:955966594-956302844 GCF_023864275.1 Schistocerca cancellata | reverse complement strand
GGAGGTTTTGAATAGAATTGGGGGAAAGAGGAGTTTGTGGCACAACTTGATAAGAAGAAGGGATCGGTTGGTAGGACATGTTCTGAGGCATGGAGGCATCACAAATTTAGCATTGGAGGGCAGTGTGGAGGGTAAAAATCATAGAGGGAGACCAAGAGATGAATACACTAAGCAGATTCAGAAGGATGTAGGTTGCAGTAAGTACTGGGAGATGAAGAAGCTTGCACAGGATAGAGTAGCATGGAGAGCTGCATCAAACCAGTCTCAGGACTGAAGACAACAACAACAACGTGGCTATCAGACCCCCGTCAGTGTACCTGCTCTTTCACTGAATGGAGCAGTCCGTACTGACTCTGACACAACTGCAAACCGCTGTAACGGAGCATTTTGCTCAGAGTTCCACTTTTGCAAATCACCCACTGGCCTTCTGCTCCCTGAAAGAGCGGTTGGAACGTCGGAGCCTTTCATTTCACACATGCCACCCTGAATCGTACGATGCTCCGTTTAGTGAGTGGGAATTTCAAAGTGCCCTAGCTGCTTTCCCTTATGTGCCTCCCAGGTCATATCGCATCCACTGTCAGATGTTCAAACATCTCTCGGTGGACTGCCAGTCGCACCTCCTACATCCTTTTAAATGGTATCTAGGTTGAGAGTGAGTTCCCATCGCAATGGTGGGAAAGCATCATAATTCCTGTGTTGACACCTGGCAAGAACCCACTAGAGATGAATAGCGACTGCCCCATTAGCCTCACCAACATTCTTTGCAAGTTGCTCAAATGCATGGTGAGCCGGAGGTTGAGTTGCCTAGTTGAGTCTCGGGGCCTTTTAGCTCCATCTCAGGGTGGGTTCCATATGGGCCGCTCTGCCACCGATAATCAGGTGTGCCTAGAGTCTGCCATCTGTACGGCCTTTGCCCGCCATCAGCATCTGGTCACTGTCTTTTTTGACACGCGGAAGGCATATGATACGACATGGCGACATCACATCCTCTCTGCGCTTCATGGTTGGGGTCTTCGGGCTCCGCTCCGGATTTTCATACAAAATTTTCAGTTGCTTTGTTCCTTCCGTGTGCAAGTTGCGGCCTCCCATAGTTCCTCCTGAGTTCAGGAGAATGGGGTACTGCAAGGCTCTGTCTTAAGTGTCTGCATCTTTTTGATTGCAATTAATGGGCTTGCTGTGGCAGTGGGAACGTCTGTGTCAGCTTCCTTGTATGCTGACAACTTCTGCCTGTACTTGAGCTCCACTGGCATTGCAGTTGCTGAACGGCAGCTGCAGGGTGCTATCCGCAAGGCGCAGTCTCGGGCTGTCGTGCATGGCTTCCAGTTTTCGGATGCCGAGACGTGCGTCATGCATTTCTGCCGGCAACGCACTATTCACCCTGAGCCACGGCTTTATCTTGATGGCGAACCTCTTGCTGTGGTGGAGACCCATTGGTTTTTGGGATTGGTTTTTGATCCCCAGTTGACTTGGCTCCCTCATATTCGGCAGCTTAAACAAACGTGCTGGCGGCATCTTAACGCTCTTCCTTGCTCGAGTCACACTAGCTGGTGTGCCGATCAGTGTACCCTCAACGGCTGTACCAGGCGTTAATTCAGTCCCATCTATATTATGGGAGCCTGGCATATGGTTCAGCATTCCCTTCCGAATTGCAGTTGCTGGATCCCATCCTGCACAGTGGGATCAGACTCGCCACTGGTGCTTTCCGGACAAGCTCTGTCAACAGCATACTGGTGGAGGCAGCTGTCCCTCCATTGCAGTTCCGTTTCCAATTATTACTGGCCGCTTATACTAGACACATTTGTAGCTTGCCAGGGCATCCCAATTATCGTCTCCTGTTCCCTCAGTTGGTCGTCCATCTTCCGGAACGGCGGCCCCAGTCAGGGTGTACGATCGTGGTTTGTGTCAGAGCTCTTAACTCTGGGCTTGAGGTTTTTTTCCACCTCTTTTCCGGGCCCCTCTGCATATACCCCTGTTGTGTGTGCCCTGCCCATGCCTTTGACTCGATTTGGCACAGCGCCTGAAGGACTCAGTCCCACATGAGGCCCTCTGTCACCGCTTTCTTTCAATCCTTACTGTGTTTCAAGCCTCTGATGTTGTCTGTACTGACGGTTCGATGGTTGCTGGTCGCGTCGGTTATGCTCTTAGTCTGTGGGACCATTATCAACAACGCTCGTTGCCGGCTGGCTGCAGTATTTTCACTGCCGAGCTGGTGAATTGTCTCGTGCCCTAGAGTATATCCGCTCCTGCTCAGGTGAGTCGTTCATTATCTGTAGTGACCCCCTGAACGGTTTACGAGCTATCGACCAGTGTTTCCCTCGCTCTTGTCTGGTGATGGATACCCAGGCGTCCTTGTTGCGGCTGCTCTGTGGTCTTTGTGTAGAACCCGGATCATGTCGGCATCCCGGGAAATTAACATGTTAACACGCTGGCTAAACAGGCTGTCGATGCACCAGGCTTGGAGATTGGCCTTTAGGAGAGTTCAGTTTTGCGGCAGAAGGTACTTTGCACCTTGGGTGAAGAATGGCGCACCCTTCCTTCACCCAACAAACTTTTGGCCATCAGGGAGGCTACCGGTGCTTGGTGCTCCTCCTTGCGGGTCTCTTGCAAGGGCTCTGTTTTCCTCTGCTGGCTGTGCATTGGCCACACCTGGATGACGCACAGCTATTTATTGCGCCACGAGGACCCACCTTTATGCCGCTGCAGGTCAGCTTTGACGGTGGTCCACATCTTGTTGGACTGCCTGCTTTTAACTCAGCTCAGGCAGACATTTGCGCTGCCTGATACGCTTCCTCCACTTTTATCAGATGATGTTGCAATGGCAGGTTTAGTTTTGAGTTTTATTCATGCATGGGGTTTTTATCGCTTGATTAAGTGTTTGTCCTTTTTGGTGTTGAGTCTGACCTTTGGCGTACGATTTTAGACTGGGATTTTTAGTGCGTTTCTTGGTGGTTGGCCTTTCCTTTTTTTTGTTTCTATGGTCAGCCAACCGCTGTCATAACCTATGTGATTTTAATTCCTTTTGTATGGTCTCTGTCTGTGTTTTTCTTGTCCTGTGTTGTCTCTTGTCATCTCCATTGTTTGTTTTTATTCTTTGTGGGTGCTGAAAGTTCGTGGAAAAAGGGACCAATGGCTCTAGTAGTCTGGTCCATTCAATCCCACAACCCAACCAATCAAAAACTGGATTGACAGCTCTCGAAGCTAGATTATATTGGGCAAGACTCATCATCTGTTCATAGCTGCTGCAAGTCTCTATGTAGGTGGGAGTCAACAAAACTTTCACATTCAGAGGAAAAAGTTCTAGTTCGAAGTTTTGTGAAAGGATCATGCCACAACGAAAAATACTTATTCTTTAATAATTGCGACCCCTCCCTGCATATTATATCTCTCTCCCTCTCTCCAACATTTCACTGGAATACGAAATGAGCTGCCCTTGTTTAATGTCCTCCATCAGTCCTATCTAATAAGGACTGCATACTGCACAGCAGTGCTCAGAAAGTGGATGAACAAGAGTAGTGTAAGTACTCTCTTTAGTATAATTGTTACATCTTCTAAGTGTTGTGCTTTGGGTCACCTTTCGCAAACATTTACAGTGTGTTGGTTCCAGTTGAAGTGGTTTGTAATTGTACTCTGTAGATATTTATTTGGTTTGACAACTCATAAATTAGTATTATTTATTGTGCATTGTGTGTCCTTTTAGTACCCAAGTGGAGAAGTGGAGGACCTTATACTTCTTATTGTTCAGGGTCAGTTGCCACATTTCCCACTTTACAGATACCTTGCCTAAATTATTTTGTAACTTGTATTGATATTTTGATGACTTTACTAGACGCTAAATGAGAGAATTATCTGCAAACACAGCTACACCTCTGTTTGAAGGATTCGTACAGTCCACTTCATATGTTGCTTCACATTGTACCTGTCTTTCCAAAGAGCTCTGCTGCCCACTACTAGATAGCACTGATGCCATTTTTCTCAGCACTGTACAGTAGTGATGGTGCTGAAAAGGAAAAAAGAGGTGGTTGAGCATTAATTCCCACTCCTGTATAGCCTAAAGGATAAAACATTGATTTTCTACTGTAATTTTTCATGTGTGAATTTAGTGCAGTAAAATACACACTGATTGTGACTGAATTTGCAAATCCCTCTCAAAGAAGACCAAGGAAAACAAAAGTTACTTACGGGGTAGAAATATCTGCAGTGATGCAACTGTTTACCATTGCATTAATAATTTATATCTATATACAGTAAAATCCCCTTTATACAGTTTTCAGCAGACTGACCCAAAAAAGTGTGAAATGCAGGAAAATGTAAAATACCGGAAAGCATAGGAAACACAACAAGCAAAAATGAATAAATTACTCTTAATGTCATTCTCTTTATATTGTTCAGAATATGAAAGTAAAACAATTTAAATATCTCCTGTTTAAAAAAATCTGAAATAATTAATTGCTTTTGTTTCTTTCTAATGGCAATTAACTCCACTCTTTTGTGAAACCACGTTAAAAAGATATTCGTGTTCTAATGTGAGAATTAGGGATAATCATTATAAAGTTATGGTAAATAAAACTTGTGTACAATATTGGTTAAAACATTGAAAGTGGCAGTCATAGTAAACAGAGAACAGTAGGCATGAAATCTCCAGCTTGTTGCTGACAAGGATGTTACTTGGTTCAGGGACATCCTGGGTGAGAGTGAGGGTGGAAATTGTTGTGTTATAGAGCATCTTGGGGAGGAATGTTTATGTCTGAAATCAGGTCGTACCGACCTAAAACTGCATGCCTAGTACGAGTTACAAATTTCATGTGGATTTAATGACTATTCATGAAAGCCAGTTATAAAGATGACCATCTTCAAAAGTGGTGTTTATTTGTATATATGATCTTGAAATTAAATTAAAGCTGTTGTGATGCAACACAGTTAGCAGAAGGAAGGTTGCTACTAGAGTGATGTAGTGTATTTTCCCATCATTCTAAACACTGCGAACCTATACTGTGGGCAGACATGACCAAACATGCTGACAATAGAAGTCTTGCTTACTGTGCTTATGCTATGTTACATAATCAATAACTTTGTGGATAATCTATTTTTCCTGCTTTGCTCTGAGGCTGACTTTGAGCAGGGATATGATGCACTTTTTGCCGAAAACTGTAAGAAAATTGATAATAAAGGTCGTAATAATGACAAAGAAATCTTAAAATGTGGGAAATGCTTCACCACACAATTGTTAGCATTATATTGAGAGAATAGGGCTTGTGTTGGAAATGACAAAAATGAATGTGAAAAGTGGAAAAATGTGAAATGCAGTAACATAAAACCGGGTTTTATTATATATACTTTGAAAAACACCGGAAGTACATGTCAGAGGGTATGTGCCATTGTACCACATATTAGGGTACCCCTCTCTCCCATTACCAACCCCCTTGGTCTGTGGGGAGAATTATTTCTTAAATGTCTGTGTGCACACCATAATTAGACTAATCTTGTGTTCACAGATCCCACCAGAACGTTACGTGGTAGGGGGTTGTAATATATTCCTCACCTTGAATTATGAAAACTTTGTAAATAATCTTTCATGACACAGTTGGTGGTCTTTAAGCTTTGTCGGTTTAGGTTTTTCAGCATTTCCATGAAGCTCTCCTACAGTCAAGCAAACCTTGGACCATTCATGCTGTTCTTTTTTTATATGCCGAATATCTCAAATTAGAGCCCATTTGGCATGGATCTCACACACACTTGAGTGGTACTACAAGAATGGCCACATAAGTGTTTTGTAACCAATTTCAATTGTGGACAGACTGTTTTTCCAGTATCCTACTAATCAATCATAATCTACCACCTGCTTTACCTATGAATGGGCCTAGGTTATTATTTGAGTTCACATCACCACAAATTGTGAAGCCCAGCTAACACACTATTATTTAACAGCTATGAAATGGTGGTGCTTATAGTAGTATATTTAAGATAGCAGGATTAAAAGGAATGTTTGTGCTTTGCAGGTGGAATGACCTGTCTCCTCAGTGTACATAATTACATTAATAACTCGTATAACATGCACCATGTTGTTTAGTTCCATTATCAGTTGTGGAAAACAAAATATGCTTATAACAACAGCCACAATAAATTTCATGAATGAAGTCATTTTCATCTGTGAGGCATTACAAAAATTGTAATGAACAAATTGTCAATAAGCTGATTTTACCCTCTTGAGCATTATCAAGCAGCTTTGTGGTAAAAACAGTAGCAGTACCAAACAAACAAAAAATAAAAATTTTCCTCACCCAGTTGTTTACGACTCACAAAATTTGGGTTATATGCTGCTATTGTCAGAAAGTAATCCACACAGTGGTATGAATAGATCAGTTTATAATTGTGTCTATAATAATAATAATAAAATTAATAATAATAATAATGCAATGTTATCCATCCTGGATCTTCCATTGTTTAATAATAATAATAATAATAATAATAATAATAATAATACTCCCCGTGGAGGCCCGGGAAAAGAATAGGCCTCCGGTATGTTCTGCCAGTCGTAAAAGACGACGAAAAGAACAAACCACTAATAGGGCTAACCCCCCTTTTAGTGTGATTACTTGGTTCAGGACAGAACTAAAGAAGCCTCGGACAAGTGCCGTCATGGTCGGGGACGACGCTTGAACCCTATACCCGCCCACAATGGTAACGACACTGCTAGCCAACTGGAAAATGATTTAAATCCAAATAGAGGTGTTTTGCAGGATATGCTTCCTGCAACCACCCTAGAAGGAAAACAAAGACAGAGGATGAGATGGTCAGATGAAGTTAATCGACACCTCATGTTCTGTTATTACCAAGCAACAGACCTAGGAACCAACACAACTGGATACAGATCACAAGTATACACAACATTTATTACCAGATACCCGGAATTAAAATTTTTAACAGGACAACGACTAGCTGATCAGATCCGTGTGATAATAAAAAATAACAGGATACCCCAGTCAGAATTAGAAAACATCAAACAACAAGTACAACAAATACTGGAACAAAATAATGTGCAATCAGTAGAAGAAGAAAATACAGTAATGGACTCAAACATCCCAGAGCAAACAAACAAAGACCAACACGTATCAATTAAAGAATCAGAGGAAAATGAAATCTTAAGACAGCCACCAGAACAAGCACAAATAGAACACGAAGTGACACACATGTTAGATATAGAAGATAAATTTCAGCTGACATATATAGAATACAAAGACACAAATACAGACATTAGACCATTCTTGCATAGACCGCCAAATAACCCACAAGTCGAAACAACAATAAAGACTATCAACACAATCATACACAACAAAATAAATGAAAACACAACTATGGAAGAGTTACAACTACTGGTTTATATAGGAGCACTCACTACACTAAATATACACACTAGGCAGAGATCAGAACAAACCAACACACATAAGAAACCCACAAAACCAGCATGGCAACACAGGCTACAGATCAGAATAGAAAAACTGAGAAAAGACATTGGACAGCTAACACAATTTATAAGAAATGAAATATCAGAAAAAAAACGAAAAAGGTTAGGTAAAATCTCACAACAAGAAGCAATAGAGCAATTAGATGAAAAAAAGCAGAAATTGCAAGCATTGGCCAAACGACTTAGAAGATACAAAAAAAGTGAAAATAGAAGGAAACAAAACCAGACAATCAACACAAACCAAAAGAGATTTTACCAGACAATAGATAACACACACATTAAAATAGACAATCCACCAAACATAACAGACATGGAACACTTCTGGAGCAACATATGGTCAAACCCGGTACAACATAACAGGCATGCACGGTGGATACAAGCAGAAACAGACACATACAAGATGATACCACAAATGCCTGAAGTGATAATTTTGCAACATGAAGTCACCCGAGCAATTAATTCTACACACAATTGGAAAGCCCCTGGAAATGATAAAATAGCAAATTACTGGCTAAAGAAGTTCACCTCAACGCATTCACATCTAACTAAATTATTTAACAGTTACATTGCAGACCCATACACAGTCCCTGATACGCTTACACAAGGAATAACTTATCTGAAACCTAAAGATCAAGCAGACACAGCAAACCCAGCTAAATATCGCCCCATAACATGCCTACCAACAATATACAAAATATTAACTTTAGTCATCACACAGAAATTAATGACACATACAACACAGAACAAAATTATAAATGAAGAACAAAAAGGCTGCTGCAAAGGAGCACGAGGATGTAAAGAGCAACTGATAATAGATACAGAGGTGACATATCAAGCTAAAACTAAACAAAGGTCCCTACACTACGCATACATTGATTACCAAAAAGCCTTTGATAGTGTACCCCACTCATGGTTACTACAGATATTAGAAATATACAAAGTAGATCCTAAATTGATACAGTTTCTAAACATAGTAATGAAAAACTGGAAAACCACACTTAATATCCAAACAAATTCAGATAACGTCACATCACAGCCAATACAGATTAAGCGTGGAATATACCAAGGAGACTCATTAAGTCCTTTCTGGTTCTGTCTTGCTCTGAACCCACTATCCAACATGCTAAATAATACAAATTATGGATACAATATTACTGGAACATACCCACACAAAATCACACATTTGCTATACATGGATGATCTAAAACTACTGGCAGCAACAAATCAACAACTCAACCAATTACTAAAGATAACAGAAGTATTCAGCAATGATATAAATATGGCTTTTGGAACAGACAAATGTAAGAAAAATAGCATAGTCAAGGGAAAACACACTAAACAAGAAGATTACATATTGGATAACCACAGCGACTGCATAGAAGCGATGGAAAAAACAGATACCTATAAATATCTAGGATACAGACAAAAAATAGGAATAGATAATACAAATATTAAAGAAGAACTAAAAGAAAAATATAGACAAAGACTAACAAAAATACTGAAAACAGAATTGACAGCAAGAAACAAGACAAAAGCTATAAATACTTATGCTATACCAGTATTGACCTACTCATTTGTAGTAGTGAAATGGAGTGACACAGACCTAGAAGCACTCAATACACTTACACGATCACAATGCCACAAATATAGAATACATCACATACATTCAGCAACAGAAAGATTCACATTAAGCAGAAAGGAAGGTGGAAGGGGATTTATAGATATAAAAAACCTACATTATGGACAGGTAGACAATTTAAGAAAATTCTTTCTAGAACGAGCAGAAACTAGCAAAATACACAAAGCAATCACTCATATAAATACATCAGCTACACCATTGCAATTTCATAACCACTTCTACAACCCTTTAGATCACATAACATCAACAGATACAAAGAAAGTAAATTGGAAAAAGAAAACACTACATGGCAAGCACCCATATCATCTAACACAGCCACACATAGATCAAGACGCATCCAACACATGGCTAAGAAAAGGCAATATATACAGTGAGACGGAAGGATTCATGATTGCAATACAGGATCAAACAATAAACACCAGATATTACATCAAGCATATTATTAAAGATCCCAATACCACAACAGATAAATGCAGACTTTGCAAACAACAAATAGAAACAGTAGATCACATCACAAGCGGATGTACAATACTAGCAAATACAGAATACCCCAGAAGACATGACAATGTAGCAAAAATAATACATCAACAACTTGCCATAAAACATAAACTAATAAAACAACACGTTCCCACATACAAGTACACACCACAAAATGTACTGGAGAATGATGAATACAAATTATACTGGAACAGAACCATTATAACAGATAAAACAACACCACATAACAAACCTGACATCATACTCACCAATAAAAAGAAGAAATTAACACAACTAATTGAAATATCCATACCCAACACAACAAATATACAGAAGAAAACAGGAGAAAAAATTGAAAAATACATCCAACTGGCTGAGGAAGTCAAGGACATGTGGCATCAGGATAAAGTCAACATTATACCAATTATATTATCAACTACAGGAGTCATACCTCACAATATCCACCAGTACATCAATGCAATACAGCTACATCCAAACATATATATACAACTACAAAAATCTGTAATTATTGATACATGTTCAATGACCCGAAAGTTCCTAAATGCAATATAACATATACCATACAGTTACAAGGAAGTCACGCTTGACCGAGGTCCGCGTCACGTTCCATTTTTAACCAGACTTAAGTCTGAGGAAAAAAAAGATAATAATAGTAGAATGAGATTTCCACTCTGCAGTGGGTAGGAGACGAGGTACTGGCAGAAGTAAAGCTGTGAGGATGGGGCGTGAGTCGTGTTTGGGTAGCTCAGTTGGTAGAGCACTTGCCCGCGAAAGGGAAAGGTCCCGAGTTCGAATCTTGGTCCGGCACACAGTTTTAATCTGCCAGGAAGTTTAATAATAATAGTAAGACAAAATCTGTACAGACATCAGCATGTAACAGAATTCCCATTAAAGAAAGGAAAGTACAATTTATGTGCCACAGTTATGTCTTGGTATGCAACATTTCCCTAAAATGGGGTAATCTTGTACAGTCACAGATGTGAAGGTTTAAATTTAGAACTAAAGATGTGGATTACATACTAAGAAATACATAACACAGTTTTTGTGTGATGTAGGTATTTTGTTTCTTCTCGTTTGAATCTGCCCCATACTGCCACCCCCCCCCCCCCCCTTTTTTTTCCAATTGTTTGCTGGCCCCGGGAAGAATAGGTTTGTGTTGGTTTTAGGGCACTCCAACAGATACTGAAATCCATGTGCATTCTTAATTTACTGGAGTTTATTTCAACAGAATTCATAGCTGTTTGTAATTTCCTTAAGAGAATTGAATTGTTACTAATTTTAATTATTTCTCTGGAGCTTCTCTTACTTCAGAAAAGTACCAAATGGGTACACTAGTGTTGGTGGCTGTGGTGTGTCTTTATCTTCATTAAGAGAAATGTTATCTATTCCTTGGGATTCAACAGTAATTTTTAATTGTCTGATTGTTTCCTTTCATACAGTTTATCTCCATGGTTTGTTTCCATGTTTGCCCATTCATTGCATTCTATATTGATCACTGCTTAATGGTTTCAGCTCTCTGAAGAGAACTGTCTGCTGCGAGAATAATCTAGCATGTGGAGATGAGCCTATTTTAGGATTGATTTCTCTTCTTGACTAAATACATTGCAGTATTCCTCCCTCCTCCATTTGCACTGCAGCATGGTACTTCACTGTTTCTGTGGTAGGACAAAGTGAGAAAGACTAGTGTGCACACTTCTGCTGTTACCAGATAGCGTGCGAAAGAAAGCTGCTCCACAATGCACTTACCTTAGTACTGAACATTGCTATGCAGACTCATATACTTTAGCTCTGCAACACCTATCTGCTTTTCAATAATTGCAAAATACACACATGCTAAGCTGTTACCATTGCACATATTACTTGGGGATATCGAGTACTTTAATCAGGAGAAGATTTGTTGCAATAGCTAAATAAGGGCTCCCATTTAAAAGGAACAAGAAATTAACTCAAAGCATGGTGGCATCATCAAGCAGTTCGTCTGGCTCCAAAGCAGAAAGAACCAAATCAATCGAAATAATTCTAAGCACATACCTTCCCAAGCTTACTTCTATAAGCACTGAGGTGGTGAAAATTTCCATTTCTTTCTGGAGCAAATGGTAAACAGAAGATATTGCTTACATTAAACTGCATTCTGCCATGTGGGTCGTACACATTTACTACACACAAAACAATCTTCCATCAGATATTGCCGTTGTGAGTCATGAATGTCAGATTCATTCTACAAAACTGTATACTTTTGTGGAGGCTGCAGTAATTGCCCCGAAACCCTTCTCTGCCGAAAAGCAGGTGGCATACATTGTGTTTATCTCTTTCGTTTAATTTTCATCAGTTTCAGTTGTTGTTAATATTTCTCCAAAAGTTGTCCTTGAAAATTAATAAGGTTTATTCCAGAATATTTCTTAATATTTTGTTCAAAATGTTTAAAAACCATACACCCTTTTACCTGAGGAGAGTTTGTTGCTTTATTTTGTTGAAAAGTTGAACATAGTACTTTGCCGTGATGGTTTTACCATGTTGTAAGTAATCAGTATGTAGTATTTTATCTTTATCCCAAAAGATGAATGTGAACAACCTGTCTGCGATATTTGTATTTTTAACTTCCGTGGACATGGGGAACCAGTATATCTCTCTTCTCTGTTTGCTGGATCGTAAGTGTGTATCCATGTTTCATGAGTGGTAACATGACAATCTAAAAATACCAGGAGATCCTGATGAAATTGACCCAGAACGGATTGTGAAGCAACCACTCATTGCGCTTTTGGTCTGCATTGAGACATTTAGGAACACACGTCGTTGAGAGCTTTCTCATGGCCAAAATCTCATGATTAATATGTAATATGGCCCACAAGTTCTCAGGATATGACCATGATCTCTTATAGCCTTTCAGGATGCACTTCATCCTACGTGCTAAAATCCCCTTTTCAAATGCAGCAACACAATTTTTGACAGTGGAGTAGGAACGGCAGTTTACCACACAGTATATCAGACGTACAATAAATTTTTTTGTCTCTGTTCCCTTTTAAAAAATATACTTACCTGCAGCCTGAATATTTTTCACTGTGAATTCTCTATTTTGTCGCGCTATGTTTACTTCAAACCTGCAGTATCATTTATAATATAAAGAATAAGGTTTGATGCCAAAACAGTAGAATTAACCTTCATCAGTTTTAACTAAGAAAAGCTTTGAGACTGAAATCTTTTATTATATTCAGTGCCTTGCACTTAAAGGAAAAGCAAAATTCCTTCAGTTCCTCAGCACATTGCATCAGCAGGCAAATACTCTGCACACCTCCGTAGTGAGAAATGGCGTAATGTTGGCTACGTTGCTTACCGATGCTTGGATCCCGAGTGCACTCTCTGTGCATAGTTGGAGCACCACATTTCAGCACTTGAAAATAGTTACGCATGTGCATTTTATACAATGAAAATTACTAATACAACACATTATGTAGACAAACTAGGAGTGAAGATTACAACTCGCCAAGTTGTACAAGCATTAGTTAGACAAACACTGAACATAATTAAGTTTAAAGCAGTAAGTATGCATTGAAAGAAAACCTTAAGACATCATGTAAATGACCACCATAATGCCAGATTTTCCTCTGAGAAGGTGTAAGTTATTCTTATTGTAAAACTCTCATTTTATATCATAACATGCGTGCCTCAGTGATACAGATAGCTGTACCGTAGATACAACCACAATGGAGGGGTATCTGTTGAGAGGCCAGACAAACCTGTGTTTCCTGAAGAGGGGCAGCAGCCTTTTCAGTAGTTGCAGGGGCAACAGTCTGGATGATGGACTGATCTGGTCTTGTAACACTAACCAAAATGGCCTTGCTGTGCTGGTACTGCAATCGGCTGAAAGTAATTTTTCTTGAGGGCATGCAGCTTTACTGTATGGTTAAATGATGGCATCCTCTTGGATAAAATACTCCTGAGGTAAAATAGTCCCCTGTTCAAATGTCCGGGCGGGGACAACTCAGGAAACACCATTATCAAGAGAAAGAAAGCTGGTGTTCTGTGGTTCGGAGCGTAGAATGTCAGATCCCTTAATTGGGCAGATAGGTTAGAAAATATAAAAAGGGAAATGGATAGGTTAAAGTTAGATATACTGGGTATTAGTGAAGTTCGGTGGGAGAAGGAACAACACTTCTGGTTAGGAGAATACAGGTTTATAAATACAAAATCAAATAGGGGTAATGCAGGAGTATCTCTAATAATGAATAAAAAATTAGGAGTGCGGGTAAGCTACTACAAACAGCATAGTGAACGAATTATTTTGGCGAAGATAAACATGAAGTCCATGCCTACCACAGTAGGACAAGTTCATATGCAACTATCTCTGCAGATGATGAAGAGATTGAAGAAATGTATCATGAGATAAAAGAACTTATTCAGATAGTGAAGGGAGACGAAAATTTAATAGTCATGGGTGACTGAAATTCGGTAGTAGGAAAAGGAAGAGAAGGAAACGTAGTAGGCGGATATGGAATGGGGGGTAAGGAATGAAAGATGAAGCCACCAGGTAGAATTTTGCACTGAGCATAACTTAATCATAGCTAACACTTGGTCCAAGAATCATAAAAAAAGGTTGCATACATGGAAGAAGCCTGGAGATACTGGAAGGTCTCAGATGGATTATATAATGGTGAGACAGAGATTTAGGAACCAGGTTTTCAATTGTAAGACATATCCAGGGGCAGGTGTGGACTCTGATCACAATCTATTGGTTATGAACTGTGGATTAATACTGCAGAAACTGCAAAAAAGTGAGAATTTAAGGAGAATGAACCTGGATAAACTGACAGAACTGGAGGTTGTAGAGAGTTTCAGGGAGAGCATTTGAGAGCAATTGACAAGAAAGGGGGAAAGAAATATATTAGAAGAAGAATGGGTAGCTCTGAGGGATGAAATAGTGAAGGCAGCAGAGGATCAAGTAGGTAAAAAGACAAAGGCTAGTAGAAATCCTTGGGCAACAGAAGACATATTGAATTTAATTGATGAAAGGAGAAAATATAAAAATGCAATAAATGAAGCAGGCAAAAAGGAATACAAACGTCTCAAAAATGAGATCGATAGGAAGTGCAAAATGGCTAAGCAGGGATGGCTAGAGGACAAATGTAAGGATGTAGAGGCTTATCTCACTACAGGAAAATTAAAGAGACCTTCGGAGAAAAGAGAACCACTTGCATGAATATCAAGAGCTCAGATGGAAACCCAGATCTAAGCAAAGCAGGGAAAGAAGAAAGGTGGAAGGAGTACATAGATGGTCTATACAAGGGCGATGCACTTTAGGACAGTATAATGGAAATGGAAGAGGATGTAGATGAAGATGAAATAGGAGATATGATACTGTGTGAAGAGTTTGACAGAGCAATGAAGGATGTAAGTCAAAACAAGGCCATTGGGAGTAGACAACATTCCCTTAGAACTACTGACAGCCTTGGGAGAGCCAGCCCTGACAAAACTCTACAATCTGGTGAGCAAGATTTATGAGGCAGGTGAAATACCCTCAGACTTACAGAAGAATATAATATTTCCAATCCCAAAGAAAGCAGGTGTTGACAGATGTGAAAATTACCAAACTGTCAGTTTAATAAGTCACAGCTACAAAATACTAATGTGAATTCTTTACAGACATATGGAAAAACTGGTAGAAGCCGACCTTGGGAAAGATCAGTTTGTATTCCATAGAAATGTTGGAACACAATACTGACTCAAAGACTTATCTTAGAAGATAGATTTTTGGATATAGAGAAAGCTTTTGACAATGTTGACTGGAATACTCTTTCAAATTCTGAAGGTGGCTGGGTAAAATACAGGGAGCGAAAGGCTATTTACAGTTTGTACAGAAACCAAATGGCAGTTACAAGAGTTGAGGGACATGAAAGGGAAGCAGTGGTTGGGAAGGGAGTGAGACAGAATTGTAGCCTCTCCCCGATGTTATTCAGTGTGTATATTGAGCAAGCAGTAAAGGAAACAAAAGGAAAACTCAGAGTAGGTATTAAAATCCATGGAGAAGAAATAAAAACGTTGAGGTTTGTCGATGACATTGTAATGCTGTCAGAGACAGCAAAGGGCCTGGAATTAGATTAGGAAATGAGACGCTTAAAGTAGTAAAGGAGTTTTGCTATTTGGGGAGCAAAATAACTGATGATGGTCGAAGTAGAGAGGATATAAAATGTAGACTGGCAATGGCAAGGAAAGCGTTTCTGAAGAAGAGAAATTTGTTAACATCGACTATAGATTTAAGTGTCAGGAAGTCGTTTCTGAAAGTATTTGTATGGAGTGCAGCCATGTATGGAAGTGAAACATGGACGATAAATAGTTTAGACAGGAAGAGAATAGAAGCTTTCGAAATGTGGTGCTACAGAAGAATGCTGAAGATTCAGTGGTTAGATCACATAACTAATGAGGAGGTATTGAGTAGAATTGGGGCACAACTTGACTAGAAGAAGGGATCGGTTGGTAGGACATGTTCTGAGGCATCAAGGGATCACCAATTTAGTATTGGAGGGCAATGTGAATGGTAAAAATCATAGAAGGAGACCGAGAGATGAATACACTAAGCTGAGTCAGAAGGATGTAGGTTGCAGTAGGTACTGGGAGATGAAGAAGCTTCCACAGGATAGAGTAGCATGGAGAGCTGCACCAAACCAGTCTCTGGACTGAAGACCACATCTGCTACAACAACAATGACAACAATAAACAACAACAACATGCACAGAACATGCAAATAACAAATTAACCAACTACCTTCATAAATAATAGTGGTAAAATATTATGTCTAAGCAACCAGCTCAGACAGAATGCGTGCAATTTTCTGTCAGCACCGGCCTATCATTGACAAGGGCACAGAGGATTTGTCTCGAAACAAAGAATGGTCCCTTTCCATGTGTGAGCTGGATTGGTCACCTTTGCTATCACCATTAACAGATCAGTGTCTGTAAATAGATGACCAATTCAAGCTTTCCTATTCCTTGATGATTTTACATCAGTTTGCTCTTCTTACAGTCTTTCAACAACAACATACCAGCTAAGAAAGTTGCTTACAAAACACTTGTTTAGCTCCTTTCTATAATACTGCTAAAATGTGTGGAATGCATACCAGGTAAGTCTAACAAGGGACATTGAACATATACAAAGAAGAGGGGAGGCCATATGGTCACAGATTTGTTCAGCTTGTGGGAGAGCATCACAGAATGCTGAAAAACTGAGCTGATGCACACTTAAGTTAGGCACCAACTGTCCTGGGAAGGATTACTTAAAACATTTCAAGAACCGGTTTTTAATCAGGAATTGAAGAAATGTGCTACAGCTCCCTATGTAGCTCTCCATAGGCACTGCGAAGACAGTCAAACCAATTTGGATGTGTTTAATGGCACTTCAGCAGCCATTCTTCCCCCACTCTATCTGCAAATGGAATGAGCAGACACTCTAATATGTGCTACAGTGGAAAATGCCCTCTGCTAGGCATGTCACAGTGATTTATGGATTACGGAAGTAGATATAGATGCAGAACTTTCCATATGTAAATGTTGCATTTGCATAGCTTGATAGTTAACTTTGTGTGTTGGGTCTTTCATTACTTCTGTACAGTATTATTTTTTTAAACATAATTGTTGGCAGTAATGGAAGATACCATATGATAGCTTTAATAAATGGATTGTGGTTTATTTGTCTCATAACACACAGTTATAAACCTTTTGATTTTTGGTCAGAAATTTACATTACAATTACAATAATTTTCATGCTAACAAGAATAATCCAACACTTACTGAACAATGATACGAAAAGGGTAGATTGCTACTCATCACATAAGAGGCATTGAGTCACCAACAGGTGCAATAGGCTGCTAAATTTTAACTTTCTGGACAAAAATGTCCTCCTTCCGAAATAGAAAGTATACACACACATATGGCCACTGTCTCCGGGTGCTGGGGCTTGTTGGAAGACTGCAACTGTGTCCTACATTAGCAGCAATCTGCTTGGTTGAATGGTGGGAGTAAAGAGGTGGTGTGGGGTGGGGCGGGGTGGTGTGAGGTGGGGTAACAGGGTAGGAGTCGGGAAAGCTGCTGTGCTGCCTCTGGGAACGTACATGGACATGGTAGGGTCAGTATAGAGCTACTAAGTGCAAAGAGTTTCACAAGATCTTCTCTCTTTTTCCCAGTCCGTACAGTGGAAACACTTTTTCTTTACTGACCTTGCTAATCAGGCCCAATCCAGAAACAATACATAACCCCGTGTGACTCAATCCACTACTCCAACAAACCGTGATTCCCACTCCCGCAAATCAATCCCTCAACATTTCAGGATTTTGTGATGTTGAACCTTGCCTCAGCATGATTCCCCAAATTCCTGTACGTCAAACCAACATGGCATACACACAAAAAAAAGAGCCACACTCCACCACTGATCCCGAGCCAACAATGGCTCCACTACTGTCGTTACGAAACACAGAGGTTACCTAGAGAGTCTATGTACAAACTGTGCTGCTGTGACCCATTCCATAAATCCAGCATGATCTCCATCTCTTCCTCAAATCCTTAGGCCCATACCAGCAATTCTCTCTTAAGTCTGCCTCCCTCTCTATTCCCTATCCCCCTTCGGGTTTGGGGGTAAGAATAGGCCCGCGGTATTCCTGATTGTCGTAAGAGGCGACTAAAAGGAGTATCACACGTTTTGGCTTTTATGTGATGGTCCCCTCAGGGTTTGACTTCACCTTTCGAAATTCTTCCGAAGAGCGAGCCAATTGGGAAAGGGTGCCTTACATGGTGTATTGTGTCCTTCGTGCATTGAGACCTTTAGCCAGCTTTCTCGTTGTCGCATTGCAGTCCCACTCGTTATCCATCTCTTGGGCGAGGATACATTCCTGGGTGCTATTTGCACCATGCACTATGCAGTGTTTCTTTCTGCGGAGACGACGACCATGGACTTTCTTGCACCTAATACCCAGCATGATAGCCAGTTCATTGTGGTGGGGCCACCATGTACCCTGTTGGTTGTAGCCCGCTGACAACACAGGGATCGCTCTGCTGAAGCGTGCGCCGTTAACTCCCCTCGTTCGCCTATCTTTCTGGGGCATCGTGACTCCCGGCAATGGCCATCCTGCCAGATGGCCCTTGCTGAGACTTGATGGTGCCCGTGGGGAGGGCCCTTGGTCAGATTGAGTGCCATCAGGGCGGATGACCCGCAGTGAAGCGTGGTACATCATCTCTTGCTGGTGGCCAGCTGCCATTCTCAGGCTCAATTTAATGCTCAGAACTAAAATCTCAAATTGTTCCCCCTCCCTGGCCACATGGTGGGAGGAGCTTAAAGCTCAGGATGGCAGTGACAGTTATTTGCCTGTTTCCTAGTTTGTACAAGAGCTGACGGGGAGCCTATCATGGCAACGAAGCCTCAATTATTCATAGAGCATTTAGAGGACAAGTTTGGGGAGGTGGAGGGCTTGTCCAAAATGCGCTCAGGGTCAGTAATGGTAAAAACGGCATCCTCTGCCCAGTCACGAAGGTTACTAGCGTGTGACAAGTTTGTGGATGTTTCAGTTACCATCTGATGACAAGCTGCACGCCAATTTAGAGCGACGAGGTGTTCATTTCGTCTGGCGCGTTCATCGGGGTCAAAGGGATAATCAGGTTGCCACCGGTGCCTTCATCTTGGCCTTTGAGGGTGATACATTACCTGAGAAGGGTAAGGTGATGGTCTACCACTGTGACGTCAAGCCCTATATCCCTCGCCTGATGTGATGCTTTAAGTGCTGGGAGTTCGGCCATATGTCTCTCTGCTGTACTTCCAGACTCACATGTCGAGATTGTGGACGCCCATCACATCCCAATACTCCATGTGCCCCGCCTCCTATCTGTGTCAACTGCAGAGAGCATCATTCACCTTGCTCGCGAGGCTGCAGGATCCTCCAGAAAGAGCGGAAAATTATGGAATATAAGAGCCTGAACCAACTGACCTACTCTGAGGCGAAGAGAAAGTTCGAACACCTCCATCCTGTTCGCATGGCTACTACTTACGCTGCCGCTACCACTGTTCTAGCCCATATCCGCTCCACTTCCAACAGTCGCCTCTCAGAGCCAGAAGTGTACGCCTGCCCCCTTCATTGTGGGTGGCACTTCCCTCCCTGTTGCTCCCGCTCCACCTACCTCGTGAGCAGCACCCCCAACCATTGGGGACATCACCCCCCCCCCCCCCCCCCTCCCCTTCCCCCAAGTGGCTGAAGAAGCCACAGTTCGCAGGTTGTAGGGCTTCGCGATCCTCCTCTGTCCCGGAGACTGAATCGGTGAAGCCCTCCCAGCCAGTGAAACCCAAGGAGCAGCGAGAAAAGTCCAAGAAGAAGACTTCTAAGATGAAGGAACTTGCAGTGGCACCCACACCACCGCAACCTACAAGCTCTGCATCTGAGGGCAAGGTAGAGATTCTGGCATCCGCTGAGGACCTAGATCTCGCCATCTCTCAGACACAATGGATGTCACTCGCACAGGTTCTGAATCGGTGGCAGCAGGTGGCCCAGCAGTGTAATCTGCCTCCTCAGTCCCTTCAAGCTTTTCTCGGCCATGGACAATGTCGTCTTCCAGTGGAACTGCAGCAGTTTTTTCCACCATCTTGCTGAGCTCTGACAACTTCTCAGCCTTCACCCTTTGCTCTCCATTGCTCTTCAGGAAACTTGGTTTCCGGCAATGCTAATCCCCACCCTCCGTGGCTGTCGGGTTATTACAAGAACCGGGCAGCTTATGAGAGGGTATCTGGTGGCATCTGCATCTGCGTCCTTCACTCTTTTTACAGCTAGTGTGTGTCCCTCTACAACCACCTTTAGAGGCTGTTACTGTCTGCAGTCTCCATCTTCCACCGGATGGTGATGTCCCGCAGCATGTTCTGGCTGTGCTAATAGGCCAGTTGCTGCCACCTTTTCTGTTACTTGGCGACTTCAACGCCCATAACCCTTCGTGGGGTGGATCAGTGGCAACAGGCCGAGGCAACATCATTGAGCAAATATTGGCACAGCTCGACCTTTCTCTTTTAAATAATAGTGGCTTCTTACATTTCAGTGTGGTGTATGGCATGTACTCAGCCATCGACCTTTCGATCTGCAGCCCTAGCCTATTACCATCTCTCCAATGGAGTGTGCAAAACGACTTGTGCGGTAGTGACTACTTTCCGATCTTTCTGTCACTGCCACAGCTTCACTCTTCTGGGCACCCCTGTCGATGGGCTGTGATTAAGGCTAACTGGTAGTTGTTCATGTCCATTGCTACTATTGAGCCTCTTTCCAATGTCGCCATTGACGCGGTGGTTCACTCGGTCATCACCGGCATTGTTACTGCAGCAGAATCTGCCATTCCCTGTTCTTCTGGGTCCACTCGGCGGAGGACTGCGTGTGGGTGGTCGTCCAAGATCGCTGAGGCCATTAAAGATTGCAGACGGGCACTCCAGCGTCATAGGCGGCATCCCTCGTTGGAACACCTCATCGCCTTTACACAGCTCCATTCGCGAGCTCGTCACCTCATTCGCTGACACAAGCAGGAGTGCTGGGAAAGGTATGTCTCCACCATTGGCCTCCGTACCTCTCGATCTCAGGCTTGGGCCAAGATTAGGCGATTCTGTGGCTATCAGACCCCCGTCAGTGTACCTGCACTTTCGCTGAATGGGGCAGTCTATACTGACTCAGACACAATTGCAAACCACTTCGCGGAGCAGTTTGTTCAGAGTTCCGCTTCTGCTAATTACCCGCTTGCCTTCCGCTCCCTGAAGGAGCGGTTGGAACGTCGGAGCCTTTCATTTCACATGCGCCGCCCTGAATGGTAAAATGCTCCATTCAGTGAGTGGGAATTCCAAAGTGCCCTAGCTGCTTGCCCTGATACGGCTCCCAGGCCAAATTGCATCCACTGTCAGATGCTCAAACATCTCTCAGTGGACTGCCAGCAACACCTCCTAGACCTTTTCAACTGTATCTGTATCTAGGGTGAGTTCCTCTCGCAATGGTGGGGAAGCATCATAATACCCGTGTTGAAACGTGGCAAGGACCCACTGGAGGTGGACAGCTACTGCCCCATTAGTGTCACCAACGTTCTTTGCAAGTTGCTCAAACGCACGGTGAGCCGGAGGTTGAGTTGGCTGCTTGAGTCTCGGAGCCTTCTGGCTCTGTCTCAAGGTGGGTTCCGTAAGGGCTGCTCTGGCGCCGATAATCTGGTGTGCCTGGAGTCTGCCATCCATACAGCCTCTGCCCACCATCAGCATCTGGTCGCCATCATTTTTGACGTGCGGAAGGCGTACGATATGACATGGCGACATCACATCCTCTCCACACTTTCTGGTTGGGGTGTTCGGGGTCTGCTCCCGATTTTCGTACAAAATTTTCGGTCGTTTCGTTCCTTCTGCATGCACGTTGAGGCCTCCAATAGTTCTTCCCAAGTTCACGAGAATGGGGTACCGCAAGGGTCTGTCTTAAGTGTCAGCCTCATTTTAATTGCGATTAATGTCCTTGCTGCAGTGGTGGGAACGTCTGTCTCAGCTTCCTTGTATGCTGACGACTTCTGCCTACACTGTTACTCCACTGGCATTGTGGCTGCTGAACGGCAGCTGCAGGGCGCTATCCGCAAGGTGCAGTCTTGGGCTGTAGCACGTGGCTTTCAGTTTTCGGCTGCCAAGACCTGCGTGACGCATTTCTGCCGGCGTCGTACTGTTCACCCTGAGCCACAGCTTTTATCTTGATGGTGAACCACTTGCAGTGGTGGAGACGCATCTGTTTTTGGGATTGGTTTTTGAAACCTGGTTAACTTGGCTCCCTCATATTCGGCAGCTTAAACAAACGTGTTGGTGGCGTCTTAACACTCTTCGTTGCTTGAGTCTACCCTTTTACGGCTGTAACAGGCATTAATTCAGTCCTGAATTGATTGTGGGAGTCTGGCTGACGATTTGGCATCCCCTTTTGCGTTGCGGTTGCTTGACACCATCCTTCACAGCTGAATCCGATTTGCCACTGGAGCCTTCCGCACAAGCCCTGTCAACAGCATTCAGATCCGGCGCCAACGATTATTGGCTGCTTATGCTGCCCACGTTTGTAGCTCGCCCGGGCATGCCAATTACCGTCTGCTGTTCCCAACCTGAGTCGTCCATCTTCCAGAATGGCGGTCCCCGTCAGGGTGTACGATTGTGGCTTGCATCAGAGTTCTTCTTTCTGGGCTTGAGGTTTTCCCTCTTTCACCTCTTTTCCGGGCCCCCCTATGTCTGCCCCCATGGTGTGTGCCCCGCCCATGCCTTTGGCTCGATCTGGCACAGGGCCCAAAAGACTCATTGCCTCCTAAGGCTGTCCACTGCCACTTTCTTTCAATACTTGCAATGTTACGAGGTTCTGACGTGGTCTATACTGACGATGCGATGGTTGCTGGTCGCGTCAGTTATGCTCTTAGTCTGGGGGACCATTATGTACAACGCTCATTGCCAGCCGGCTGCAGTGTTTTCACGCCGAGATGGTTGCCATCTCTCACGCCCCAGAGCATATCCGCTCCTGCTCAGGCGAGTCCTTCGTTATCTGTAGTGACTCCCTGAGCAGTTTACGAGCTTTAGTCTGGTGGTGGCTATCCAGGAGTCCATCCATACCCTTACTCTACTCTTGTCAGCATCCCCGGAAATGAACGTGTTGACACGCTGGCCAAACAGGCTGTCGGTGCACCAGCCTTGGTGATTGGCCTTTTGGAGGGTGACCCAGGTCAGTTTTGTGACAGAAGGCACTTGGCAACTGAGGTGAAAAATGGCGCACCCTGCCTTCATGCAACCAACTTTGGGCCGTCAAGGAGACTACTGGTGTGTGGCGCTCCTCCTTGCGAGCTTCCTGCAGGGATTCTGTCGCCCTCTGCCGGCTGTGCATTGGCCACACCCGGATGACGCACAGTTATTTATTGTGCCGTGAGGACCTACATTTACGTCGCTGCAGGTCAGCTTTGACAGTGGTCCACATACTGTCTGACTGCCCACCTTAAACATCGCTGAGGCAGATTTTTGCGCTGCCTGATATGTTTCCTGCACTTTTATGAGATGATGTTGCAGTGACAGTTTTAGTTTTGAGTTGTACTCATGCGTGGGGTTTTTATCGCTTGATCTAAGTGTTTGTCCTTTTTTTTTGTGTTGAGTCTGGCCTTTGGGCTACGATTTTAGGCTGGGGTTTTTAGTGTGTTTCTTGGTGGTTGGCTTTTCCTTTTTTGTTTCTATGGTCGGCCAACCACTGTCACACTCTGTGTGATTTTAATTCCTATTTTATGGTATCTGTCTGTGTCTTCCTCGGTCTGTGTTCTCTCTTGTCATTTCCATTGTTTGTTTTTATTCTTTGTTGGTGCTTAAAGTATGTGGAAAAAGGGACCGATGGCGTTAGTAGTCTGTTCTCTTCAATCCCACAAACTAGCCAACCAATCTCTATTTCCTACCCCCTCTGCTTCGTGCACTTCTATCTTCTACATACTTCCATAGTCCATAAAAGTCCACCCTGAATATGCCATTGTGGCTGGTTACTGTGCCCCACAGACAAAAACTCTGCTCTTGTGGATCAACACTTTCAACCTATTATCCGTAACCTACCTTCCTATATACACCAACTGTGTCCTCTACTGATACTCCGCAGTTCCTGTTCCCTTATCACCCGATGCCCTGCTCATCACTGTCAGTGCCGCATCTCTCTGCACTAACACCCCAGTGTTCATGACCTTGCTGCTATTTTACACTACCTTTCCCAACACCCAGCTGACTCCAGACCTGCAACCTCCTTCCTAGTCATCACAGCCATCTATATCTTCACCCACTGTTGCTTTTCCTTTGAAGGCATAATCTACAGACATATCCATGTTACAGCAATGGGCAACTGCTTGGCACCATCCTAGGCCAACCTATTCATGGTCCATCTAGAGGAAACCTTTCTAAATCACCTAGAATCCCAAACCCCTCACCCAGTTCATATTCATTGATGACCTCTTTGTGATCTGGACTGAGGGTGGGGACACCCTATACACATGCCTTCAGACTCTCTGCCATCACCTCTGTAGATCTCATGGAGCAGGATCCTCCATCTTCTGGCCTCAGAAGCAGTGAGCCTTTGAAGACTGGCACTCGACAGCCTCCTTGGTGATGCCCCTTTATTTTCCCCCCCTCATCTTTCCTCATTATGATTATTCAGTGGAACGTTCCTGGCCTTAGATCCAAAGAAAGAGGAGTTACAGCAGCTCTTGGAATCACAGCATCCACTAATTGTCCACCTCCAGGAAACAAAATTGCATCCTCACGACTTCTTTGACTTCTCGCATTTCTTTCTGGTCCACTTTGACCTTCCCCCTGAGGACGGCATTCCATCTCATGAAGGAGTCGTGCTGCTCATCTGTGGTGACATTCATAGTCAGACCATCTCCCTGATTATGCAGCTTTAGGCTGTTGCAGTCCACATTTTCCTTCCTCACTTCACCTTTTCCCTTTGTACCATTTACATTCCTCTGTCATTCAGTGTGTCCAGTGCAGATTCCTCCAGCATTTTGGGCAACTCTCTTACCCCTTTCTGCTGCTCAGTGACTTTAATGTGCACAATCCCCTTCGGTGTTCTCCCAAAACCTGTCTGAGAGGAGCCCTCTTGGCTAATATTTTCAATCAATGTAACCTCATCTGCTTTAGCATGGGAGCACCTATGTTCCTTTCAGACTCCACGCACAACTGCTCCCATTTGGACCTCTCCTTCTGCACTGCCCAGCTTGCCTGTTGTTTCGAGTGGTCCGTTCTCTCCGGCACATACTCAAGTGACCATATCCCTTGCACTATCCATTTACTGACTGCTACCCCACCTATGTTGCACACATAAATGACTGGGGGCTTTACTCCTCACTGGCAGTCTTCGATGAACAACATTTCCCGACTTGTGATGACCATCTAGACTAACTTACCAACGTTGTCCATACCACTGCGGACTTCTATTCCTTGCACTTCATCTTCATGTCACCGTGTCCCAGTTCTTTGGTGGACTGAGGCATGCTGCAATGCAGTTCGCACTCAGAGTTGTGCTGTCTGCATTTTTAACCATCATTCTGTGATGGCCAAATGGGAATATTTGTGTGTGGAGTCTGAAAGGACCATGGGTGCTCCCATGCTAAAGCAGATGGGGTTACGATGTGTGTGCAATATCGTCACTTTCTGGATTTCATTTACTAGTTTTTTTAACATATCTAAAACAAAGATGATGTAACTTACCAAGCGAAAGTGTTGGCATGTTGATAGACACACAAATAAACACATACACACACACAAAATTCAATCTTTCGCAACCAACAGTTGCTTCGTCAGGAAAGAGGGAAGGAGAGGGAAAGACGAAAGGATGTGGGTTTTAAGGGAGAGGGTAAGGATTCATTCCAATCCCGGTAGCGGAAAGACTTACCTTAGGGGGGAAAAAAGGACAGGTATACATTCGCGTGCACACACACACACACACACATATACATCTGCACATATACAGACACAAGCAGACATTTGTAAAGGCAAAGAGTTTGGGCAGAGACGAGTTCTTTTAACAGTTTCATTCCCTCTTCCGTCATGAGGACTATCCTCTTTCGGCTCTCTGGGGCCAAGGTCCATTCCCCAATTTCCGGTCTGACCATAGCAGAGGATGTCATAGTGGACACTATTGCTATCTCCAACACCTTGTGCCGCTATTTTGTGGAGATTTTGAGCTCCACCCTCTATCTCCCTGCCTTCCTCCATCGGAAACGAGTTGAGGAGGCTTGGGTGGTACCCTTCTCTTCTCAGAATCGCAAGTGCTACAATGCCGCCGTTGCTATGAAGAAGCTGGATTGTGCTCTCACTTCATCCCAATCCTCCATCTGGGGCCGACGATGTTCACTTTCAGTGTTCACTTTCAGATGTAGAACCTCTCTCTTGCGGGCAAGCACTTTCTCCTTAATACATACAATGGCATCTGGGTAGAGGGCACGTTTCCCAGATGCTGGCGTTACGCCACTGTCATATACATACCTAAGCCCGGTAAGTACAAATGTTTTTGCAGCTACCACCCAATTTCTCTCACCAGATGTGTGTGCAGAGAGATGGAATCTTTGACCCATGACCGGATGGTATGGTGGCTAGAGTCTTGCAATTTACTAACCACTGCGCACTGCAGATTGCGAGCATGTCATTCTGCAGTTCACCATCTTGTCACTTTGCCCACCTATGTCATGAATGGTTTTCTACGGAAATACCAGAATGTGATTGTGTTTTTAGATTTGGAGAAAGCATATGACACATGCTGTGGGACTGGTATCCTCCATAGTCTCTACACATGGGGTTTCAGAGTTTGCATGCTCCCTTTCCTTCAGGAATTTTTAAAAGACTGAGTTTTCAAGGTGTGTGGGGGTTCTGCCTCATTGGACACTGTTACCCAGGAAAAGTGTGTGCCTCAGGGTTCCATCCTGAGCATCGTCCTCTTTGCTATCACTGTTAACACTGTTATGGCCTGTCTCCCATTGGGCATCCCCAGCTCCCTTTTCATTGATGATTTTGCCATCTATTGCAGTTCTCCATGGACTTGTCTTCATGAGCAGCTTCTTCAGTGTTGTCTCGATCGTCTTTACTCGAGGAGCATCAACAATGGCTTTCACTTTTCTGGTGACAAAACTGTTTGTTTGAATTTCTGGCGGTACAATTGGTTTCTTCCACTGTCTTTAAATCTGGGCTCTTCCATTAGCTGAAACTGTGAAATTCCTGGGGCTCATGCTCGATACGAAACTTTCTTGGTCCTCCCACATGTCTTGCCTGGCTACACACTGTACCCAGCCCTCAGTGCCCTGTGTGTGCTCAGCTATACGTACTGGGGAATGGATCACACCACCCTCCTTCATTTGTACCGGTCCCTTGTCTATTTGAAACTAGACCATGGGTCTTTCATTTATGCATCTGCACGTCCGTCCATCTTACGCCACCTCAGTAAAATCCACCATTGTCGCCTCCGTTTGGCTACTAGTGCCTTTTACATTAGCTCGGTTGAGTCTGTATGCAGAAGCTACTAAACTACCACTGTCATACCTTTGTGATTTTATCCTCAGAAGTCATCAAAGAAGGAGGCATAGGCTGGGTGGCCAGGCATGGCACGTGAACAGCAGGTGTAGCTCCTTTGATCACCAGTACGGGGTGCGTTCCTCTTTTCTATTATCTCCTGGAGTTTGCATTTGGCTATTATTCCAGAGACTGAACTCCACACTACCTGCCACTTTCCCAATGGGTGTGAACTCTTCACAGCCTTGGCTTCGTGCCCCAGCCCGTGTTAACTCCTTGGACTTCACTCACCTCCTGAGGACACTATTCCAGACCTGCACTATCACCGACAGTTCCTCAGCCTTCGTACAGAACTTTGCGATAGTGCCTTTGTGTACAACTTCGGATTGACTGCGGTGCCTTCATCATTGGCCTCGGCGCTTTTTGGAGTCAGCTTCTGGAACTCTGCTCAGTATTTACAGCGGAGCTCTTCGCCCTGTATCAGGCCACACAGTACATCCAGCGTGTTGCTTTTCAATTTCATCATATACTCCAACTCTTATCAGTGCTCTTCAGAGCTGCTGTTTGCTGTGTACTGTCCATCCCTTAGTGCAACAGGTCCAGGAAAGCTTTCACTTCCTCACTGTTGATGGAGCCACTGTTATGTTTATGTGGGTCCCTGGTGATGCCGGTCTGATGGGCAACCAGGCTGCTGATGCTGCTGCCAAGGCTGCAGTCCTTGAACCTTGGCCCGCTAGTGCTCCCATTTGCTCAGATGATGTCTGTGTTGCCGTCTGTCAGCAGGTGGTGTCACTGTGACATCACCACTGGTCTTTCCTTCATTGGAACAAGCTCTGAAGAATTAAACCTCTCCCAGTGGCTTGGCCGGCTTCCTCTCTGGCCTCTCGCCGCGAGGAGATCATTTTAGCTAGGTTGCGTATTGGGCACTGTCATTTTAGCCATCATCGTTTGTGAAGCGGTGATCTCCCACCACTTTGTGCTCATTGCCGTCAATCATTGAAGGTTCGCCATTTTCAGATGGAATGCCGTTTTTTTAACCACTTAACGTTCTCACTTAGGTTTACCATCTAAGTTATCAGCCATTTTAGCAAACCAAACATTAGCTGTTGACCGTGTTTTACATTTTATCTGTCATTGCAAAGGACATTTAATCCTTAGTTCAGGACCTCTGTTGTTTGCATGGAGTATTTTATGACCCTTTCACCAAGTCCGTGCTTTTAGCACACTCTTCGTCTTCATGCTCTGTGGTTCTGACATGGGCGTGTATGACCCTAGTTGTTTTTGCACCCTAGGCAAAAAAAGAAAAAAGGGCAGAGAGAGAGAGAGAGAGAGAGAGAGAGAGAGAGAGAGGGTTGAAGTAGGTCGAACAGTACGATTCTTGTGGGCAGAATGTTTTAACTGCTGACATATTCACTGTGAACTTCTGGCAGTATGTGGACCAAGTGTAGTGGTGCATACTGAGATGGTGCCAACAATTTGACTGAGACCAGTTGGGAATTACAGATCTTGGACTGTGCAGTTTCCACCTTTTTGCAAGCTGAAGGAAAATCTGTGGGGAAATGGATTTTTCTGTGATGACTTTGTTCACGTAGCATTTCTCGAATGCCACCGTGTCTGGTGAGCAGATTTCTATTGCAAAGGAATGGAATGATTGGTAGAACATTCTGATGTTGTTTAGAGAGACTATGTTGAAAAACTGTGTCTTGCATCTGCGTCACTTTGAAGCATAGCATTCAATAAAAGTCACATTGTCTGCCATAATAATGTGTAATTCACATTTTGAAGTCACCTCTTAGCAAACTAGGCAGCTGCCATGTTGATTTAAGTACTTGCAAAGCTAAGCAGCCGTGTTTGGCAGTTTTTCAGATTTATACTTGAGTAGTATGGCAACATGCTGTTTAAATGTTACAATGTGATAATGATATTTACAAAACATATCATTTTTAATGTAAGTTTTCATTCTTAAGTGTTGGGAAAAAGAAGTCAGCAGCTGAAAATGCCTTGAGCTTATCTGCCCATTTCAGATCCTATAACAAAAAGTGCATTATCATGGCTTGTGAACATAGTGGCTAGGCTATACCACTGGGTAGTCTGTCAAAAATTCACATTCATTGGCCTAGCTTACTTTCAACCAAATTCTCACATTCAAACCCAGCCTTGACCTCTGGCTACTCTATACTATACTACTTCGTGTATATGAAAGCCGTTCATATGTTCAACAGAGATACGCTTTCTAAAGTGACAAGATTATTGTCAGTGTGTAGGAAATCTTTCAGTGGATGTTTTTGCTGCAGCTTTTCTTGCAATTAAGTGAGTAGTTCCAGTGTCACCAGTGTTACTCACATTTGGTGTATCAAATCTGTTTCAGTTGTTTTCTTGAATGAATGCTGTTTTTTGAAAGCAGTTTGAAAGCAGAGATGGTTGACTTACTTAACCTCTGTCCGTGCCTCAGCACTATAACACGAAGGATCTAAAATAGACGCTTCAAAGGAGGCTGAATCCTTTCCAGGTTCCGTCAAACTTAATCTTCCTGTACAGTGGATTTCCTGTAATAAGATTTGAAGGTGTGAATAATGTCCAAATCTAAGGGCCACAATTTGCTTATGCAGTTTGGTAGAAAGTACTCTTAACTGCAAGTTGTGTAAATTTAAATTTTTTGAATGTACTAGGCTATTTTGTGTTATACATTCCCATTCTTGCACTGAGGCTATGCAATTGCTTCTCAAATAGTTCCGGTGTCATCTACACATTTTTTTACATAAATAAACAGTTTTTTTTTCAGAACATTTTTGGGGCTAGCATTAGTGCAAGGTGAACTATACTGTGTTTCTCTCGGAGGCAATTTATGCCTTTAAAGGCAAGTGTTTTGTTTGATAAGCAGACCAGTTTCTTTATGTTGAAGATTTCCTTCAGTTTATAGTGCTTTGAGTTCTAGCAATCTACAACTCTGCAGTTCACCAACAGTTTAAATGTTTACATGGATTCCTTTGCCATGTACGATTTTGTACACCAAATTGTACTGATTCAGTCGACAATATTGAATTGCACAGGTGAGGTGCTTAATTTCATTGGTAAGTGAAACTGTGGGAAATCTGGGATAGAATAACAATACAAATTTTTAGGACAGATTTTTGCTCACCATACAGAGGGGTCGTCGAGTGAAGTGGCATATGGGCGGATTTAAAAGTAGTCTAAGCTCTTTGACAAAGTCTATCAGATTAAGGAAACTACACATACATTCATACACGCAAACTCACACAGACACGGCCACTGTTGTCTCTGGGTGCTGAGGGAGTAATGATCTCAGATGTAGTGGGTGAGGTTCTACAGAAGAGGTCAGGCATGGGAGTGAGAAGAATAGCAGGGTAGGGGTGGGGGAAGATGCCATAGTGCTGCCAGTGGGAGTGGTGATGACAGGATGGTAGGCAGCTAGATGCAGCATTTGGAGGCTGTTTTGCATGGGGAAAAGGTAAATGAGGGAGGTAGAGAAGGGGAAAGGATACACTAGATGTAAAGAGGAGGATAAAAGGTGTGTGTGAGGCTGGATTAGGAGCAGGGAAGGGCATAGAGGCAGGTGGAGGATGGGGCAGGGACTGGCAAAGGTCGGTGTCAGAGGTTATGCTGCAGGGAAAGTTTCCACCCACGTGGTTCGGAAAAAGCTGCTGTCGGCAGGAAGAAACCCGATGCTACGTGCCGTGAGGAGTTACCAAAGTCGAGCACACGATGTCGCAGCGCTCGCTCGGCACGTGGTCACTGTATCTACATTGTCGAGTAGCCCCTCTCCACATATGCAGAGGGTTTCACCGATTAAGGCCTTTGCAGACCAAAATTACCCCTCCACCATGTCCAGAAATTGATCTGCTGTGCCTCATCTCCCCAGTCACCTGCCATCCCCCACGTTTTCACCGATTGGCCGCGAAACTCAGTACCGGTCAGGAACGGTACACCCGAATCACATTCTCTGCCGAGGCTTCCGTTAACTCTCGTCGTTCCCTGAAATGAAAAATATCATCCGCCACACACCTCCCACAGTGCTATTCCGCTGCCCGCCTGACCTACACAGTATCCTCGTACAACCCTCTCTTGACCCCTCGCATCGTGGCTCATATCCCTGCAGTACACCTGGATGCGAGACTTGTTCCGTACCTCCTCCCACGACCTACTTCAGAGTGCCCCAGGGAAATGTAATAGGATCGATTTTGTTCTCTACATACATAAATGGTCTGACAGGGTGAGCAGTAATCAGTGGTTGTTTGCTGATGATATTTTCATGTACAGCAAAACATCACCATTATGTGACTGTAAAAGGATACAGGATGACTTGACAGAATTTCTGTTGGATGCATTGAATGACTGATTCCCCCACATGTAGAAAACTGAAGTGAAAGCAGATGAGTTGGAAGAACAATCCTGTAATGTTCAAATATAGTTCTGCGGTGTGCTGCTTGCACAGTCACGTAAATTAAATGTCGAGGCATAAAAATGTAAACTGATGTGAAATGGTACAGGCACACGAGGACAGTAATGGGCAAGGCATTTATGGTAGACTTCAGTTTATTGGGAGAATTTTAGGACAATGAAGAAGACAATGTATTTGGGATTCCCATCCAGTCAAATTAAAGAAGACCTCGAGCAATTTAGAGGCGTGCTGCTAGATTTATTACTGGTAGCTTTGATCGAGTTGTGAGTATTGTGGAGATGTTTTACGAACTCAAATTGGAATGCCTGGATGGAAGAAAACTTTCTTTTCGTGAAATGATATTGAGAAAATTTAGAGAACCGGCATTTGGAGCGACTGCAGGTGATCCTACTGTGGCCTGTGTAAGGATGAAGACAAGATAATAGAAACAGAGCTTGTATGGAGGCATAGTGACAGTTCTTTTTCCCGTGTTCCATTTGTGAGTGGGACAGGGGAGAAAATTACTAGCAGCTATACGAGGGACCCTCTGCCGTGCATCATATGGTAGCTTGTGGTTTATATATGTAGGTGCAATCCAGTCTGGTCACAGGTGTTCCCTGCCCCAGCAAATGCGGAGCTGCCATGTGGTTTACTGACTTAGCTGCAACTAATGTGTAGTAAGCTACAAGTTTACTTGGGCATGACTACTAACTAGCCGTATGTCCTCATGAAGGGCCACTGCTGAACTGTGATTGGACTAAGTTTTGCTGAGCATGCAGTGGAACATGATGTACTTGAGCTCAGTGATTGCTTCACACCGTGCCACCGGGCTTATTCCCACCGACATGAGCTTTTCTGAACTGCACAGATGGGAAGTCTCCTAGCAGTATATCCTTCATTCCCCTAATCCTGATGGCCTCAACCTTTGCACCTCCATAGTCCTTTGCCCTTTTCTGTTTCTATCCTGACCCATTCCTGCCCCCACCGGTGCAGTCTTCCGATGCTGCACCTAGTAGTCCATTGTGTGTGTGTGTGTGTGTGTGTGTGTGTGTGTGTGTGTGTGTGTGTGTGTCTGTTGTTCTCTTACTGTAGTTCATGACTTATTTTTACATTTCCAGGCCTTCTTTATACTTGGTGGTTCATTAATATCTGAAGGAGCAACTTTACTGGTAGCTGTGCAGTCCCTCAGAAGAGGAGCCAAGAAAAATAATTTGCAGTTTTGGGAGTATGGTAAGCTTTTACCCATTTCATTACATCTGTTTTTTTCATGTGAAGTTTGCAGATACGATCTAATAAAAAATACTGAATTCTTATGTAAATGTATAGGCACCCATTTTCAACCAGAAAACCAGGAGCACTAAATGGCTTAAGAGAAGATTTGTCTGTATCAACATTAATCCTTTGCAGTGGCTAGGTCGGAGCGTCCTGCCTGCTCAGCCGGCTATCAGGATGCGAGCATATTGTGGCCTGGTCTGTGGGCAGTTGACACAGCCCAGAGAAGGTTGCAGGCTGTGGCCACTGGAATATAGTGCCATGTTCCAGCTTGCATAGAACCACTATTCAGTAATGCTCCCTATAAACTCAATATCACACTGTATGATCGCAGTGGCTGTAGTTTCTAGTAACCACGAAAGAGAGCTTCAAACCTAATCCATTATCCTGCATTGAGGAAGTGTTTTAAACAAATGATAAGGAAATCTTTTATTTGTGATAGGAAAACTCTGCGACTTGAGATTTGCACTACCAATACATTCGCCTACAATGTATTAAAATTTTGTTAACATTGGACAAAAATGTTTGATGTATAGTTTTAATGTGAGCATTTCTTAGTGAAGGCACCCACAATTTGCACTGTCTTCTGTTCCACATGGCAGTGTGTGTGGCTGAGAAACTACACATCTTTTGCTATATTGTTCACCCTTTGCAACATCTGATATGGCAGTACTGCAGGATATTTTATGTGCTTCCAGATTGTGTGTGTTTGTATAGTGTGTACTTACCATATAGAGGAGATGCTGATGCGCAGATAGGCACAACAAAAACACACTCACAGTTAAAGCTTTTGGCCATTAAGGCTTTCGTCAACACACACACACACACACACACACACACACACACACACACACACACACACACACGATTGTAGTCTCAGGCGACTGAAACCACACCGTGAGCAGCAGTACCAGTGCATGATGGGAGCGATGACTGGGTGAGGGTAAGGAGGAAGCTGGGTGGGGGGGGGGGAGGGGGAGGGATAGTATGTTGGGGGTGGCAGAGAGTGAAGTGCTGCGGGTCAGATGGAGGGCAGGAGAGAACTGGGGGAGGGGGGGGGAGAAGTAGTGGAAAAGAAGAGAAATAAAAAGACTGAGTGTGGTGGTGGAGTCACAGCTGTGTAGTGCTGGAATGGGAACAGGGAAGGGGCTGGGTGGGTGATAACAGTGACTAACAAAGGATAAGGCCAGGAGGGTTAAGGGAGCATAGGATGCATTGCAGGGAAAGTTCCCACATGCCCAATTCAGATCCATATGGCACAGGTTGTGAAGCAGTCATTGAAATGAAGGATGTAGTGATTGGCAGCATATTCAGCAACAGCATGGTCCACTTGTTTCTTGGCCACAGTTTATTGATAGCCATTCATGCGGACAGACAGCTTGTTGGTTGTCATGCCTACATAGAATGCAGCACAGTGGTTGTAACTTAGTTTGTTGACCACATGACTGGTTTCACAGGTAGCCCTGCCTTTGATAGAATAGGTGATGTTAGTGATCGCACTGGAGTAGATGGTGGTTGGAGGAAGAACAGATCTTGCGTCTAGATCTATTACAGGGGTATGAACCACGAGATAAGGGATTGGGAGTGGGGGTTGTGTAAGGATGAACGAGTATATTTTGTAGGTTCGGTGGACAGCGGAATACCACTATGGCAGGGGTCGGAAGGATAGTGGGCAGGATGTTTCTCATTTCGGGGCATGACAAGAAATAATTGAAACTGGCAGAAAATGTAATTCAGTTCCTCCAGTACTGGGTGGTACCGAGTTATGAGGGGAATGCTCCTCTGTGGCCAGAGCACAGACTTTGGGAGGTGGTGGGAGGGTGGAAAGATAAGGCATGGGTGATCTGTTTTTGTACGAGGGCATTTTGAAAAGTAAAGATACAATGGCTTGCAGTCCTTAAATAGAACATTTATTTAGAAATCGTCAGTTACATCTTATTAACTGGATTATTTGTTATTTTTTGACATAATCACCCCCGTTATCCAAACATTTGTTAAGTCGGTGCACAAGCTTTTGTATCCCACAGTCATAGAAGGTTGCCGCCTGTTGTCGGAACCACATTTCAACTTCATCTTTGAACTCTTCATTGTCGTGGTATGATTTTCCACCAAGATGTGACTTCAGGCAATGGAAGACATGGAAGTCGGTGGGTGCTAGGTCCGGGCTGTATGGCGGATGGTCCAATAAATCCCATTTGAATTGTTTCAGTAGTGCTTTGGTTACGAGCGCTGTGTGAGGTTGAGCGTTGTCATGAAGCAAGCGGACTCTACTTGTCAGCATTCCTCTGCGTTTGTTTTGAATGCGCTTTGAAGACGTTTCAAAGTCTGACAATATGCATCAGCATTAATTGTCATTCCAGGAGGCATAAATTCCAACAGAAGAATGCCTTGTCTGTCCCAAAAAACAGAAGCCATGATTTTCTTTGCTGAAATTGACATTTTGCATTTCTTGGCTTTTGGTGAATTTGAATGGCGCCATTACATTGATTATTGCTTGGATTCAGGTGTATGGTGATAAACACACGTCTTGTCACCTGTCACAGTGTGATCAAGGAACTCATCACCTGCTTCAGCATAGCGTGTGAGGAAGTAGAGCGCAAAACCCATCCTTTTCTTTTTGTGTTCTTCCGTTAGCAGTTTTGGAACCCAGCGCACACACAATTTCCTGTACCCCAACTTGACACTCACAACATCATAAAGAGTTGTCATTGACACGTCCGGTATGATCTGAAGCAATTCTTTCAATGTGAGATGTCTATTTGCAAGAATTGCTTCCTCCGTTCTCCAAAGAAGGGCATCAGAGATTACAGATGGCCGACCTGTTCTTTGTTTGTCATGAACATCGGTCCTACCTTCAGTGAAATGACGACACATTCTGTCGATTCATAATGTTCCTATAAACAGAAACAATTTCTTTGTGAATATCCGCTGGTCGCTGACCTTTTGCATGAAGAAAACCTATGACGGAGCGCACTTCGGATTTGGCAGGATTCTGAATCAGCACAGCCATTTTAAACACGACCTACTCCAACCAGAAGCAACGTTCAACTGCCGAATGACCGCGAGGAGAAAGCTAATGGTTCAGGGTTAACACTAGTGTTTCCAACTTGCTCGCCAAAACTCTTCTGTTCCTTCGGCGTGCGGTGTATCTTTACTTTCCGAAATACCCTTGTACAAGGTTGGGAGGATAATTACGGTCAGTGAAGGCTTCAGTGAGACTCTCAGTATATTTCGAGAGCGACTGCTCGTCGCTGCAGATGCGATGACCACGGGTGGCTAGACTGTACTGAAGGGATTTCTTGGAATGGAATGTGTGGCAGATGTCGAAGTGGAGATATTGCTGGTGGTTAGTAGGTTTGATAAGGACGGAGGTACTGATGTAGCCATCTTTGAGGTGGAGGTCAGCATCTAGGAAGGTGGCTTGTTGTGTTGAGTAGGACCAGATGAAGCAAATGGGGAAGAAATAGTTGAGGTTCTGGAGGAATGTGGATAGGGTGTCACCTTCGACCTAGATGGCAAAGATGTTATCATTGAATCTGAACCAGGTGAGGGGTTTAGGACACTAGGTTTTTAGGAATGATTCCTCTAGATGGCCTGTGAATAGGTTGGCACAGGATGGTGCCATGCGGGTGCCCATTCCCGTACCCCGGATTTGTTTGTAGGTAATACCGTCAAAGGAGAACTAATTGTGGATGAGGATATAGTTGGTCATGGCGACTAGGAAGGAGGTTGTTGGTTTGGCATCCATCGGGCATTGGGAAAGGTAGTGTTGAATAGTGGTAAGGCCAGGGGCATTACGAGTGTTAGTGTACAGGGTGATGGCCTCAATAGTGACAAGCAGGGCACAGTGTGGTAAGGGGACAGGAACTGTGGAGAGTCGGTAGAGGAAATAGTTGGTGTCTTTTGTATAGGAGGGTAGATTCCAGGTAATAGGTTGGAGGTGTTGGTCTACGAAAACAGAGATTCTCTCAGTGGGGGCACAGTAACTGGCCGCAATGGGGTGTCTTGGGTGGTGAGGTTTATGAACTTTAAGAGGTATGTGGAAGGTAGGAGTGTGGGGAGTGGTAGGAGTGAGTAGAGACATCGAATCTGGGGAGAGGTTCTGGGATGGGCCTAAGGATTTGAGCAGTGACTGGAGATCCTGCTGGATTACTGCAATGGGGTCACCCCCATCCCAGCCTCCTCCTTACTACCACCGAATCACTACTCACATTATGCGCTGGTGCTGCTACTCGCAGTGTGGTTTCAGTTGCCTGAGACTGCAGTTGTGTGTGTGTGTGTGTGTGTGTGTGTGTGTGTGTGTGTGAGAGAGAGAGAGAGAGAGAGGAAATCCTTAATGGCTGAAAGCTTTAATTGTGAGTCTTTTTGTTCTGTCTCTCTGTGACTCGGCATCTCCGCTATATGGTGAGTAGCAACTTTACTTCTCATAATTGTTACATTCCATCCTGGATTTTCCATTGTTTGATATAGTGTGTACTTTGTAGATTAGGAAACATTTCATTTGTATAGCCTTGCAGCCCATTTTTTGTTCTGGGCAACAGGAAGTGTTCCTTAGAAACTGCACAGTGATGGTGGTGATGAAACTTTTGGTCTGAAATACTCTATACGAGCCAAAATATTATGACTACTGACCACAGTGAGATTGAATGCTGCCTGGTGGTGATGCAGGTATGTCACACAGTAAGGAAAATAGTGGGAATACTTTTAGTGGCAATATAGGCCACAAGTGGGTAAATACGTGATTTCGATTAAGATCATTTCCTATTGTCCTTCATGTGAGAAGAGTGCGAGAAATGGTGAAGCTGTCCTTTTGCTACTGTAGTGAGTTTGTATGAAAAGTTATCAAAGGATGGTGAAACTACCAGTAGATGGCAAGGTGTCATATAACCGCACTTCATCACAGAATGTCCTCTGTAAAGTAAGATAGGCCACGATATGTGGCAGATCTGATGACAGAGTATAGGGGTGGGGCAGGCACAAGTATTTCAGAGAACATTTGACGGCGGACATTGTTGAACGTGGGCTTCGCGGACGATGGCCCCTCAATTCTCCCGTGTCAGCTGCATGACATCATCAGTTACGATTGCATTTGGGACACCTTTGTGCTTGATGTCTTCTTGCTCATGGTGGCGTCTACTGGCAGGATAACTGCATGTCTCATGGGACCTGAATTGTATTCTTACGGTTTGAGGAGCACGTTAGTGAACACACGTTGACGTCACACCACCAGATTTTCTGAATCTGGATTCAACCTCGTGCAGCGCATCTAGGACACCATTGGTTGCCAGTTACACACCCACTAATGACCAGCCTGTGACTTACCTCTAGAAACAGGCCGTGGAGTTGTAGAATACATACCACTCAGGATTGCTTTTATATAATATATAAATGGAGAAAACGTAAAAATGGAGAAAATGAAGCTGTGGATATGACTACAGGTTTCTAGAAAATGATATTGGTAGGAAGTGCAACAATGTGCTTAAGCAAGAATGGGTCGAGGACAAATCCAAAGCTGTATCAGCATCCATGAGTAGAGAGAAGAAGAGATACAGCCTGTAGGAAAATTAAAAATAAATCTTTGGAGAAAAGAGAAGCACTCGTGTACTCGTGTACACTCGTGTAGATAGACAGAGGCTTGAATACAGTTATCAGTTTTGAATGGATGTAGGTTGCAACAGTTAATGGATAGTTAAAAAAGCTTGCAGAGGGTATACTTTAGAGATGTAGATGCTTGTGATTTCTACCACTGGTTTTGGCTTAGTGAGATTAGATTGAAACCCCCGATTTCTTGTATTGTTGTATAATTATAGCTTTTAAAGTAAAGGTGGGTGCATAATAGTGTCAAAAGCCTTATACTCATCAGTGCAGAGTCCAGAGGAAAATTACTTTTGATTAAACCATGTGAGGGTTTCGTAATTGAAACTGGAAAGTTCATCTCTAATAGGTCTCTGTTCTTACGAAACCCAAACTGGTGTTAGTGAATGATTCCATCTTATTGGGAAATGCTGTTATTTGACTGCATATGACTTCTTCAGTTATGTTACAGTGGTAAATCCAGGATGTAATAGCAATAATATGCTAGATATATTCTGCAGTAGAGCAAGTACTACCCATGGGGGAGCCATCCCCCCCCCCCCCCCCCCCCCCCTCCCCCAGCCTCTGTGCTCAGAGGTGACAGTGGCCACGTGTGTGTGTGTGTGTGTGTGTGTGTGTGTGTGTGTGTGTGTGTGTGTGTCTGCTGATGAAGGACTATGTCCGATATCTGCATATATCTACATTCCTGCAACTCGGCACCTTGTCTTTGTGGCAAGTAGCACTCTCACCTTTCCATATTCTCAAAAATATAGCGGGCAGAATGGAAAAAGGGCAATGATTGTTTACCTTATGACTGTCTCCTTTATTAATGACTGAAATTACAGTTGAAATCTTTAACACTTCTGGAAAACACTGTCTTCTTATTGAAGTGTTTAACATGTTACTTGAGGTGTCACAATTCCCACAGAAATATTTGTCTATAAATAATATTGAACATGACAGTTCCAACTGAGTAAGGTAGTTTTTTGGCTCTTATAATTTGTAATGTTGGGTTCAGTTACATTAGGGTCAGGAAATTGACCTAGGACTAAAGGGTTGTGTCTGCCAGCACAGTGATTCCTGACAGTAGAATATCGATAGCCTTTGAAAAAAAAATGCTTGTTAATTAATTCAACTGGAAGTATTCAGATAGTACCATTCTTAGACCACAGATGATGTAGACCTTGCAGTGACCTCATTATATTGAAACCGACATCTTGACAAGTGGTGACTTCTGAAATACTGTTCAGTTTATTTTTATCTTAAAATTTATTGTTTTTAGGAACAATATCCTGATTACAGTTGTAAAGTTTTGTACATCATTCAGTTGCATCGAAAGGTGTGTGAAAGGAAATAATATGAGATGTGATCAAAAAGTAATGGGTCTTTTTTTATTTATCTTATAGTCCTTATTTATTCATCAATTACAGCTTTGTCCCCATGTCCCCTTCAAAGTAACCCCCTCAGATATAATACACTTGGGCCAGTGCTTTTTCAGGTCTTGGAAGCACTTCTGGAACCATTTCTTGTTATGGTGTTCTACAGTGATCTGTTTTTATCTCATCAGTGGGGGCAAAATGATGTCCTTTCACAGTTCTCTTCATCCTCGATAATAGGAAGAAGTTGCAGGGGGTCACGTCTGGCAGAAATGGTTGCTGAGGTAACATAAAAATTTTGTTTTTTTGCCAAAAAGTTGGGGATGAGCATTGAGCTGGTTAGCAGGAGCAATACCGTGATGCAATTTCCGAGAGTGGTTTTGCTCCAGTTTTTGACATTTTCTTCAGATTGCTTCAAACAAATGGCACAAAACTTCCAGGTAGTATTTCTTATTGACTGCACGACCATAAGACGAGAACTGACGACGCACTGTCGCATCGTAATTGAAGAACCTTCACACGTGATCGAATTTGTGGATTTTTTTTCATCTTGCCTCTTCAGGCAGTTTTCATTGGGACGATTGGGCCTCAGTTTCGAAGTCAACCTGTATATCCGTGTTTTGTCACCATTTATAACTTTCTTTAGAAGTTCTGGATCATTGTCGAATTTGACATATACTGGCAGTAAGCTTGACAGACCCGTAACCCTGCAGACAGTGAAGCATCGTGTACGTGCATAACTCCAAGGTGTCGCTTTTGAGGACTCCAGCTGCTGGTGAGTGTCGTAGTGCAAATGATAGATGGTGGGGCAGCACAACCAGAGGTCCTTCTCACTTAGGATCTACCTGCCTCTGTTGAGTCACATGGGCAGAAGTAGATGCAGACGTATACCAATACACACTGGCTATTTACAACAGTGCAGCTTCATTCATTGGCATGTCTTCACTGATGCTCTGGGCCAGTTAATGTGTTGTGGGTAATACTAGATCTCCAATTAGAGCCTGGTTGAAGCCGCCACATCGAGACTTCAGACCTGTCCAATATGACCTGTGAGAAGTAGCTTTGGCCAGCTGCTGCTGAGTGCACTCTCCTTCCTTCGTGGGAAACTTCATTGAAATAGTCTTTACCTCCCTTCATCTTAATTAAGTTGGTGTTTTCTAGGCAGATACCTTATCAGTTTCTTTGAGTTTTGCATGAAGTCTGTAAGAAGTAATTTTTTGTTTAGCTAATATCCTATTGTGTGGTAATGACCCATTCTGTTGTTAATTTGGAATGTGTTCTTCCTCAGGCATCTCACTTCAAGTGATATAGCAGCTTGGTGATGATTGTCTGTGGACCCTTCTGTTCTTTACTCCTTCCAGGTCCACAGATGGGCCAAACCTTCTCACTTCCCTTTGGCCAAACACCGGGTTCCTGACCCACTTGATACGACACAGATGATGTTCCTCTTCCTGTGGTACACAGAGCACATTACGCAGGGGCTGATAAATATGTAGGTGGACATTACTGTGACATCCGTGATGGACCACAACTCTGGTCTTAAATGGACTCCGTGGGTGAAGGACTCTGCAGGGCTCACCTGCTGTGTCCCACCTGTGACAGGAAAGAAGGATCCTCGTCCAAATTTTCTGGTCTGCCTCGAGCTATGCCTATTGTCGGGCATTCCTCGTTTCCTACGTTGACCAGGTATCTACTGCCTTCCTCAGCAATTAAATCCCAGACTTGAACTGGAAGCCCTGCCATATGAGAAATTGAAATAGCCTGTTGCCCTCGGCAGTTGGCCCCTCGCATTCACTGTTTCACCCTGCATCCTAGGCACCAATGTCAGTTTCACCCTGCCAAATGTGCAGTGTGTGGCAAAATAGGTCACAAACCGGAGGTCTGCTGAGCCTTCTCTGAAATGCATGCGGATTACATTCGGGTAGAGCAACCTGATGTGGCAAACCCAGAGGTCCTCTGTGTCCGTGTGCTACTCTCTGCCCAGAATGTTCAGGATCAACAACTGTCCCTGCAGGTGTTAGTCAGTGGTCACCCAGTCAACTTCCATGTGGACACTGGTTCTACCTCATCAATCATAGTGTGGAATACCTACCAGCAGTTGGACTCTTCTCCCCACCAAATGCTCAGTCACCACCTTCGCAGTTACAGCAAAGACATAGTGGTGGTCAGTGGACAGTTCACAGCCCTCATCCAACATCGTGTCACAGCACGCAGAATCAGGTCACAAAGGGCAGGATCAGGGTGTATGCACTCTGGGACAACCAGGAAAAAACCAGGAATTTTTTCATCTGGAGAAATCTGGGAGTTTTTAGACTTCTGGTAATTTTTCATTATTTTAGTTTTCAGTTAAATTTTTGTAAATTTCACTGGTAAGACCAGATGACTGTGATATAGAATTCCACTTAAGCCCACTATTGCAGAATAATACTGCAGCAAAAAAACATAAATGAAGGAATAACACTGAAATAAAACTTTAATTGCAAAGGAAATGTCTCATTTACAACAACAAAACACAGTGCCCAGAAAAGTGTCTGCCAACAGCAAAATTTGTCAACTTCATAACACCTAACTGCTTTCAATCCAATATTCTCGTGGGCCTTGTTTCAATGAGTGTGACATCACAACTGTTTACATTTGTAATAGGTCGTGGGAAAATATTGCAAATGGTGGTTTGAGAAGCGTTACTTTCAAAGTAAATTTCCTTTTATGCAAGATGAATTACGTTAATTGTGAGAATGTGCGATGAATTTCTTAAGCCTTGGAGCATTAGACTCTCATTCAAAATGTAGCATTGAGGACCAACCACTTAGAAAAAATTATGGCCCAGAAGACTAGCCATTTATACTGTTATTTAATATTTTATTGGCACATTTGTGTTTGATACCTCTCAAAGGGTAACACACACTTTAAAAGACCAAGTTTTGAGGTTAATTTTTCATATTTGTTTTAGTTCTTTCATAGATTACAAATTATGCATATGTCATTGACAAAAAGTATAATTATCAAAAAAAAGTGTGAAGTGAGCCCATGTGCAATTTTCTATGAAAAGTAAGTACTTGATGAAACATGCGTTCAGCCAGGTAACCCACTAAATGTTTGGTGCACAGCAGTGAAATTTATAATCATGCTTTCAGTTGTGCTGTTAGAGTTCCACCTGACTACACCCTCGGAAAAAAGAGCAAAAACTTTTTGGTGATCAGTGTTATATGTGAAACCTGAGCTTTTCTTGTGTGTATATGTATGCATATTAATTTAAACATTAACTTTTCTGATTTGGTATATGTGTTTGCACTACTTAACAGTGATGTTGCTATTGTCTGACTACATCATATCTCCTATGCTCTGAATAGCTGCTGTCAGTGGCTGGCAAAACCACTGGTCATGAGCTATTATTGGCTGACCAAAGTGCATTGCAGCCGTGATTTCAGTGCTTTGGAAGTTACTGTGCTATATTTGGTGGAATTCCTGTTTATACATTCATAATGCAAAAATAAGCAGTGTAAATGTTGCCATGCATCAAAGATCTTTTCAAAACATGTTTCTTGCTGGGTTTCATTTTCTAAAGTGCCATGAAGTTCTATGCAGGTATATAAAACCTTCACTATTCGAGAAGATTTGATTAGTTTTACAACTATGAGCGAAAGTATATAGTCACTTAACATGGGAAAAAATGTACTTTCATGAGGGTTATAACATATCTTCACCCAGGAAAAAGTGTACTTTAACTGAGAAATACGGGAAAAATCCTGGATTTTTCTTTTTGTCCACATATACACCCTGAGGATGTGCCTTCTCATCGTCAATACTCTTGGGGTGAGGGACTTATTGGCACTTGATCTTTTCAGTGCTTTGAGACTAGAAGTGCACGGTGCAACCGATAGCATCTAGTCGAGTATGAAAAATTCTTTCTCACATGCTCTTCATTCATATTGTCATTCAGTTTTTGAGCCTTCTGCAACAGGCATTGTGGGATTTGAAGCCCACATCACCGTCCTACCAAATGCCATGCTCCACTTTCTCAAGGCTTGGAATATCCCATTCGAGGTGAGTGGGAGCTGCAATATTTGCAAGAAGCTGGCATCTTGACAGCTGTTCCAATAGTCAGTGGGCAACACCCATCGTGCTGGTCGACAAACTAGACAGCTCCCTCTGCATATGTGGTGACATCAAGAATACCATTAATGTGCAGTCTGTTGTTGATTCTTACCCTACCCCAAAGGCGGAAGAGAGTCTTACTTGGCTGGCTGGAGGCAAAATCTTTGCGAAAATTGATCTCGAGGATATATATTTACAGCGTCTGTTGGATGCGGTATTGCAAGACTTGCTTGTGATCAACACACCCTTCGGTCTCTTTCATTACAATCACCTGCCCTTTGGAATATGTGAACACCGCAGAGATATTTCAGAGGTATTTGAAACACTTTACGTTTTAAGTGCTGGGTGTGGCCAATTACCTGGACGACAACATTGTTGCCGGCCACTCTGTTCACTTGGCAGCTGACTAAGACGCCCTTTTTTTCATGCTGTACCTAGCTAATCGTCATTGAAACATGGAGAAAAGTCAGTTTTTCATTCCTCAAGTTGAATATTTGGGACATATCCTTAGTGCCACATGTATCTGGCCAGTGCCACAGTATGTCCAGGCTGTGCAGAACTTGCAACATCAGATGAATGTGAAGCAACTTCACTCTGTCTTAGGCCATCTGAATTACCATTGCAAGTTCATCCCCTTTGCTGCCACAATTGCAGAACCACTTTACCATCTCTTATGTAAAAACAGGGCATGGAATTTAGACGCGGCATGCCACCATGCCTTACAGGACCTTTTAAACAGGCATTGTTTTGACCCACTTGTCTAATGCCTTAAGATTCCTCACTCCCTGTGATTGTCACAGCAGACACATCTCATTATGGACTACAAGGTATCCTCCACCACATCATCAACAGCATGGAACAGCCTGTTACTTTAATCTCAAAAATGTTGTCATTGGTCCAGTACAACTATGGACATATCAAAAAGGAGGCTCTGGCCATAGTGTTCACTTAAAAAATTGTCATTGGGTACGGACTCCTGTTTTGACTCGAATCCGGAAGTATGCTGCTACTCGGACCCCAGTGATGATGAAGTTGTCGCTCTACCCCCTATTGATGCCAAACTGGTGGCTCAGTGTTCTGCAGACCTGATTCTTGGTGATCTCCTCGTCCTCCTTGTCCAGTGGGATGGTCATAAAAATTGCCGAGAGGTGCTCAACCCAGAAGTTCAGAATTATTGGCATTGCAGGCATGAATTCTCTGCCTTTTAATGGTGTTCTACTGCTCCAGAGCAAAAATGGGTGGCCTCAGCACTGCATCCTACACCTGCTTCACTGCGGTCATTAGGATGTCGCGCTAATGAAATGCATGGCTGGTCAACGTGTGTTGGAGAGCGATTGCCACCATGTTTGCACCCTGCACATCTTGCCAAAGCCAGCAAGTGGCTATGGCAAGTTGCTGTGTCCCATATCCGGAGGCATCGACACTGTGGTCGTGGCTCGGTTTGGATTTCGTGGGTTTCATTGCGGTCGATGCTAGACCTAGTTTTCCCTGCATGTCCCTGATGTCCTCTACGTCTTCAACATGTGTGATCCAAGCCTTGACACAGATATTTGTGATAGGTCTTCCTGTAACAATCATCACAATGGGCTTAAAAAGCTCGACAGTTTGAAAAATACTCTCTGTGTGGAGAAAATGTTAGTGAAATTGAACTGTTGTGCAGCATGTGTTCTCGCTCTGTTAATTTTGAGACAAAAAAGTTTTTAGGCAATTTTTAACCACTCATTTTCAACAAAACATAATTGTAATTTTGAAATTACGTTTAGAACTTTCAGATTAGACACAACCTTAAAGTTCAGTATGTTCGCCAACAATAGAGATGTTCAGCACCAAGGGTAGTTACACTACCCCTGAACTGATTTATGCAATGAAATCAGTAATCTACAGTTTCTCTGTGAATTTGTCAAGTGATATTTGTAACATATTTAAGACGATGATCCTGGATAGTGTTCCTCAACATTTTTCACTTTTGTCTAAGAAAATGAGGTACCTAATAACTGATGGACTGCCACCATATTTCTGGGAACACATGTTAGAAGTAGCTTGTTCATCGTATTATACATTGAGTTTTGATGAAACTACTAATGCTAAAGATAAAAAAGGATGGAAACAATCATTACATATTGGTCAGAGAGTATTGTATAATAATGTGTCAGTGGTGAAATGCTGTATCAGAAATTATGTGAAGCGCTATCTGAATCCAAGTTGTCCCTGAATAAATGCCTATTGCTGGGACCAGACAGACCTAATATCAAAAAGAGGGTTTAGGCTTGTAGATAGACCTAGTGATGTCAAGTTGACCTGAGGCAGGCAACTTACAAACATCAGTCTGGAAACATTCATGCAGTGCATAATGTCTGTGCGTAGACTTTGGAGTGTTTAGGTGAAGAAGCATCCAAATTTCTGGCTAATATTTACCATTATTTTGATGGTTGGTCTGCTCACTGGGAAGAATTTGAAGTAATTTAGCCTGAAGTTTAAGCAACCACATCATACATTTTAAGATATACAGTCAAAACCTGACTTGTTTTAGCACCTTCAGTCAGCAGTATTTTGGAACAGTGGGATGGTATCCAATATTACTTTCTTAGCTGTATACCTCTAAAAGCAAATTCTGCTGCCATCCATTTCAGTCCTACAACACTGTATACTTTAATGAAAGCAGAATGTCATTGCACATCGTCATCTACAGAACTATTCAGTAAGTTCTCACAACATTTTCAGGGCCTAACATCGTTGATTCACAAGTTGCATACAGAAATAGAAAACATACTTGTTAGTATCTGCAGAAGACCTGGCAACGACACTACTTGACAGTGAGCAGTACTTCTGGCCAACAGTGATTTCCACTGTTCTATTCATGACAGTTCATCTGCCTCCATCAGGACACCTGGTGGTGGTTATACTAAGTATTTCAGATCTTTTTATCTCATGTTTTGTAAGTTCCAACTTTGATTCACATTGAGAGTATGTCTGAAGGTCTACATAATGAACTCATTACATTGTATAATCTGCTTCCTTTTGAAAAACTATTTGTTAGACGGTCAGTAGCCGAAGAGTTTATTGAAATGGAAGGAGGTGACAAATTTTGGTTTCTAAAGAATGCCCAACAGCATTGTCACAGCTTGCAGACGTGATGGAAAAGTCTTGATTATCAAGTGCACCACTGAAAAGTTTTAGATATTTGGACACGTAAGAAAGATTAAAGAGCAGAAGCCACAGTAGCATGTTAAAGGTGACAAAAATAATGCTGTTTGATATCTAGCAAGATTACTTATTAAATGAATGGAAGGTTGTACAGTTGAAAAATATGACCCAGCTTCAGATAACAAAGGTATTGACAGTTACTGGCAGCAGCACATCTAAAAAGAGAGTTAAGTGTCCAAATTTTTCAAAAACTTGGTAAACAAGTCTAAATCCGGACATAGAGAAAATATGTTCCATTTCAGAGTGCACATTAGGAGAAGACAAGACAACACAACGCTGATGAAAAGATTTTTATATAGTGTTTTGACTGTGAGGGATGCTTTGATACAATACCCTCATTTACTTGCTGTCCCATTGACTCACAGCAAGCACATGCAAATTATACTGCTTACAAGGAAGTACGCACCTGAGAAATTAGCCACATTGTCCTCAGAGAATGTTTGTCATTGCACATCAGGAATAGAAAAGGTTAATACGGTTTTATTAAATTGCAGGAGCATCCGAGGAAAGGTTCAAGAATTTAATATCTCTTACTGAAGGTTATAAAGCACAGATAGTGAAGGAACAGAAAATTGGTTGAATTAGAAGAAATGCTAAAAGATGAACAAAACCTGGTTCCCTACACCTTAGCAACAGGTACGAAGTGCTACCCAGTGTTGACGATAACTCTGAGCCAGAGCAGGATGTGTCTCTCGTCGGGCCAGTGGGATTTTCCAGCCCGGTCCGGACAAGTGCAAAGGGTGGGTAAGCCTGTCATTGGGAGCTACACTGTTAGAGGGTGATATAGCTCCTCAGGGAAATATCAGGCAAGGTGGGAAAGAATGCCAGCATGCACTCGGTATGTTTGCCTGGGAGTCTCATCTGCAATGTGGAAGAGGCCCTTCCAGCAGCTATTGAGCACAGTGGGTGCAACCTGCTGCATGTAGTGGCACATGTCCGCACGAATGATGCCTGCCACTTGGGTTCTGGGGGCATCCTCGGCTCCTTTTGGCATACAGTTGATTTGGTGAAGGCAACTAGCATCACACATGGGGCACTGGCTAATCTGTCTTATTTGTAGAATCGTTCCCGGGGTTAATCACAGTCCTCTCGTTTGGAGCAGAGTGGAAGGTCTAAACCAGAGGCTAAGACAACTCTGCAATGGTATCGGATGCGAATTTATTGACCTCCGCTATTGGGTACAGAATTTCAGCGTTCCGTTTAATAGGTGGGGATGAACTACATACGCAAAGTGGCTACTAGGGTAGCAGAGGGTGTAGCATGCACATGGAGATTTTTTAGGTTAGAAAAACCCTCTCTTGAGATAAAAGATGATTTGCGTGATAAATTAGCAACAGTGCATTCAGAGAACGTTCATCATCGCAGATCAGACATAGAAAAGGTTAATATGATTTTAGTAAATTGCAGGAGCATCCGAGGAAAGGTCTCAGAATTAGTATCGCTTACTGAAGGTAAGGAACAGAAAATTGGTTGAGACCGGATGTTAAAGACCACGAAATCATAAGTTGATATTGTGTAAGTATAGGTTAGTCACCAATGGTGGTGGCATGTTTATTGAAGTAAAGAAATTGATAAAATCTAGTGAGGTTATCATGGATTACAATTTTGAATTAGTCTGTGGGAAGTTAAGTATCAGAGATCGGTCAAAAATGGTAATCGGATGCTTTTGTAGACCACCTGGGTCAGTAGCTTAGTGGTAGAGCACTTCAGACAGAACTTGCTGAATATTGTTAGTAATTTTCCTGATCATGCCTTTATAATAGGGGTTGACTTAACTTACCAGGTACATATTGGGAGTGTTATGTTATCAAAACTAGTGCCATGTGGCATTGTTCTGGATGTCTTGTCCGAAAACTACCTTGAGCAGATAGTTAGAGAACCAACTCGAGAGGGTAACAGGTAATGACTTAGACCTCCTGGCAACAAACAGACCTAACCTTATAGAATCAGTTAATGTAGAGGAAGGTATTAGTGATCATAAGGCTGTGATAGCATCTATGACAATGGTTCTGACAAAGAATGTTAAAAAAGGTAGGAAGATACTTTTGCTTAGGGAGAATGACAGGATATAAAGTTCAGAGTATCTCAGCAGCCAGCATCAAATCGTCGGTGATGAAGTTGACAATTGAAAAGAAATGGAAAAAATTCAAAGGAATCGTGTAATATGCCCTAGACAAGTACCTTTCGAGTAAGGTCATAAGGGATTGGAAAGACCCACCATGATATAATAACCACATTAGAAAACTGCTGCATGAACAAGGAGAACTTCACCGCAGATTCAAGAGAAGTAAAAACCTAACTGACAAACAAAAGCTGAACAAAGTGAAAATGAGTGTATGGAGAGTAATGAGAGAAGCATTCAATGACTTTGAAAGTAAAACTTTATGAACCAATCTGAGTAAAAACCTTAAGAGGTTTTGTCCATAAGTAAAATCAGTTAGTGGGTCAAAATCATCTGTTCATTCACTCAGTGACCGTACTGGCACTGAAACGGAAGATGACAGAGAGAAGGCCGAAATATTGAATTTGGTCTTCCGAAAATGTTTCACCATGGAAAATCGTTACACAGTCCCTCCTTCCAGTCGTCGTACGAACATCAAAATGATAGATATTGAGATAACCGATTGCGGAATAAGGAAACAACTACAGTTGCTTTGTAGTGGAAAGGTGTCGGGACCAGATGAGGAACCTATAAGAGTCTACAATGAACTTACAAGATTCTACAAAGATAATGCAAAAGAACTTGCTTCCCTTTCATAGTAATTAATTGTAGATTGAGTGAGTAGCAAAGGGTACCTATTAACTGGAAGAAAACAAGTCATTCCCATTTTTAAGAAGGGCTGTAGGAGGGATGTATGCAATTTTAGATCTATATTGTTGACTTCAATCTGTTGTAGAATTATGAAACATGTTTTATGTTCAAGAATGATGAAGTACTTGGAGAAGGAAAATCTCCTTTATAAAAATCAACATGGGCTCCGCAAACAAAGATCCTGCAAAACTCAGTTTGCTCTGTTCCTCCATGAGATCCATAGTGCCATAGACAATGGTGCTCTTGATGCCATTTAGGAAGGCATTTGATACCGTCTCACACTGCCGTTTAGTACGGGGGGGGGGGGGGGGGGGGGGATTGTATCGAATATTGGAGCAGATTTGCAACTGGATTCAAGACTTCCTTGCAGACAAATTCAGCATGTCGTTATTAATGGAATAAAATTGACATATGTAAAGGTAATATCCTAAGTACCCCAAGGAAGTGTAATAGGACTGTTACTGTTTATAGTACATATAAATGATCTTGTAGAAAGTGTCAAATATTCTCTAAGGCTGTTCATAGATGATGCAGTTGTCTATAACAAACCAGCAATGCCATAAGATAGTAACCATTTCCAAAACGCCTCCAGAGGATTTGTGAATGGTAGAGGCTCTGGCAGTTGACCCCAAAGGTAAATAACTAACATATTGCGCATTCGTAGGAAAAGAAATTGACTACTGTATAGCTACACTATTGATGGCAAACTATTGGAAACAGTATCTGCCGTAAAATATCTGGAGCGATCTGCAGTGGAATGACCGTGTAAAACAAACAGTGGGAATAGCGGATGCCAGACTCCGGCGTAGCAAAAATGTTGAGAAAATGTATCTTGTCTCTGAAGGAAGTGGCTTATAAGGTGCTTGTTCAACCTATTCTTGAGTATTGTTCATCTATCAGGGATCCCTACCAGATAGGACTGATAAAAGAGATAGAGAAGATCCAACCAAGAGTGGCACGTTTCGTCATGGGATCATTGACTCGGTATGAGAGCATTATGGAAGTGCTCAGCAAACTCCATTGGCAGATGTTACAAGAGAGGCGTTGTGCGTCACAGAGATTTACTGTTTAAATTTTGATAGAGCGCTTTCTGGGAAGACTCGGGCAACAGATTACCTTCTGCCACATATGTCTCGCTTAGTGACTGTGAGGAGAAAATTCGAGAAATTAGAGCCAGTACAGAGACTTACAGAGAATCGTTCTTCCAACGTACCATTTGCAAAATGAACAGGGTTGGAGGGATCAGTTAGTGGTGCAGAAAGTACCATCTGTCACAGAGTAGACGTAGATGTAAACTGAAGAAAGCACACAAAGAAATGATTCAAAGGCAGCAAAATGGGCACAGGGTATAATTCAGAATGCTCAGAACATGAAATTAGAAGAAAGAGTTTAAGAAAGAGAGGGAAATTGTGAAGAAGAATCTTGAGAAAAGGTACTCTTGTATGATTATTTTTTGCTGAGATTCCTAAGAAACAGTAATCGAAAAATACACTGATGTCCAAAATTAAAGTAAAAAACCACCATTTCTCCATCCTGTGTCTAATTCATGATATTATCATACAAATTGTCAAGAGATGACCGTACGATTGTGTCCTGTATGCTAGATAGCATTTTGGTCAACGGACAACTGTGCCAACAGTGACATCAGGGCACCTATCAAATGGTAGTCCCACATACACAGTTGCTGTGAACACAGTATGGAGGGCCATGGGAAGAATGGAAGCAGGACAGTCACAAACTGATATGGGCCAGTGGCTTAATGTGAATTGTTCTGTTGTTTTTTGGATGTAGCGGCAGGTTATAAGAGATCTAAAGTGTATCCCAAAGACCAGGGCAGGGCTAACCACATGCAGCATCAGAAAGAGAGAACTGTTTCTTGGTTGTAAGGGCATGATGGTACTGCCTTAGTGCTGCAGGCCAACTGGCACCTGACCTCGCAGTATGCGCTGGACGTATTATAATGAGACAAATGGTGTGAAGAATGCGTGGCAGAGTGACCTTTGTCAGAGACCTGCTGTATGTGTACTTTTAATGCGTCGTCGCAGAAGGGAACATCAAGAGTGGAGCTGTCAACATGCCAACTGGACAGTTGACCAGTGGGGCAATGTTCTGTTCATACATGAGTGCTGATTTGGTCTGGACAGTGATTCTCAACAGATTTGCATCTGGAGGGAACATGGAACACGATTTTAGGACCCAACCATTGTGGCAATGGACTGATATTGAGGATGTCCGTAATTGTTTGGGCAGGTATTATGTTGACTGATCGAACACCTCTTTGTGAAATTGTATGGTTAAATAGGCAAGGTTTAGCTGTTATAAGGTATTGTGACGAGATCTTGGGACCTCTTGTATTTTTTGCGAGGTGCTGTGGGCCAGACTTCGTATTGCTGGACAAGAATGCTCGACCTCATAGAGAAAAGGTGGTTGACATTTTCCTGGAAACAGAAGATACTGCACACATGGCATGGCCTGCCCGTTCTCCCGATTTGTGTGTGTGTGTGTGTGTGTGTGTGTGTGTGTGTGTGTGTGTGTGTGTGTGTGTGTGTGTGTGTGGTTTGAGGTTTTCGGGTGCTAAACAGCATGGTCATCAGCGCCCAAACGCATAGAAACAGGAACATATGCGGTGAAGGGATGAAGATGGACAGCGAACAAGGAGAACGGCTAAAAGACACAGACCTGACGCAGTTCCAAATCCTCACATACAGAGGCAAAACAAGAGGAGAAGAAACACACTAAAAAGGAAAGGAAACACAAGGAAAAGGGAACAGAAATCGAAGTGAAACAAGTAGGTAATCGTGACTGGCGGACCTCTTACCTAAAACCTGGGTGAGCCGGTCACCCAGCAACACATTAAAATCCTCTCCCTAAAATCCGAGGCAACAAACTGGACAGGACACAAAACCTTAAGACCTTAACCACAGCCGTTGCGTCTATTTTGCCCTCCTGATTTGAATCCCTAAGAGCAAGTCTGGGATTCAGTAAGAACACGGGTTGCATAGTGTCAGCATCTGCCGACCATTCTCCAAGACTTGTGAGCAGCTGCAGGAAGAATGGGCATTGTTGCCTAAACATGGGATTGATGACATCATTGACAGCATGTGCCGTCATTTCTCAGGCCTGCATCCATGCCAGAGCTGGTCACACTCCATACTGAGCATGTTGACCAGTTGATAGAATGTGTGTGTAAATCCTTTAAGTTGGAAAAAAACCAAGAACATTTTTCTCTGCCGTTAGCAAGTTGCAGGTATATTGTTTCTACTTTACTATCACCTGATTGTACCTTTTTTGGCAAAATAAATGTTACCTTGCAGAACTTCAGTTTGTTGCTTTAATTTTGGACACCAGTGTATTTTGTTGATCTTTTTCCAGTATTGGTGTGTAGAATGTGATTAGCTGTAAAAGTGTGATGCAGATTTCTTGTATTAAGATTACCAGAACTGAATTACCAATGTATCTGCATGTGTTAATAAATTTGTATGAAGGAAAAGAATGGCCTACCCTATCTAAAATCATAATAGAGAAATTTATTGTGGTCGTAACAGGCCTTTTTGGTAGGGGATTATCAAAAATGAGAACAATTCATTTCTGACTTACCTGTTTGTTGAAATAATTTGCAGGGTGTATACGTGGACAAGGAAGAAAAATTCCCAGATTTCCCAGTTAAAAATACACTTTTTCCCGGGTGACAACACGCTTTTTCCATGTTAAGTGACAGTATATTTTCCCTTATCAATCCTTTGAATGGTTAAGGTTTTATACATGGGCGTAGAATTTCCCGGCCCTTTCGAAAATGAAACTCAGAGAAAAAGAAGCGTTTTGGAAATATCTTTTATGTGCAGCAACATATACGTTGCGAATTTTCGTATTGCGAAGGATACATTGGAATTCCACCAAACACCGCATGTTACTTTCCGAATAATTGAAATGGAGATAGCGATGCTTTTCTCTAAGCCGGTCAAAGCTCATGTCATGTGATCTCGGCAGTTGGTGATGGCAGATATTCAGAGCATAGGACACTTGATGTAGTCAGCCAACAGCATCATCACTGTTACGTAGAACGAACACACAAACAGGGAAAGTTAATAGTTTAAATTAATATACATAGTGTTGCTACAAGAAAACCAAAGCTGTCACATATAATATTGGTCTCTAAGGTTAATAAGCTGCAAGAGAAGCTATGATTTCGCATATAATGTTGGTCTTTTTTGTGCATGTTACACTTATAGAATCACACAAATGTGCCAGTAAAATTTTTAATAAAGACAAATGTCTGACCTTCAGGGTTCGAAATTCTTCTAAATGGCTAGTCATCAAAGAGCTGATTTTTAAATGAGAGTCAAACGCTCTGTGATTTAAGAAATTCATGGTACGTTCTCGCACATAGTTCAACTTACATAAATGGGTATTTACTTTGAAAGTAACGCTTTTCAAACCACTATTCACAATATTTTTCCGCGACCTGTTAGAAATAGGTTCGTTTCAGCAGTTGCCAGAGAGCGCAAATAACTGGCCTCACCACGCTTACGCGGGTACCATGATGCAGGAAGACCGTATGTATGTACGTGTAAAACATTGAAAGGTCATACATTATGTCATTAAAGAAACAAGACATCAGAGAATACTCCAAGAGCATCGGAATTTCGTGAACCATAACTAAAATGTGCACATTTAAAGTGCATACTTAAAGTGCACATTTGTATGTCCGGATTCCCAATCAAGTACACCTCGACCTGATATTAAGCTTTTCAGTATGTTTTTGGTATGTAAATTTTCTTGGAGCACCAGTACTGTATTATATCATGTTTGGTTCTTTATTATGACATAACGCCATATGTGCTAGAAGATGAAAACGTGCATGTGAGATGCAGCGAACAGGTGAAACTAGCCAGTACTGTGGAATTAAACATTTCATTTCAAATACATTGACTGCCTCTGCGGAAAAGGTTAATAAAAGTCAAATTTCTTTAGCAAACAGACAAAAATAACTTCATTGTTCTGCAAGGCGATTAATGCTTGACAGTCATAGAAGTGGAAATAAAATAAAATCTGGAATTAATGACATATTTTAGCCTTTCGTAATGATGTGAATGTATTTTAATTCACTTGATAGCTCCTGGCCACAGATATCTGTTTTGTTTTCATTTGACGTGAGAGTAAACTAAGGGGAAACAGCAAAATCGCTAAATGTAAACACGGGTCACGTGAAGACTATTCACTATAACTCAGACTGCTCTGCGCATCAGCCTCAGATCTACGATATTTGTGAACCCGGTGAATACTAAAAAAATTGAATTTTAAAAAATATGTTAATATTGTAGTGCACATCTTTCTGAAAATTCTGAAACATAAAATATATGTGTTTGAGGAAATGTAAGACATGTTGTTTGGTCTTAAGTGTGCCAAAGTGCAGTGCCATGCCTCTTCATAAAGCATTCTTCTATCGCACGTAAGTGTAATTCGCTCTGTGGAATTGAAAAGTGGTTTTTTTTTTTTTTTTTTTTTTGGATGCCATCAAACTATATTCAGGACAGTGGAAGTTGAAATGTTCTGTGGTGCCTCTCCTGCTCCCAGTTGCCGGTTTGACAGCCTGCCCCTCTTTAAAAATATTCTCCCAATTAATAGCAGATGGGATTATTTGTAATCGGGAGAACAAGAACTCTTCAGAAAATTTGAACTCTTTATTGCCTATTAGCTAGTAACTTGCTGTTTTTGTGACATAAAATTAAATATAGAATACAAAAAACCAACGAAGAAAAGAGACAAGCTAAAAAGTACACATTTCTTCAAACCTTAGCTCCTAGCATTTTTTCTCTCTAATCTTGCTTGCTACAGCTTTACATGGCATGCTTTCCTTTCTGCGAAAGAATCTATTACCTCATCAAAGCTCGTCAAATGATTCACTACATGAAAAATCGAAATGTCATTATCTAATACTGTAAAAGCTGTTAACACAAATGATACCCACGACTGGTGTGGTTTCTCGATCTGATTACGTCTATTTTGTCACTGTCTGCTGGATAAAACAGAAGAGGCCTGTCTAATATTGGAGCAATTTCGTAAGACACGCCAAATATATGAGACTGTTTTGGCACAAATGGCCATTTTTATAACACAACAGAATATAATTCACGAAGTGCCAATATCAAATGACTACTAGGCCTATTACAAGCAAAAAGTTTTATGTTAGGAAACAGTTTCACATTTCATTCATACACACCAGCTTCTCAAGCATGAGATCGAAAACCAGTATTGCAAAATTTTTATATAAATTGGGAATTGTCTTATTCTCCATAATTTGTGTGATGTCCCTGTTTCTTCTCCTTCCTCGTTCTAACAAACAATCTTGTCATCACCAATTCTGCAGCTATTCCTACCATTGTCAAAATTTGTTTGCCGATTAATTTCACTAACCATGCCAGAATCACAGGTTTAGTTATCCCGCGATTGTTTTCCGGTTAGGCGTCATTACGTGTACGTACAACACGTTTTCCCCATTACCTCCAGAATAGAACTACAGTACAGTACATTACAGTACAGTACAGTCCCCGGCTAGCGGCTGCTAGAGTTTCTCCCAGATGAAAAAATTCCTGGGTTTTTCCCGGATCTCCCAGTTGTCCCGGGTCGTATACACCCTGAATTAGTCATCTTTTAATCATTAAAAATATTTCATCATCTTTTAGTCACCTTTCTAAAATATTTTGTTACCTTCTCACTATTTTCAAGTGCCATCATGGCTCCTCATGCTGTACATCTGTAATATTAACACATGAAACATTCACATATTAAAATTCATGCTTGATTTCAGCTATAAAGCTATATAATTCACGTAGTGGATAATGACAGAAACTTGGCTTTTGCTCTCAATCACCTAATGTGAGATTGATTTAAAATTCAATGAGGCAGAGATAAGGGGCATGTGCAGTCTGAGTTGAAAATACAGTGTGTTCAGTATTTAAGTCAGTTGAGTTGCTGCTAAATTTATATTAAAATCACCTCACAATGTAATTCTTGTGCCTTTAGTCATTCAGAAGCTCCACGTTATCCTGAAATACTGACTACCATCTAGTGTCACATAGATAAAGATTATGATTATGGTTTGTTACCTGATCACCATCTGTAAGTTATATCATGCAATCTGAAAATCTCCCTGAATGGTTGAAAAGGAGATCTACATTTTAACTTCATGCGCAAAATCTGTCATTCTTAGACAGTAAGAGAAAGTTGCTAAAAATAAACACATTGTCTAATCAGCCATATGGCACGGTTGACTGGAAGATAGATTATGCAGGCCAATGTCTAATAATGGTTGTAAAAACTCTGCTGACAGTTTTTGTTATATTTGTGGCGAATTTGTGATTTAAAATACCAAAGAAACATTACAGACTTTGTGAAAAAGGCTTATCTATCATACTTTGGATCTAAACTTGTTGATCAAGATAAATCTTGGGCGCCGCATAAGGTATGTTATGTGTGTGTTGAAGATCTGAGAAAATGGTCCGAAAAAGAAAAAAAAGCCTTTAGATTTACTGTTTCTATTGTTGTGTCTAGACAAGACAGCCTAGACACAATGAGAGGAAGCCGAAAGGCACGCGCTTAAACTCACGCAGTCTGGCGTGAGGTCTGAAACAGGATACGTAATGAATGCTATAAAGAAAAGTATGTAGCTTCTGGAATACTTAACTTTAATCCACATTTGTAGAACATCGCTCTTGATGATACATTAATAGAATCTCAATATCTATACTGGTAATGGCGCCTTGCTAGGTCGTAGCAAATGTAGCTGAAGGCTATGCTAACTATCGTCTCGGCAAATGAGAGCGTAATTCTCAGTGAACCATGGCTAGCAATGTCGGCTGTACAACTGCGGCGAGTGCTAGTACGTCTCTCTAGACCTGCCGTGTGGTGGCGCTCGGTCTGCAATTACTGACAGTGGCGACACGCGGGTCCGACATATACTAATGGAACGCGGCCGATTTAAAAGCTACCACCTAGCAAGTGTGGTGTCTGGTGGTGACACCACATCTATGTTATGGAGGGAGCCAAGAAATCATATCAATGATTGCTACTTTTCCAGTGTTGATATTGTCATAATTCGAAAAACAAGAAGGTAATAAGCTACCTTAACCTTCTGTCTGCCATTCAACAAATTCTGTTCCAACAGAATTATTTTCTGATGTACAATGTGATTTAGATGAAACAGATGATGATGAATTCCATTGTAATACAGGAAGTCTAGAGCCCAAATTGTTTACTCAGACCGAACTTAACGATTTGGTTAGGGATCTGGGCTTAACGAAATAAAAAGCTGAATTTCTTAGCTCCAGGTTAAAAGGAACTTATTGACATTTTGAACCACCATTACATGTATAGAAAGAGAGAGCAGCAATTTTCCAAGTCCCTTTTCATAAGTGTACTGCTGAGACATTCCTGGTCTGATGAATAAGTTTGGTATTGAATGCAAAAAGGAAGACTGGAGGCTGTTTATTGGTTCATACAAAACTAGTTTAAAGGCTGTTTTGTTACACAATGTTAACATGTCTGCATCTATACTTGTTGGACATTCTGTATATATGAAAGAAAGCTATGAAAACCAAGAAATAGTGCTAAATAAAATAGGCTATTCTGCTCATGGTTGGATGATATGCGGCGATCTAAAAGTAACATGGATGCTCCTTGGTCAGCAAGGTGGCTGTACCAAATTTCCATGTTTCTTGTGTGAATGGGGCAGTAGGGCTAAGGATCAACACTAGTGCAGAAAGAACTGGCCTGGGAGGGAGTCTTTAAAACCTGGTGAGAAGAACATTCTACGCAAAAACCTCGTAGATCCAGAAAACATACTCCTACCACCTCTACATATAAAGTTTGGCCTAATGAAACAGTTTGTAAAGACTTTGCCTAAAGATGGACCATGTTTTAAGTATCTCTGCCAAAAGTTTCCACACCCTTCAGAAGCTAAACTAAAAGAAGACGTCTTTGTCGGACCTGACATTAGAAAATTGATGTTTGATGTTAACTTTGAATTCACAATGACCTTAAATGAGAAAGAAGCATGGGTATCATTCAAGCAAGTTGTTACAAAGTTCTTAGGACATGAAAAAGACCCAGAATATGTTTCTGTTATAGCTACAATGTTTAAAAGAAGTTTAAAACTTTAGGATGTTTAATGAGCCTGAAATTTCACTTTTTGAACAGTCGCCTTGATTATTTCCTGAACAATATGGGAGATATTAGCGAGGAGCAAGAAAAGTGTTTTCACTAGGACATTAAAGTGATGGAAAAATGCTACCAAGGCCACTGGAACACCAACATTATGGGGCATTACTGTTGGTCACTTCACCGAGAAGTTCAGCAAGCGACTCACCGTAGAAAAAGCTACACAAGAAGCTCCAAAGAAAAAATAGAGAGAAAATACAAACCAATTCCAGCTGACAAGTCAAACCTCTATTAACACATATCAGTTTTAAGTAGCTTATTGTAAATAGAGACCATGTTTATTTTGTAACAAAGCACTTCATTAATTTCCCCATTTACCGTATAGCATTGGAGTTTTATACTATACAATAAAAAGCATATTGCTTGAAAACTATGGGTGATAAAAAAAAGGCTAGATTTGGATTCAGCTTATAAAAATCTATAAAGATCAGCTATCAAAGTAAAAAGTTTAAAAAAAAAATTTTTTTCATTGGCCTGGGTTATTTCTGTATGGCTAGTGCTGTCCTTTTTTCCCCCTAAGGTAAGTCTTTCCGCTCCCGGGATTGGAATGACTCCTTACCCTCTCCCTTAAAACCCACATCCTTTCGTCTTTCCCTCTCCTTCCCTCTTTCCTGATGAGGCAACAGTTTGTTGCGAAAGCTTGAATTTTGTGTGTATGTTTGTGTTCGTTTGTGTGTCTGTCGACCTGCCAGCACTTTCATTTGGTAAGTCACATCATCTTTGTTTTAATAACTATTTCAAAACCACAGAAAAATCTGTCAGTATTGAAACATTAAAAGATGATATGGATACACATTTTCACAAATTTAAATATTTGTGCTGAACCATCCTGGCAGCAACATGTATTACCTACATGTACATGCTGCAAACTGCACTCCTGCTTTGTGGTGAGGCGCTTCTAGCAAGTATTTGTCGTTTTGTTATTAAGTAGTATGTGTATTGCATTTTGAGGAACTTGAGAAGAGTTTTGTTTCAAAAGTTGTGAAACAATAAATAACTGGCATGACAGATTGTCACTTTGGTAACCTACCTCTAAAACCATTGAAAACATCTGTACGTACTATAAATTAAAATCCTGTGCCAAATTTTTCTGTAAGTATGTGGCGGCCAGTCTCAGGAAGTACTGTAGATGTTTTGGTACAGGTTTCACTAATAGGTAGAGTGACTCAAGAGAAAGGTTTGTGTATGTAATTTATTACCACTACACTGGTTGAATCGTCTGGTCATTGATTCTCAGTGCTACTCTTGCAAAGCTGGGGTGGCTCACTACTTTTAAATAAATAAAAGATGAATTGGGCAAATTTTGCAGATTTACTGCTTGCACTGTCATTATTCTGGCATGAAGAGATGTTTTTAGACTGTCCTAAATTGGTTGACGTCGTGCCACATTGTATGCAGAGCCACAGGGTGCCCCAGTGTACCTGAAAAGGGGAATGGAATGGAAGACTGTAACAAAGACATGTTGCTAGAAATCATCCTAGTATTGAAGTGCAGTGATTCATGGACAGTGGTAGAAACCACCAACCAGACAGTTGAATTAGGCAACAATCCTGAGCCCTCATTACAAGAACAATATATCTTAAACCACATTGTAATGCCTGATGTTATCCCACTATTTTTAAGTCCGGTCGAACTTACTTGCACCTAAATTTGCTTGATGCTCCTCTTCTTTCAATGTGCACCTAAGTGGAAACTGAAATTACAGTGAAATCCAGACCTTTAGCTACTTACAGGCGTTGATAAATATAAATGGGGACAGTTGAAAATGTGTGCCCCGACCGGGACTCGAACCCAGGATCTCCTGCTTACGTGGCAGACGCTCTATCCATCTGAGCCACCAGGGACACAGAGGATAGTGCAATTGCAGGGACTTATCTCTGGCACGCTCCCTGTGAAACCCACATTTCCAACTTATTGTCCACACACTATGTTTGTAGCTCACCTGCCCACTATACTCATTACTTGCGGCCATCTACCAATTCTCATCAGAGTTCAGGCAGTGTGAGTGCATCTGCACTGAAGAAGATCATTGGCCAGTAAGCCTTGTCTATATATGAAGATGGTATCTGTTCTTTCGGACATGCCCGAAAGAAACTAGTTCTTGTATATAAAATTAAAGTAATAATAATAATAATAATAATAATAGTAGTAGTAGTAGTAGTAGTAGTAGTAGTAGTAAAAACTATGTGTTTTCCTGCCAGCTGTAATTTCCTAATCTCCCTCCATCCCTAGGCCTCATCTAAGCTTATCTGGTGTAGACTTAGCGTTATCTAATCGTATTTGACTGGCACAGTTCTTCCCTTCCTTCTGCAGTATTAACTTGTTCATGCCAAGTTCAAATGTGGTGCAGGTACCACAGGAGTTGGGTTTAAATATGCACTCAGCTGGTGTAAGGGCACGCATACATTTAAACAAATCATTAAAAAATCTAGTTTTGCCTCATAATTTTGTATTTCTATTTTAGAAACTTTACACTTACCTTCTGAGTTGGTTGAGAATGGAGTTTTTGTGTAGTAGGTTTTGAAACATTTCTATAAATGTGGAGGGATGCAACATGTGGAGGGATGCAACATGTTTCTGCATTGCCACACAGTTTCACTTTCCTTTCTGTACTGAATACTTTTCAGCACTTGGTTGGATTCTTCTGTTCTTCAGAGGCACCAATTTCCAGTCCTATAATTATAAATGCATATTCCAGGTGCTGCATTGAATGGTTCATTGTTCTGCAATGTTTGCAAGAAATTGCAAATTTATTATACACAATGTAGGCATCAAATAGGCTTATATCCAGAATACAGAAAAAAAAAACTTTGTTGCATTTTTCTCGCTATTTTCATCACTGAAATTGTTGCCTTTTTCATAAACTTTAGAAGGGAAGATCACCAGCATTGTCTGCAGTATCACTAAATTCAGAATGTGCATCAAAAACATTGCATGCAAAATTTTTAATTGTCTCTTCTTTTCAGAACTGATATTACTTAAAAATCATTTCACAACTGGAGAATGAAAGTTTCAAAGTCTCAACATAGAGGCAATACACAAATGGATAACTGTGTGGAAAAAAGCCACACATTTGGTACACTCGCTGAAGTGCTTGCAAGAACAATCTACAGCATTACATCAACTTAACACAGAATGCTGCTGTAACTGTGCGAACTGTGGTAATAGACTCAATTACAGGGGGGGCCTGAGGGCAATGTGATGAGCAACACTCAACAAAATGATGTGAACATGTTAATGCACTCCTTTCACTAACAGTCCTGTACAAAGAGGGGCCACACAGAGCTCTCTCTATCACATTCACACTTGTTAGACCACCTGTCACACCATGTAGAGCTCTTCAACTACGGTGGTCTCCACACTTTACATGTAAAGCAAGATGCAGATTCTAGAGCTTTTTCTATCAATGCATACACTGACTTAGTAGTCAGATCCTCGGATTCTGGAGACTGTTACTCGCCTGACGTCTTTCACTGTGGGGCAGCAACAGCGTCAACTTCCTAATACACCTTGATGGGGGAGTTTTGGCTGTGGAGTTGTCACATGTAATTGAACTGCAACATTTTTATTTTTTACCATTCTTTAATGTTTGTAAAGATGGTGTTAATTTTTTAATTAATTTTTTTTTTTTTTTATGAATTATGTTGTGGATGAAGAATGTATCAGAAGTAAAAAGATCAACAGGGAAATAGTGTATAAGTAAAAGTGAACGATTGTGATGCTCCTTTTGGCAGTGTTCCGCGGGCAAGACCCCAGTGTTAACGTAGTGCTGATGGAAGACTTAGCTGCAGTCCTCGGCGTCGGTGTGGCCGGAGCCTGCATGGGACTGTCTGTGCTCTACAACAGTCCCATCCCTGATGCCGTGGGCTCCCTCTTAGTCGGTGGAATTCTGGGTGGTGTTGCATCGTTTCTTATTTACAGCAATGTGGCTGCTTTGGTTGGAAGGTATGTATTTTAATAGCATCTCATTTAACTTCTGATTTTTGTATTTGGGCCATTTAATATATGATTGTTACCATGAGAAATACCTGCTTGAACATAAATGTAGGTGCTACCCATGCCTGCAGTTGCCCAAACTCTTTGCCTTTACAAATGTCTGCTTGTGTCTGTGTATATGCGGATGGATATGTGTGTGTGTGCGCGAGTGTATACCTGTCCTTTTTTCCCCCTAAGGTAAGTCTTTCCGCTCCCGGGATTGGAATGACTCCTTACCCTCTCCCTTAAAACCCATATCCTTTTGTCTTTCCTTCTCCTTCCCTCTTTCCTGACGAGGCAACCGTTGGTTGCGAAAGCTAGAATTTTGTGTGTATGTTTGTGTTTGTTTGTGTGTCTATCGACCTGCCAGCGCTTTTGTTTGGTAAGTCTCATCATCTTTCTTTTTAAATATATTTTATTAAAAATGTTGATTTCCATTGATTGATAAGTATGGTATTAAAAAAAAGGTAAAGAAGCTATATTACTTGCGAGATTTGAACTGGAGACTTTGTGGTTACAATATGATTATGCCAAATGTTGAGGTATCAACAAATCTTTTATAAATCTGCAGGTGTCTGACATAAGTGCTAGGAATTCTACTAATCTAAAAAGGCAAAAATTCACATCTGTTTTGAGAATGAAGTAGTACTGCTTTAGGAAATTTGTGTTTGGACACAGACCATCAAATCCTATAAGTATGAAGAAATGGAAGAGGGCAGAGTAGCACTCTACCTGAGAGCAGCTAAAGGGATTTCTACAAAAGACAAGGGGAGGAGAGCACTGGAGGAGGATATACCTGCAGATAGAAGGCCTAGTGCAGTTAAAATGAATTCCCTGTCAGTACTTGAAAAGAAACATGTCAGGATGAAGACTAGCAGAAGTAATAGATTATTATTATTAGTATTAGTGTTTACTCACTATAACATAAGCACCAACTGCTTTCATCCATGCAGTATTGTTTGATGAGTATTAAATCTTCTGTAATCAGTAAATATTTCCAAAGGTCTGATCTATCAGGAGTGTTCGCAATGAAACCCCCACTATGTCAGATTGAATATTTTAAGTTGAACACTGGAAAATTCAGGATGGAATAATGACAATATTATGAAACAATGGAAAATAAAGAATGGAATGTTATAATATTATGAAAAGGAAAGTTTCTTCTCACCGTAGAGTGGAGATGCTGAGTCCAGATAGGCACAATAAAAAGACTGTCACAAATATAGCTTTCTGCCCGTGAGGCCTTTGTCAAAATCAGACAACAGACACACACACACACACACACACACACACACACACACACACACACACACTCACGCAAACGCAACTCACACACACGACTGCAGTCTCAGGCAACTGAGGGTACACTGCGAGCAGCAGCACCGGTGCAATCAGTATGGTCTTGTAGCAACATGTTGAGCACAGACTTGATGATTGGTACAGTGTTGCTCATAAGTAAGAGCATGTGGTGAGGTTTGGAAGGCGACATGTAAAACACTGGAAAGTAGAGAAAGAAAAGGATAGACAATGAGAATAGTAGAATTAGAAAACAGTAACAATGGAAAACAGTACTGGATTATGGGGTGAAAGAAGTGCCAATAGGCAAAATCAAAAAATGGAAAAGACAGGCTGGAATAATGACCATATTACAAAAAGGATAAATTGCTGCTCACCACATAGCGGAGATGTTGAGTCGCAGACAGGTACAACAAAAATACTACTAAATGCATAAGCTTTCATTCAGAATGCTTTCTTTTGAAATAGACAACATATACAGACACATTCACACAATCACAGCTGTGGCTGCTGGGCTCCGACTACAACCAACTGCACATGCTAGGAAAAACAGTGTGGGTGGTGGGGGTAAGGAGTTGGCTGGGGTGGGGAGGGTGAGGGAGAGTACGGTACAGATGGGGTACATTAAGTGCTGTTTATGGGAGCATACACAGGGATGAGGTGGAGAGAGGGTAGGGCAGGGTCGGCAGCTAGGTGCAATTTGTTGATGGGCAGGGTGGGTTTTGGGGGTGGGGGTGGAAAAGGAGAGAAGTAAAGGGTAAAGGACTATGGGTGCACTTGTGCAGTAGAAGGCTGTGAGTGGGAACAGGGGAGGTGATAAGTAGGTGAAGGACAAGGACTAACAAAGTTTGAGGCCCACAGGATTACTGGAATGAAGGATATATTGCAGGGAGGGTTCCCGCCTGCACAATTCAGAACAGCTGGAGTTGGTGGGAAGGATCCAGATGACACAGCCTGTGAAGCAGTCATTAAAATTAAGAACACTATATTAGGCAGCGTGCTAAGCAACTGGGTGGACCAACTGTTTCTTGGCCACAGTTTGTCGATGACCATTCATGATGAAAAACAGCTTGTTGGTTGTCATGCCCACATAGAATGAGACGAAGTGGTTGCAGCTTAACTTGGAGATAACATGACTAGTTTCACAGGTAGCCCTGCCTTTGTTGGGATAGGTGGTAGATGGTGGTGGGAGAATACGTGGGACAGGTCTAAGTCATATTTCAGGGATATGAGCCATACGGCAAGTGGTTGGGAGCAGAGGCTGTGTAGAGATGGACAAGGATATTGCATAGGTTTGGTGAACGGCACTGTAAGAGGGTTGTGGGTAAGACAGTCGTCATTTCAAGGCACGATGAGAGGTAGTCCAAACCCCGGTGGAGACTGTGATTTAGTTGCTCCAGTCCTAGGTGGTAGTGAGTCACGACAGGGATGCTCCTCTGTGGCCAGACAGTGGGACTTCGGCAGGCAATGGGCGACTGGAGAGATAAGGCACAGGAGATCTGTTTCTGTACAAGATTGGGAGGGTGATTTAAGTTCTGTGATGACCACAGTGAGACCTGCCTGGTATATTTTGAGAGGAGCTGGTCGTCACTACAGATGCGATGGCCGCAGGTGTCTACGCTGCATGGAAGGGACTTCTTGATATGGAATGGGGGCAGCTGTCGAAGTGGAAGTATTGCTGTTGGTTGGTAGGTTTCATATGGGCAGAGGTACTGATGTAGACATCTTCGAGGTGGAAGTCAACATTGAGGAAGGTGCATGTTGGGTTGAAAGGACCAGCTGAACCAAATGAGGGAGGAGAAGGTGTTGAGGGTCTGGAAGATTGGAATGTTAATAGGGTGTCCTCACCTCAATTCAGATCACGAAGATGTCATCAGTGAATCTGAACCAGGTGAGGGGTTTGAGTTCGGGGTGGTTAGGAAAGATCCCTCTAGATGGCACCAGAAAAGGTTGACATAGTATGGTGCCATGGGAATGCTAATTGCTGTAGCCCAGGTTTGTATGTAGGTGATGCCTTCAAAGGAGAAGTAGTTGTGGGTGAAGATGTAGTTTGTTAAGGTGACCAGGAAGGAAGTTGTAGGTTTGGGATCCTTTGGGCATTGGCGTAGGTAGTATTAAAGAACAGCTGTGCCATGGGAATTAGAGATGATAGTGCAAAGGGAGGTGGCATCAAAAGTGACGAGCAGGGCACCATGTGGAAAAGGAATGGAAACTGTGGGGAGTTGGTGGAGGAAATAGTTGGTATCTTTTGTTCAGGAGGGTAGGTTGTGGGTAATGGGCTGAATGTGTTGGTCTATGAGAGCAGAGATTCTCTCAGTGGGGGCACAGTAACCAGCTACAATGAAGGTCCAGGGTAGCAGGGTATATGGACTCAAGGAATGATGTAAAAGGTAGTAGTGCGAGGAGTGGTAGGGGTGAGGAAAGAGAAACTCTTGGTAGGGATTGTGGGATGGGCCAGAGGATATCCCCTTCCCTGTTCACACTCCACTGCCATCTGTTCCGCAAGTGCACTTACAGTCTTCTTACTTTTTACTTCTCTCCTTCTCTGCCCCCCCCCCCCTCCCCCCATCCCCTTCATCTAACCTGCATGTAGCTGCCCTGCCCTATCTGTCTCCACCTCGTTCCTGTGTACGACCCCACAACAACACTTTACCAACCTCCACCCCTGCCATGCTCTTCCTCCCCTTCCCTGCCCCAGCCTCCTCCTTACACCACCACTCAGATTGCTTCTCACATCATGTGCAGTTGCTTGCAGTCTGATCTCAGCAATCAGAGATAGTAGTCATGTGTGTGTGAACTCCATTTGCATTTGCATGCATATGTGTGTGTGTGTGTGTTTTTCGTCTATTTCAGAAGTAGGCCTTCTGGATGAAAGCTTATGTGTTTAGTAGTCTTTTTTGTTGTGCCTATCTGTGACTCAACATCTCCGCTATATAGTGAGTAGCAACCTATGCTTTTCATAATATGGTGAGTATTTGTAATGCTGAATATAGTTTCTCACATTGCCAGTTTCTCTTCCACCTAGTTTTGAATGAAGAGTGGTGGTAAAGTTGTTAGAGCTTACAATTTTGAATAAATAAATAGTAGAGGGCAAGTAGAAATCTTTGGGTAATGCAAGAGATATTGAATTTAATTGATGAAAGGAGAAAATATAAATGCAGTAAATGAAGCAGGCAAAAGGGAATACAGACGTCTCAAAAATGAGATCGATAGCAACTGCAAAATAGCTAAGCAGGAATCTATAGACGACAAATGTAACGATGTAGAAGTTATCACTAAGGGTAAGATCTATGCCACCTACAGGAAAATTAAATATATCTTTGGAGAAAAGAGAACCACCTTTATGCATATCAAGAACATAGATGGAAAAGCAGTCCTAAGCAAAGAAGGGAAAGCAGAAAGATGGAAGGAGTATATGTTGTTGTTGTTGTTGTTGTTGTGGTCTTCAGTCCTGAGACTGGTTTGATGCAGCTCTCCATGCTACTCTATCCTGTGCAAGCTTCTTCATCTCCCAGTACCTACTGCAGCCTACATCCTTCTGAATCTACTTAGTGTACTCATCTCTTGGTCTCCCTGTACGATTTTTACCCTCCACGCTGCCCTCCAGTGCTAAATCGGTGATCCCTTGATGCCTCAGAACATGTCCTACCAACCGATCCCTTCTTCTAGTCAAGTTGTGCCACAAACTCCTCTTCTCCCCAATTCTATTCAGTACCTCATGATTAGTTATGTGATCTACCCAGTATATAGAGGGTCTATACAAGGGAGATGTACTTGAGGGCAATATTAAGGAAATGGGAGAGTACTTAGATGAAGATGAGATGGGAGATATGATACTGCATGAAGAATTTGACAGAACACTGAAAGACCTAAGTCAAAACAAGGCTCTGGGAATAGACAACATTCTGTTAGAATGACTGATAGCCTTGGGAGAACCAGGCATGACAAAACTCTTTCATCTGGTTAGCAAGTGTATGAGACAAACCCTCAGACTTCAAGAAGAATGTAATACTACCAATTTCATAGAATGCAGGTGCTGACAGTTGTGAAAACTATGAACTGTCAGTTTAATAAGTCACAGTTGGAAAATACTAACATGAATTCCTTACAGACAAATGTAAAAACTGGTAGAAGTCGAGCTTGGGGAAGATCAATTTGGATTCTGGAGAAATGTAGGAATACGCGACACAATACTAACCCTATGGCTTCTCATTGAAAACATCTTAAGGAAAGACAAACCAATGTTGGTAGCATGTGTAGACTAAGAGAATGATTTTTACAATGTTGACTGGAATACTCTCTTGGAAATTCTAAAGGTGGCAGGGGTAAAATACAGAGAGCAAAGGCTTTTTACAATTTGTGCAGAAACCAGATGGCAGTTAGAAGAGTCGAGGGGCACGAAAGGGGGGCAGTGGTTGAAAAGGGAGTAAGACAGGGTAGTAGCCTATCCCTGATGTTATTCAGTCTGTATGCTGAGCAAGCAGTAAAGGGAACAAAAGAAAAATTTGGAGTAGGAATTAAAGTTCAGGGAGAAGAATTAAAAATTTTAGGTTTACCGATGACTGTGTAATTCTGTCCGAGACAGGGAACGACATGGAAGAGCAGTCTAACAGAATGGACATTGTCTTGAACGGAGGACATAAGCTGAACATCAAGAAAAGCGAAACAAGGATAATGGAATGTAGTCGAATTAAATCAGGTGATGCTGAGGAAATTAGACACTTAAAGTAGTAGATGAGTTTTGCTGTTTGGGGAGCAGAATAACTGTTGATGGTCGAAGTAGAGAGGATATAAAATGTAGACTGGCCATGGCAAGGAAAGAGCTTATGAAGAAGAGAGATTTGTTAACACCAAGTATTGATTTAAGTGTCAGGAAGTCCTTTCTGAAAGTATTTGTTTGGAGTGTAGCCGTGTATGGAAGTGAAACATGGACGATAACTAGTTTAGACAAGAAGCTTTCAAAATGTGGTGTTACAGAACGATGCTGAAGATTAGATGGGTAGATCACGTAACTAATGAGGAGGTACTGAATGGAATTGGGGAGAAGAGGAATTTGTGGCACAACTTTACTAGAAGAAGGGATTGGTTGGTAGGCCATGTTATGAAGCATCAAGCAGTTTAGTATTGGAGGGCAGTGTGGAGGGTAGAAATCATACAGGGAGACCAAGAGATGAATACATAAGAGATTCAGAAGGCTGTAGGTTACAATAGTTACACGGACATGAAGAGCTTGCACATGGTAGAGTAACATGGAGAGCTGTATCAAACCAGGATTTGGACCGAAGACCACAACAGCAACAAGGAGTTAATTAGCTTTTTGTACAAACACTATAAAGAAGCAGAATAAATCTAGGCATTGGTTGTTGCTATATTTATTTACATTTCTAATGTACTTTTAATACGTAATGTCAAACACATTTCACTCATGAAAAGTTAGCATCTTGAAACAGTGTACTTTGTGGAGCATGTGCTAGACCACCAATTCAAGCATCTGGGCTGCAGTCCCCAGGTACTGCTGGACTTGTTCACAGTCACCTGTGCATGGTAGTGGTGTGTAAATGTGAAATAATTCTATTTTATCGCCTATGTTACACTGTAGGTCCCTCCATTGCTGGTTGGGCATTAGTTTAGAGGCTAGGAGAAAAGGGTATACTGTATCCATTACCACCATAACTATCGATGCACAGTGGTGGTGAAACCAACCTTCAGGTCCATTAGAGCTATTGTAATGTGGTGCATAGCCAGAAATGAAAGTGAGAAGTAGAGGAAATCTGTGTGTATGACATTTATGTTGCTAAATTGCCAACCAGGTTTGTGGTCCATGGCCCCAGTTGCAGATTGCATATTTGACTGCTTTGAGAGCAACAAAAATTTTATTATTTTAAACATAGCTGCACAACAGCAACGGTGCCACGTAATAAAATTATAAACAGCCGACCAGTTGCAATGGATAAAGAAATCTTTGCCTAGGTTTCAACAAATTTAAATTTGTCTTCTTCAGAAGGTGGCAATTTTACATTTTATTTTTGCTATTTCATGTGACTAATTATTCCTCAAATTTAAAATGGTCCCGTAATATACTATTGATAGAATAATCTTACGTTAAAAGTTTGACATGATAAGTATTACAGTTAGAGACTGTTTATCCTCAGGCATCATAGCTCATGACTTTCGTATTAGCCAAATTATATCCATCCAATATTTAAGAATGAAAGAACTTAGAGATAAAGTGTACACTTAATTTCAAAGCTTTTTGAAACTTTTTCCTGCTGCCAGCCCCCAAAAGATGGTGTAAGGAAAGAAGTTTATTGCTTACTACATTTCCGCTGTTTGTACAGTATCATCAGTTATGATATTCTGATTTATTGCTGTCGCAGCACAGTCTGCAGACAGTATCCACAAATGCCATGGAGTGTACCTGGAAAATTATATCATTGTATGACAATTAGCTCAGCCAATATGACAGCATAAACATTGAGATGTTTGAAAAACACACTTTTGTTAAAAACTGAGCGCAAATTGCTCAGACTACACCCATATAGTGTTCGATAATGATAGCATTTAACATATCTTCAAACATGTTTAAACTTTAAAGTTTAAATTTCTTCTCACTTGCATGCTTAATGTCAAATATTTAACACATTAACCTTTTTGTAAAGTAATCATACAGAGTTTGATTCTTTATGAAACTGGGGGTTTACTGGTTATTTCTTTAGAATGAAACTCCCTTGATCTTACACAGTATTGTTGATTTGTAAAGACATTTACATGTGTAATGACTTCCTGTGGCAGATGCACTCATGCTCGCACATTTGCCACACCCGCGTGCCAAGACTTGTCAGATGCATTTTATGTGGAGTTTCATTTATTAGCATCTCAATTTTCTCCACAACCAGTTGTTTAATTAATGAAAAGGCTGCTGCTCTGTATAACTTTATTGAGTCCACTACGGGTTTCAGCCTTTTTTTTAAAAAGCCTTTCTCAAGTTGGTCTGAAAAGTGATGATCCACAGTATATAAGAACAAGTCTGTTAGATTTAAAATCTTGCTTGTCTAATGATGTCATGATCATTCTCAAGTGGATCATGATCCTGACATCATTTGACAAGCAGGCTTTTAAATCCACCAGACATTTTCTTATATTTTTTTGGATATTATTTTGTCATTTTTCAGATCCACATGAGAAAGGATTAACAAAATAGCCGAAACTGGTTGTGGACTCAGTAATGTTCTACAGAGCAACCAGACTGGCCTTTTCATTAATTTCATGTATACCATGTGTAGATGAAGTCACTTCAGACAAATACTATTAGGTGAAACTCGGATCATTTTTGGAAAATGTGGGTTTGCCTCAAGTTACAAACAGTTCTTTTCAAGGTGGAAGTGCTCCTCTTCGAAAGCTCATTTCCAAATTTAGTGTGCTATGTCGTATCAGAGCTAGCAGATTAATAGTGTGGTACAGTCTGGTGCATGAAATAAGGCAAATTGGGTACATCTGAGGCGTATTCACTGGGTAGTAAAAAAGTGATAATTACAGTGGGCTGAATTAGTATGCGGTGTGAGACACTCTGTTAGTTGACAACAACACACACTAAAATACCCGTAATCATGTGTTGGTAATGACTTGCTCACCCAGCCGCCTCACATGCTGGCCTGTTCTGCTCTGTCTGCTACCACCGTGCAGCAGCACTGCTCAGGTGCTGCTGGGATTATCTCTATTCGTCATGTGTTGTTGTCCCTGTTCAGAAATAGCGTTAAACTGAATAGAACTCTAGACTAATTTGGAATTGCTTTAGCGAATAGGCACACAAAACTCCACTTTTAAAAAATATTTTGTTTGTAATGAGGTACAGACAGATATTTCCTGTAAGTGCAGCATGTCCTTTGAAACACATGGTGAGCGGCATTGGTTTTAGCTGATTCCATTTACGCACTGCATTAAAAAAAACTCTAAAATTTATTGGAACACTAGAGGAAATGTTCCTGATAATGTTGGAAGGGAGACCAGGTAATGTGTGAGCGAAAAACAGTAGAGCAAGCTGTGCCTTGGGTAAATTCTGTATTTTGTGCAAGGTGCAGAACTCTGGATTGATACTTGGCTATAGCTGATGGTCATATTTTCATTATTACAAACTACTGATATTAACGTTTATTACTTTGCTTGAAATTACTTTTTGTAGAACATAGCCTCATTTTATGTACTTTCTTTTACAGATCCATACCCCAGGAGAGACTGGATGTAATCAATGCAGAGCTGGAATCAGATGTTATGGTTAGAGCTATTCATGATGTAAAAGGAATCGACATAGGAAATTTCCTAGTGAGGTACAAAGCTGAACTAGATTTTGATGGAAGGGAATTGACAAGAAGCTATCTGGACAAGCAAGACTTGAATGCACTGCTAGAGGTACACCACTGAAAATTAGTTGTCACATGAAATTAAGAATTAGTGTAGGTGATTTACTGTAGCAACTCAAATATAGGTCACACTACAAAAAGCTAGGGTGCAGCTTACCAATGTAACCCTACAGATATCAGTATATTTTCTCTTCTCAGGAATTTCAACATCAGTGCTCGCTCCTTAATTCTGAATGAATATTGCTAGTGTTTGGAAATTGAGTGTTTATGTTTCATTTTGGTATTGACTATTATTGTGCTGACAATTTTGTTATTTTACACAAGTGTACAGAACATTTTTTTGCCTAAATAAAAAGTAAAATTTCTTTACCAGTAAGTGGTAATGTAAAAAAGAGTTCTCTGGCAGGCTTCAAAATGCAGAACAATCACAACACAAATTTAAAACTGATAATTATGTGTTATGTAAAGTCCTCACTGTATAACTTAAAGCCAGCCATTCAGTTCAGAGACAGAGTCAGATTCATTTACTTAAGGTGACACTAAAATTGGTCGCCCCCTCGGAATCCTAAGTCCAGCTATCTGCACTAGCTTGTAACACAGTAGAGTGCAGAAATTTCTTGAGGAAGTGTTGTATTTCACGTGAGTTAGTCAGGGGCCTTATTTGCATGTGGTCTCTTGGCTGGCATCACACAATGTAAAGATAAAGTCGAGGGTTTGAGCTCATTCCTTCCCCCATTTTTCGAACGGCATTTAGTCTATCTACTGAAAGAATCATTATGATTGAAAATCAAAGATAATTTACTTCACTTTCTAACCTGCCAATAATAACAATATCTTCCATTCGAATTTGTCCCAAGCGACTCTTGACATTAGAACAAATAATGTATTGTGCATCACAACTGCACCAATTTCAGAATGAAATGACCAATTTTTGTCATTGCCAGCTAACCCCAGGTCATAAAACAGATGTTGTGGCTCAGTCCCACCATTGCGGAAATCATATTCTTTCCAAAAAAATAAGTGTCCACTCATGAGTTCCCTATTAATGCATGGTACACCATCCACTGCACTGACCACCAGCCATCTTGTACCAGCTGGTGTCTGCTCAGGTGGCTATGAATTATGCACCTTCTGCCACTGAGTTGCAGTGTAAGTTTTTACATATCCGGAAGATTACTTACTAGTGTGGTTTATTTTTCTACATTAAATGTCTTGGATAAAGTGAATGAAAATTGTGGAGTAACAACAGTGGTGTGACCATTGCTCATACAGCCTATAATGTGAGGAATATTGAAGTATGTAATTTACTGTTGCAGACGAAGTTTGCTTGAAAGTGTAGGGGGGGCAGGGAGGGGAGGGGGTGCCCAAGTTATGGTGGTTTTTCCCATGTAGTTTCTATAAATGTGGTTATCAATCATCATTTTTAATGTAACATTCTACCATTGTTCTTATGGTGACATATTGAACAATATATTAGCTGTAACTCTTCAGGCTTTCCCGTTGAGATCTTGACACGTGGAATAATCGGGTTTACTGCTGGATGTTTGTTTCGCTCTGGCACAATATTTTGGCCATGTAACTCGTTGCCTTCTTCAGGTGCTACCTGTTACGTGGCCGAAATATTATGCCAGAGCGACACAAACATCCAGCAGTAGAACCGATTATTCCAAATGTCAATATATTAGCTGGTTTTAAGCATTGGGAAATGGAGTGTTAAATGGGTAAAGCCTAATATTTGTTACTTGAGTTTGCTTTGAATTTAATAGAGGGGTGAAACTGTGGATGAAACAAAAAATAACACACATTTCTTTTGTGTATGAGGCAACTACCACCACAGAAATCACACCAATAAGTGGTGTTCTCATTTCTGTAGGCATCCAATAAGTGACAAATGTGATCAAATTTGATCATTTACCATTGAAAAGTTTGGTGTACTCCAGCCGCATGTTTTAATTCGAAGCAACAAAAATCAGTGCGATGGCCACATCTGGATACTTGTCTGAACGTAACCAGTTTCTAGTCAAGTATTTATATCTAATGTTGTTTCTGGTGAATAGACATTGTGCCTTTATTTAGATTAACTTCATAAAAAGCAATTAATGGCATTAAAGATCAGCTTACCCTCTCCCTTAAAACCCAAATCCTTTCGTCTTTCCCTCTCCTTCCCTCTTTCCTGACGAGGCAACTGTTGGTTGCGAAAGCTAGAATTTTGCGTGTATGTTTGTGTTTGTTTGTGTGTCTATCGACCTGCCATCGCTTAATATAAAATATTATATTAATATAAATAATTATATTAATTATAATAATATAATTTTAGTATTATTTATAATTAGATTATTTAACTATTAAATATTTAAGTTAACTTAATATAAACTTAATTTTATATTAATAAGATATCACATTAATTTACATAATTGTATAAAATATATTTATTATATTATTTAATCTTTCTTTATTATTAGTGAAAAGAAAGATTAAATAAGAAAGAATATAATACATTTATCGGTATACATGTTCCATATTAATCTTTATTTAGATACAATAGAGAAGTTGTGGTCATACGGGGGAGCGTTTTTTTTTTTTTTTTGTTAGTGTTTGTGATTTTTTTCTTTTCTTTTCTTTAAATATTTGAATCTCTTATTTTTTCTTAATTTGATAAATTTTCAAATTTCTTATTTTTTGTTCTTAAAAGTTTTTTCCTTGCTTGTTTATTCACTTTTTCTTTGTATTATATATAAGTTTTGTTAAACTAAATGTTCTTTTTGCAGTAATTTGATTTACTTATCAAGTGATTTTGGATTTAGCAATTGATTTAGTATCGGCATAATTCGTGCCAGCAGCCGCGGTTATACGATTGATACAAGTGAATATTATTGGTTAAAACAGTTGTTTATATTATTAGGGTTAAAATATAAATTTGTAAGGTGAAATGTTAATATTTATTTGTAGCTCTTTTTATGAATCTGTGAAATTCGAATAATAAACTAGGATTAGACACCCTGTTATTTTAAATTAACTATATTTACCAGGGTACTATTAGTTAAGGTCTTTAAACCCAAAGAATTTGGCGGTATCTCATTCCATTCAGAGGAACCTACCCCGTGATTGATAATACACGATTTACTCTACTTAATTTATTTGTTTGTATATCTCCGTTATCAGAGAATCTTTTTAGAGCTACAATTCTCAAGATTTATAATTATAAAATATTTCCGGTCAAGGTGCAGCTTATAGTTAAGAGGAGGTGGGTTACAATAAATTTTTGTTTATAATGGATTTGATGGTGAAATACTGTTAATGAAGGTGGATTTGATAGTAATTTGATTTATTTAATTTAACTGATATTGGCTCTGAGGCGTGTACACATCGCCCTTTGCTCTCATTATTGATTATTCTATTTTATTATTTTAAAGTAGTTTCAATTTAGATGAGATAAGTCGTAACATAGTAGATGTACTGGAAAGTGTATCTAAGAAGAGGTTCAAGATATAACTTATTAGTAAAGTGTTTCACTTACACTGAAAAAATTTCTGGGCAAATCAGGATATCTTGATTATTTATTTTATTATATATATTTTTTGTTTATTTAATTATTTAATATAAATAATTTTGTTGAATTTTGTCTTAGTATATTTTATAGAATTGATTTTTTAAATTATAGTTTATTGGTAATGTAAGTGTTTTATGAAATATTATTTTGAATTTTTTTAAGTAGATTTTATTTATTGTACCTTTTGTATCAGGGTTTATCAAAATTTTAGTATTTTACTTGTCTCGATTTGGGTTGATTTATAAATAATTTATAGTTAATGTATCATAATTATTATTAAATTATTTACAGAAATGATATGTTAATCATTTCCTAAGATATCTAGTTTCTTAAGAAAAAATTTAATTTTTTGAAGTTAATAGTTTTTATTTAATTTTTTAAGTATAAATATTAACTTATTTACTCTCTAAGGGATAAGCTTTGAAGTTAATAACCTATAATTTGTTTTATAAAAATATAATATTAAGCTTTAAACCAGCTATCTTTGAGCCCGCATCTCGTGGTCGTGCGGTAGCGTTCTCGCTTCCCACGCCCCGCTTCCCACATTACAAATGTCTGCTTGTGTCTGTGTATATGCGGATGGATATGTGTGTGTGTGCGCGAGTGTATACCTGTCCTTTTTTCCCCCTAAGGTAAGTCTTTCCGCTCCCGGGATTGGAATGACTCCTTACCCTCTCCCTTAAAACCAAAATCCTTTCGTCTTTCCCTCTCCTTCCCTCTTTCCTGATGAGGCAACCGTTAGTTGCGAAAGCTTGAATTTTGTGTGTATGTTTGTGTTTGTTTGTGTGTCTATCGACCTGCCAGCGCTTTCTTTTTAGATATATTTTTCCGACGTGGAATGTTTCCCTCTATTATATTCATATTAATAATGATGTTATTAATACAAATGTAATAGAATCCTTGAAAGTAAAGTATGGATGAAATGGAATTTTTTCGATATCTCCATTTAGTCCTAATGGGTTATTAGACCCTGTTTGGTGAAGAAAGAATAAATGAATTGCTGCTATAGCAGCAATAATAAATGGTAATACAAAATGAAATGTGAAAAATCAATTTAATGTTGCGTTATCAACAGCAAACCCCCACTCGTTGAACTAAATCTGTTCCTAAATATGGAATTCCTGATAATAAATTAGTAATTACTGTCGCACCTCAAAATGATATTTGACCTCAAGGTAAAACATATCCTATAAATGCAGTTGTTATAATTAAGAATAGAATTACTGTACCAATTATTCAGGTGTGCATGTATATATAAGATCCATAGTAAATTCCTCGTCCTACATGTAAATAAATACAAATGAAAAATATAGAGGCTCCATTTGCATGTAAAGTTCGAATAATTCAACCATTATTTACGTCTCGGCAGATGTGTACTACACTACTAAATGCTATTTCAATATTTGATGTATAATGTATAGCTAAAAATAGTCCAGTTACGATTTGAATTACCAAACATAACCCTAGTAGGGAACCAAAATTTCATCAAAATGAAATATTTGTTGGTGCAGGTAAATCAACTAAAGAGTTATTAATAATTTTAATTAAAGGATGTCTTAATGGTAAGGGTTTATTCATTAGTAAATTATCTTATTTTACGAATAGACCCCTGGTTAATATTAGTGCTAAAAATAAATAAATTATTATTATTATTATTGTAATAATGAATGTTGGTCTGTTATATAATTTTTCTAAAGATATTGTTATTTCTTGGTAATTGATTGAATTATCAATATTTATAGTTTCAGTATTTTTGAAAAAGTCTATAAATATTGTTATATCTAGGATAATTAATGTTGATATAATAAATACTCATATTGTTAAGGTAATAATTATAGTAATTGATTTAGGTTGAAATATTTCGTTTGATGCAATTCTTGTAATGTAAATAAATAGAACTAATATGCCACCAAGAAACGTTAAAAATAAAATATATGATAATCAATATCTTTCCATTATTGTTCCTGTTATTAATCCAACTAAAAAGGTTTGTAGGATAATGAAAAGCATTATTGATATTGGGTGTCTTAATTTAATAAAATTAATATTCATTACGTTTGATAGTGATATAATTATTATTTTAATCATTTCAGGGGTTAGTTTATTTAAAATATCGGTTTTGGGGACGTATAATGGAAGCTTTTTCACCTCTGAAGTTTTAAAAGCGGGGGCTAGACTTATTTCCGGTTTACAAGACCGGTGTTTTTTTAAACTATTAAAACTAATGTTTATATTCTCTGTTTTTACTTCTTTGTTAGTTTATTTTGCCTACAGGCATAATTAATATGAAACCATCAGGCAATAAATTAAGCAGGAACTACAATGTGTTGTACTGAAAATCTGCTTCACTCTTAGGTAGGTGAATATCTAATTGCTATTTTAGTCCCCCATCCCCATCATAATCATACTGCAAACTGAGTAGCTCATTCATCAGATGCTATTTGATTTGGGAGATTGACAAAGTATCAGCAGCATTTATTTTGTAATCATTATGGATAGAAGTTACTATTCTTTCTTTCGATTATTATAGACTGAATGACAGTTTTGCTTAAGGATGATGTGGTAAAGATTTTTCTGTCACCATATTGTGTTCCCCTTTACATTCTTGTTTTTATTTCTTTATGCCTTTTCAGCGTGGTTTGTTGGATAATGTGCATTATTTCTCTGCACAGTGCACTGCTACATGAAGTGTTATTAGTAAAATAATGTGTCTCTCATTATGCTGAAGGGCGCTTTCGAAATTTCCCTCTAAGTGACTGCATTTTGCTATCAGTACTGTGTTGCTGACATTGCATTTGTGTTCCTTTGTTATGGGGTATTGTCAGAGTTAAAACAATACCTGTTTTGAAAACTTCAGTAAAGTGAATCACTTCTGGTGAATGAGTTCTTTAGTTTGCACTCTGCTTAAGACAGAAATACAAAAATAATTATAACAGGTTTTGAAGAGGAGGGCCACCCAAATAATTCCCATTGGTCTTAATTTATGGTGTTTCAGTTGCAGTCAATGCTTCAGAGTATTACTCATAACTACACTCCTGTACCACCTCATGTGCAAAACCCCCTCAAGAAGCATGTCGCTTGGAGAAACATATTGTTCCTGCTGCTAGTATAATTGAGACTTTGCAACATCACAGAACATGTTGGGAAACACTTGTGCCATTGAGTTACTTTCTGGAGTGCCACAGAATTATCCTATTAAAGTCACTTAACATTTTCTTGTCATTTCCATTAAATATTCAGTGACTTTCAATGAAAGTGTGATCATGAGGTATAAAATTGTTTTTGACTGCAGAAAGGCTGTTGCACACACAGAGTATACAACTAATCCCTCATTTTATGTTACAAATTTTCTGTATTATTGACAATTATGACAGCGAAAGAGGAGAGCATGCAGCACTGGTCTGCTAGCTTTGTGGTAATGAGGCATCTTTGTGAAGTGGAAGCTACCTTAGCTGCTAGATCCCATCTCACTGGAGCCTTAGACACTTTGGCAGCTTTTTACCATATTTGTGATAGAGATACAAGTAGCCAGGTGGAAAATCAATAAGGATATTTTCAGTACCCCCATGGACCCAATGGTAAAAAACTTGATGTTGAAGAATTGCACACTTGATGGTGCCTGGATTTTTCTGCTACTGCCAAGATATTTTTAATGTTTGTGAATACACAATTTTACTGATGAATTTGTGGCATTAAGTAATTAGTTAGATTTCTTTATGCATTTATTCCCACTGCCACATTTTTATACTTGCACGGTAGTCCTTTAATGCTACTGAATATGAAACGGTCTGTGTTTCTGTACAGGCCAGTGCCAAACTCAAAAATTAGTAATATTGTACTAATTTATAAGAATTTGTGGGTACTCTGTTTTATTAAAATAGACTTTATCACAGTAAGTTGTAATTCATTTTTATATATTTTTATAGTGTTTTACATTAGTTTATTGAACACAACAGATTATCGTGAGAGAGAAATAATCATTTACAGTTTATGCTCTCACATTATCTAGAACAGTCTGACAAGGCTAGTTCCCCAGTTTCATGCCTGTGGAAACCTACTGGTTTGAAAATGTCATCAACCCTTATTTGAAGCAACTCTTTTCCAAGAAGGAAACTTCTTTGATGACTGTATGCCAAAGAGTGAGAAAAGTAATTACTTGAGGGCATAAGATGAGAAGAAAAAGTCCCGTGAAGGACGACTTCCTACACTAGCTCCTGGACAATTTGTTTTATTAAAGCAGCAGAATGCTAGTGGGTGTTTTTTTAGCAGTAGTCACAGTTGGTCATCTTTTTAGTCATTTTCCTTACATTGCAACTAAAGGGCACCTCAGTTGTTGGTGTTGTTTGTAACAAATGCAAGTTGTGATCAATGCTGCCCTGGGGAACAGTTCGTTGTAACAAAGTCAAGTCATAAGTGTTAAGCATCTCATTCAACACTACAGTTTCTAGTGCTTAAATAACAATCCATATAACATCCAAAATGTAACTGCAAGAACTACAGAAGAACTTCAGATGAAAAATGATGATTGATAAATTAATTTATAACAACAGTTTGGTAATATTCGAATCACACACTTAACTTAGCCATAACCTTCATTTGATTGTTTCAACCATTTACGTAAATTTTGACAGTAGAGGTAAAGTACATACATGAGTGTTCCTCACATCATGTGCTGCATGAACTTTGGTCACAATCGTGTTGTTACCGCATGGTGTTTACTTGGTTTAACAATGTTAAAATTAAAATTTAAAACAGTCTATGCAACTGAATGAAGGCAGTTTGTTTGTTCCCATATGCATTTTGCTTCTTTTATTTGGGAACATCATCAATGGCGATTTCCAGTGCTGTTAATGTCAGCTATGTCAAGGCAATTCTAGTTTGACTTGAATTATCCATTTTTATACAATCAAGACCAGTTTTTAGCTTGACAAGCATATTTTCGATTACATTTTTATCTGCCAATTTGGGTATGACATTGTACTTTAGGCCTTTTTCAAGTAAGACAGTTTCATCCTGTGTAAAAGTAATGTTAGTCTTATTTAAAATTGTCTTATAAACTACATGACTTCTTTTCTTAAAAGTACTTTGAGGACATTTTTCAACAGGAAACAGACAAAAAAGTTTATGCAAAATACCTTGTTTACAAATTTCTATATGTTCGTTAATCTGTATCCAGAAATCATCAACATTAAAGTTTAACAGGGAAGATATTTATGAGCTCTAAATACAGATAATATGCCTCTTCATTGAGAACATCTTTTTTAGCGTATAGCTTTTCAACATGATCAGAAATGAGATTTTTAACTACATGTCTAAAAAAACTTGATCTTTTTTACAATTCGCGAAATTAATATAGGCTTTCGCATAATCAAGGACTAGCCACTTTTTATCACATTTATTAATAAACTGAGTGGCCATACCTGTACTAAGCAGTTTCATCTTTAGATCTCTCTATTTAGAGGCAGTCTTAGATGCTTGGGAAGGCAGAAATCTTAAAGCTTTAAAAATGGCTGTGTTGTCAGAGATTGTTACAAGGTAAAATTAAAAATATTGTAGCCCTCGGTCATGAAAATCAAGTCTTTTTTACCTAGGTTTCTGCCAAATTTAAGAGCATCTTAATCAGAAATAAAACATTTAAAACAGGCATGACACGTATAAAATACATATGAAGCAAAAACGCTTTAGACTCAGAATATTAAAATAGAAAACATAGAGGCAGGCCACTAAGAGTTGCACCTCATGTTGAACTGTGGTAGCATCGGACTTAGGTGCCCGCATTAGCAATTGTGGGCAGGTGAACGTTAAACCAAAAGTGCCATCTAGTAGCTGCAAATACAAACCAGCTACTTAACATTCCAGATACAGACAGGTGGAATGTGTAATACATGAAGTAAGAGGCAATATTTTATCTGACAGCAACAGACATGGTAAAAATTTGTCTACATAAGAGCTTACCCCCCCCTCCCCATGAACCACGGACCTTGCCGTTGGTGGGGAGGCTTGTGTGCCTCAGCGATACAGGTAGCCGTACTGTAGATGCAACCACAACGGAATGGTATGTGTTGAGAGGCCAGACAAACATGTGGTTCCTGAAGAGGGGCAGCAGACTTTTCAGTACTTGCAGGGGCAACAGTCTGGTCTTGTAACACTAACCAAAACGGCCTTGCTGTGCTGGTACTGTGAACGGCTGAAAGTAAGGGGGGAAACCACAGCTGTAATTTTTCCCGAGGGCATGCAGCTTTACTGTATGGTTAAATGATGATGGCGCCCTCTTGGGTAAAATATTCCGGAAGTAAAATAGTCCCCCATTCGGATCTCCAGGCAGGGCTACTCAGGACGACGTCGTTATCAGGAGAAAGAAAACTGGCGTTCTACGGATCGGAGTGTGGAATGTCAGATCCCTTAATCGGGCAGGTAGGTTGGATAGGTTAAAGTTAGATAAAGTGGGAATTAGTGAAGTTCAGTGGCATTACGAACAAGACTTTTGGTCAGGTGAATACAGGGTTATAAGTACAAAATCAAATAGGGGTAATGCAGGTGTAGATTTAATAATGAATAAAAAATAGGAGTGTGGGTAAGGTACTACAAACAGCATAGTGAACGCATTATTGTGGCCAAGACAGACACGAAGCCAATGCCTACTACAGTAGTACAAGTTTATATGCCAACTAGCTCTGCAGATGATGAAGAAATTGATGAAACGTATCATGAGATAAAAGAAATTATTCAGGTAGTGAAGGCAGACGAAAATTTAATACTCATGGGTGACTGGAATTCGACAGTAGGAAAAGGAAGAGAAGGAAACGTAGTAGATGAATATGGATTGAGGGTAAGAAATGAAAGAGGAAGCCGCCTCGTAGAATTTTGCACAGAGCATAACTTAATCATAGCTAGCACTTGGTTCAAGAATCATGAAAGAAGGTTGTATGCATGGAAGAACCCTGGAGATAACAGAAGGTTTCAGATAGATTATATAATTGTAAGACAGAGATTTAGATACAAGGTTTTAAATTGTAAGACATTTCCAGGGGCAGATGTGGACTCTGACCACAATCTATTGGTTATGATCTGTAGATTAAAACTGAAGAAACTGCAAAAAGGTGGGAATTTAAGGAGATGTGACCTGGATAAACTGACTAAACCAGAGGTTGTACAGAGTTTCAGGGAGAGCATCAGGGAACAATAGACAGGAATTGGGGAAAGAAATACAGTAGAAGAAGAATGGGTAGCTTTGAGGGATGAAGTAGTGAAGGCAGCAGAGGATCAAGTAGGTAACAAGACGAGGGCTAGTAGAAATCCTTGGGTAACAGAAGAGATACTGAATTTAATTGATGAAAGGAGAAAATACAAACATGCAGCAAGTGAAGCAGGCAAAAATGAGTACAAACGTCTCAAAAATGAGATAGACAGGAAGTGCAAATGGCTAAGCAGGGATGGCTAGAGGACAAATGTAAGGATGTAGAGGCTTATCTCACTAGGGGTAAGATAGATACTGCCTACAGGAAAATTAGAGAGACCTTTGGAGAAAAGATAATCACTTGCATGAATATCAAGAGCTCAGATGGAAACCCAGTTCTAAGCAAAGAAGGGAAAGCAGAAAGGTGGAAGGAGTATATAGAGGATCTATACAGGGGCGTGGTTCTTGAGGACAATATTATGCGAATGGAAAAGCATGTAGATGAAGATGAATCTGATACTGCGTGAAGAGTTTGACAGAGCACTGAAAGACCTGAGTCGAAAGAAGGACCCGGGAGTAGACAACATTCCAGTAGAACTACTGACAGCCTTGGAAGAGCCAGTCTTGACAAAACTCTACCATCTGCTGAGCAAGATGTATGAGACAGGCGAAATTCCCTCAGACTTTAAGAAGAATGTAATAATTCCAATCCCAAAGAAAGCGGGTGCCGATATATGTGAAAATTACCAAACTATCAGTTTAATAATTCACAGCTGCAAAATACTAATGCAAATTCTTTACAGACGAATGGAAAAACTGGTAGAAGCCGACCTGGGGGAAGATCAGTTTGGATTCCGTAGAAATGTTGGAACATGTGAGGCAATACTGACCCTACGACTTACCTTAGAAGAAAGATTAAGGAAAGGCAAACCTATGTTTCCAGTATTTGTAGACTTAGAGAAAGCTTTTGACAATGTTGACTGGAATACTCTTTCAAATTCTGAAGGTGGCAGGAGTAAAGTACAGAGAGCGAAAGGCTATTTACAAGTTGTACAGAAAGCAGATGGCAGTTATTAGTCGAGGGACATGAAAGGGAAACAGTGGTTGGGAAGGGAGTGAGACAGGGTTCTGGCCTATCCCCGATGCTATTCAATCTGTATATTGAACAAGCAGTAAAGGAAACAAAAGAAAAATTCGGAGTAGGTATTAAAATCCATGGAGAAGAAATAAAAACTTTGAGGTTCGTAGATGACATTGTAATTCTGTCAGAGGCAGCAAAGGACTTGGAAGAGCAGTTGAACGGAATGGACAGTGTCTTGAAAGGAGGGTATAAGATGAACATCAACAAAAGCAAAACGAGGATAATGGAATGTAGTGGAATTAAGTCGGGTGGTGCTGTGGGAATTAGATTAGGAAATGAGACACTTAAAGTAGTAAAGGAGTTTTGCTATTTGGGGAGCAAAATAACTGATGATGGTCGAAGTAGAGAAGATATAAAATGTAGACTGGCAATGGCAAGGAAAGCGTTCCTGAAGAAGAGAAATTTGTTAACATCGAGTATCGATTTGTCAGGAAGTCGTTTCTGAAAGTATTTGTATGGAGTGTAGCCATGTATGGAAGTGAAACATGGACGATAAATAGTTTAGACAAGAAGGGAATCGAAACTTTTGAAATGTGGTGCTACGGAAGAATGCTGAAGATTAGATGGGTAGATCACATAACTGATGAGGAGGTATTGAATAGGATTGGGGAGAAGAGGAGTTTGTGGCACAACTTGACTAGAAGAAGGGATCGGTTGGTAGGACATGTTCTGAGGCATCAAGGGATCATGAATTTAGTACTGGAGGGCAGCGTGGAGGGTAAAAATCGTAGAGGGAGACCAAAAGATGAATACACTAAGCAGATTCAGAAGGATGTAGGCTGCAGTAGGTACTGGGAGATGAAGCAGCTTGCACAGGATAGAGTAGCATGGAGAGCTGCATCAAACCAGTCTCAGGACTGAAGACAACAACAACAACAACAACAACAACAACAACATGTTGGCACAATTTTAATAACAATAGTGTGCATTTGCTGTAGTACATATTATCACTCTGAATTTTTAGTGTCACACACTTTGTGTGATATTTACTCAACGTAATCATAGTTACCCATTTTTTGAGGATGAAATAGTGATGTTGCTGAAAGTATACAGTTTCATTTGATTCCAGTAGCATTTATGTAAATTTTGCTCCATCTAGTTCACAGTTGAGATAATTTGAAAATACAATTAGCAGTAACAACACTCAACTCTGAGTAACAATTGACATTATCATAGAAATTACAATAATTAAAAAGTCAAGAACGATGAGGTGTTTTCAAAAGCTGCATAGCTGTATGAAGGTGCTTTATTCACAACTACTGGTTTCACGTCAGTGTAGATGTATCTTTAGTTTATAATGGTTATATTTACATAATGTATGTGGACTGTTACAGAATCCCAGCTTTCAGGAAGTTATGCACGTTAAAGAGCCTGTGGAGATTAGCAATACACTGGAAGGTAGAATACTGTATTTACTAAGAACAATGTGGCCTCCTGCCTTCCAACATATTGCTAGCCTCCATATGGTGGTTAACGTAGATAACTTCCTGAAAGCTGGGACTCTGTAATTGTCCACAGACATTATGGAAATATAATCATTATAAACCTGAAGATGCACGTATAGTGATGAGATATCAGTAGTTACAAATAAAGCACTTTCATACAACTATGCAGCTTTCGGAAACATTTAATCATTCTTGACTTTTTAATTGTTGTAATTTTTATGATAATTTCAATGGTTACTGAATGTTGAGTGGTGTTATTGTTATTCATAATGTCTCTGAGCTGTTGTTGCCCTCCCCAAAAACGTAAATGTAACTTTAAAATACTTTAGGTGAAACTATTTTGGCTTGTCACAATATGAAATATCTGTAAGTCAGATCTTACAATAGCCACCTGTCAGTTTGCTTTCCTTTCCACCATCATTGAAATGGTAATAAGAAGGAATCAGGTCTGGACCTACCCGATCTACAGTTATTAACAAATATAAACTTAAAAGAATTCAGTTATTGCACACTTATTAAACAATATACCTCAGTCAGTATTTGTGAGACACATGTGTTTCCTGTGAGTTGGGCGACTCTCGGGTTAAGACACTGCCATCTGGTGGTATCGTGTACCATATCGGACAAATTCAGCTGCATGTATGTGGCATTAGAAAAAAGTGCTGCTCTTGAGTTATAAGTATTTTAACTTAAGCGTATGAAGAATTTTCTGTAATATGGTTATCTCTATCACGTTTTGTTGTGTGATGATGTCACTGGAATCAAACATGGGTGTTCAATAGGAAACTGAAGATGTATATTCCTGAAACAGGTATGTAGAAACGTGTTTGATTGTAATTGTGCGCTCAAATGCTGTCATGAAGGAGAGCCCATTAGGTATGTGAAATGAGTTCAGCTACACATTAACAGGCAGGAGCAACTGCTGTAAAGTATATTGGCAACAAATTCTGGCTAGAAGTTGTCTATGTTATGATCAATACTTCTAGATTACATAACATTTGTGTGTTAGGACGGGTATAAAAAAATAAATAAAAATAAAAAAAAATTAAAAAAAAATGAAATAATAATAAAAAAAGACCACACACCACCATCAGTTGTCTGAATGAGTCTTAATCCCCAGTATTCTGGTAAACGGTGGTATCGTTTTACTTTGGTTTTAAATATTTGGGGTTGTTCAGTTTTCTGTCTGATGTCTATTGGCAACCAGTAATAGGCTTTTGCACCAGAGTATAAAACACTATTTTGAATCCCCAGTGAGATATTCAGTCTCCATGAAAATTATTTCTAATTCGTGTTTTGTGTTTGTAACTTATTGGGTCCATCCCAAATTCACTCTTTGTTATTCACCAGAAATCCCATTAGGGAGTATGTATGTTGGCATGCAAGTGTAAGAGTGAAAAAAACTGTTTTTGACCAATGTGTACTGTGAGTAATAATGTATAGCTCTGAGATACGGTTGTTAAATGAGTTCATTGTTAGGAAACTGAAAGAGAAATGGAAAGAGTGATGTGGAACTACATGAAGAAAGAAAGAAAGAAAGAAAGCATTGTATATCAGGCATATAATAAATGTGACTGATGTAACGGAAAAAGTGTATACGTTAAAATGACATTGAGCTGGTCATGTCACTCAAAGAAAGATGGCAGATGGTCAAAATAGCTGCTGGATTGAAGTTCAGTTTGCCAAAAACAAACCGAGGGAAAGCCAACTGGACAGCTGTGAAAGATATTTGTGAAAGACAAGATTGGAGAGATTTCTGAGTGCAAAGCAGGCAGAACTGAGCCTTTTGGTTAACTTATCTACATGCTTACCTGGGTTTATATCCATTTGGATCCCCAGAAACTTCACACATTTAGTCTCATGTAATGTGTGACCATTGATCTGTACTTCTGGTACCTACAGTCATTTTATTTATTTGGAATTGCATAACATGATTTTTTGTAAGACTAAGGGTTATGTTGCTGGCTATGAACAAGTTGTAAGTCTATTCCATCATTCTCCTGGACGTGCTTGGGCCCGATACTTGTGTGATCAGCAAACATTGCTGTTTTTCAAGAATCCTCCAATGTTCCCGGTAAATCTTTCGTGTAGACCACAAATGGGAGCAACCCGAGCATCGAACCCTGTGACATGACGTATTCGATGTTTCCCCACTGTGAATTTAACCTTACTCATGTTGTATCCTAAGTTGATGTGACCATCAGTTTTGTATTGTTAAGATATGACTCAGACCATGCAAGGCGAAGACCTTTACTGCTATACTGTTTTAGTTTCTGTAGCAGAGTTTTATCATCTTCACAGTCAGAGATTGTGACAAGATCACAAAAAATGCCAACTCGATAATGTTCATTGTTCAGTCCTACTTTGAGTTCATGAGGTCATATATTCTCGGTAGAGAAGACTTAGCAGAAACCAAACTCAACTGTTACTAAAAGTTTTCTCCCAGAAATATGGTTCAGTATTCTGAGATAAGATATCTTCTCAAAAACTTGTGAAAACACTCGATGAAGGATATCAGTCTGCATTGAGAGGTCAGTCACTTATCTCCACTTTTGTGCATTCTGGTGTCACAACTGCATACCTAGGTATTTCAACTCATTGCTTGATTCTGACACTAAAACAAGAGTGGTTCTACCAAATTGGAACAAATTTTAGTACTTTGGCTGATATACCATTGCAGCCATTCCAGTATAGTGTTGTGTGTTGTTATGTTCCCTGCATATACTGCTGACTGCTTGTCTTGGGCACTTGGCGAGCTAAATTGCTGTGCTCGCCATGTTCTGATGTATGCCATTTAGCATTTTGTCTGGTAGGCCATGGCAAAGCACATTTTTTCACCAGAAGATACTCATTTAGAATGAAATCAGTCACAGCTATAATAAACACACATTCAGTACCAGCTATTTTGGTTTTTATTAACATTCACATTATGCAGCTTTGGAGGCACAAAATGATCAAGATTTTAAAAAATGCTCAAGATACCAGAAGAGTTACTACTTTTTATTACCCTAATGATTTTTGTGTTCTCTCTAACAGATGAGTTAGAAAAACTGATGTGTAGTGGTGGAGTGTGTACTGCTCATGTAAATAAACTTATTCTATATGCTTTCCATAGATGATATTATGTCTCTGTTTTCAGCCTCTGTTAGGAAGAATTTTTTTCAATTTAGTAGCCAACACATTTAATTTCATATAATCTATCTCATTGTCACTGGTATCTGGGGATTCAGTGTTGTGTACGTAGTTGAGTTTTTCATTACACACCATTACCTGATAGTGCTCCACAATGTCCTCACTTTGTTCTTGGAACTTTGAATTTTCTGTTCATAGTAGATGGTTTTAGCCTTTCTGATGACTTGGTGAAGAATTGTCAATAATTCTTGTAGTGCATTTTCAATTCACGAATGGGGCTAGTCTTTTGCAGTAAATGAAACACTTTCTTCCAAGTACACGTTATTTTGATCCGAGATGATAGCCACCCTTTTTCTTGGCTTCCACTGTAAATCATCCTGACCTATTGCAAAGGAAAATTAGACTCATAATTTTGTAAGGATATTTTTAGGAAAGAATTAAATTTTTCATCTGCTGTTTGTCTTTGGAAAACTTCTTCTCATTTTCCATTTGGTAAACTGTCTATGAATAAAGTGGGTCAGCATGTACAATTTTGTTTAATTTTCCTTTTCTTTCCCCGTAGTTAAATATGATTGATGAAGATGCTTTATTGCTGCCATGCAACTGTCATGGCCAGATAAACAATTTATAATTAGACTAACCTCATGTTTCATTACACAATGGGCTGCCTTTTGTCACTCTAAACTGATTATTTTCTTTCCCATTCAAATTGACAGTGTCAGTAATATCACTTGCAAAAATAACACTCAGTGAATCACTGGTGTCTTCTGCATCTACATCTATACTCTGCAACCATTTTGAGGAGTATGGCAAAGGGTATGTCCCATTGTACCTGTTATTAGGGTTTCTTCCTGTTCGATTCACATATCGAGCACTGAAAGAATGATTGCTTGAATGCCTCTGTGTGTGCAGTAATTATCTTAATCTTATCCTCATGATCTGTGTGTGAGCAATAATATGGGGTTGTAGTATATTCCTAGAGTCTTCATTTAAAGCCGATTCTTAAAACTTTGTTAATAGACTTCCTTGGGATAGTTTACACCTATCTTCAAGTCTCTTCCAGCTCAGTTCCTTTATCTCTGCGACACTTTAACATGAATTAAACAAACATGTGACCATTGTGCTGCCCTTCTGTGTACACTTTCAGTATCCCCTGTTAGTCCTACCTGGTACGTGTCCCACACACTTGAGCAATATTCTGGAACTGGTCACACAAGTGATTTGTAAGTAATCTCCTTTGTAAACTGATTGCACTTCTCCAGTATCCTACCAATAAACTGAAATCTATGCCTGCTTTACCCACTGCTGAATTCATGTGGCCATTCCATTTCATATCCATGCAAAGTGTTACACCCAGGTATTTGTATGAGCTGGCTGATTCCAGCAGCGACTCATAGATATTAGTGTCATAGGATACAATGCTTTTTCATTTTGTGAAGTGCAAAATTGTACTTTTCTGACCATTTAGAGCAAGTTGCCAATGTGTACATGACTTTGAAATCTTATTAAGATCTTTCTGAATATTTATGCAGCTTCTGTCAGATAGTAATTCATTATAGATACCTGCATCACCTGCAGATGCCTGATTCTACTATTAATATTGTCTGCAAGGTCATTAATATGCAATGTGAACAGCAAAGGTCCTAACACACTTCCCTGGGGCACACCTGAAGTTACTTTTATAAACCTGACGATGACTCATCATCCAAAATGACATGCTGTGTTCTCTCTACCAAGAAGTCCTCAATTCAGTCACAAATTTAACTTGATATCCCATATGATCATACTTCTGACACCTTGTGTAATATGTGAGTGAAGGAGTGCTCCACATTAAACTAGAACTGTTGTTTTATATTGTGAAGCTATGTTTGACATGTGTTCACTAAGGCAAAATAATTATGCAATGAGTCAACTACATCTGAATATTTGTGTTTGTTTTTCAGTACTTTATTTAAGTTGTACTTTCAGTACTCTAGCAGTAAAAATTCTGGTGCTTAATGCATCTTCATTGTGTCTTTTTTTAATAGTGATTCTTCTTTATTGCAGGAAGTGAAAGAAATGAAAAATATTGATGAGTTAGAGAACTTTCTACTCAAACATGGTGAAAACATTGTAGATATGATGGGTGGAGAGATAGATAGGATTGAAATGAAACTTCGTGTAAGTAAAATTTTGTTTCCTTTATGCAGCATTTTAAATGTACGACGGCATGGTGAGAAGTTGTTGGGATGTCAGAGATGGTGTTATTTAAAACTTTGTTGGTGCATGTTGTGCAGTAACGCAAGTCAAGTGGCAATTTCACATGCTAAATAGATATAGATTCATAAAGTACTCATGCTATATGTTCAAATTCCTCCAAATTGGTGTAATGGAATATTGTGCCTTCATAAACCTCTCTTAAGTTTGGACAGCTTAATGCCAAAGTTCACATAAAATGATCAGTTAATGGCAGCTGAGTACAAACTTTTGTACTCCTCTTGAAGACTGTTTATGTGTAACTTATGGCACACAGTATTGGAAAATCAGTGTCTGAACATGTCTGAAGAAGCTCACAACATAGGTGTATCAGGCAAGAAAGAACTACAATAGTGTCGTCCCCTCTCTTTGAGAAGTTCACTGTGGGAAAGCCTAGTGAAAGATGGGAGCTGTATTACAGAACAGATTTTTTGGAACATTCAGGTGGTATTGGAAAGAATGCAGTGATTTTGTTACCAACTTGAAACTGTGGACAATCTGGGAGTATACTACTTCACACAAGAAATAAAACCACAATAGCAAGTAGGCTAATCTATTATCTGCTGAAAACATGTCACTGTCAGCTACTTTCTCACTGTGATTAATGTGCATCTCTTTGCAGCAAATTATGTCTCTGTCAACTTAACACACTGGTTACTGATGGAACCAAATGGTGCACTGGGATAACAGTGAAGTCAGGTATCACCTGCTAACAAGGGCATGGCTTTTGTTGCCTTGCAAGAATAGCTGGTGAGTACCATGGAATTCATTAGGACCAACTGGATAGAAAATAGGTATGAAGAGCCTTGAATTGCAAAAGAAAAGGAAAAAAGATAACAACTCTGAGTCTGAGCTGGTTGTTTTACAGTGGGAACTATGAGGGGTTTAAGATACAAATTATTGGAACATTCACCTGATTTGGCATGTTACATGTGAAGAATATGTGGCTGGAAAATGTTTCAAATCCAAGGAAGAGAATACTGTAGTGATATGCACACCTTGCAGAAAAGCACTTTGTGGGTTAATCTACTTTGTAGAAAAATGTTGTACTGTATGCACTGACATAACCGGGGAGGGCACTATTGAAATTCATTCTTGCCTTAATAAGCTCTATATTTCACTGCCAGGCCAAAACTTTTTGCATTGCCCTCAAAGTATTAGTTTCTTCGTTATATAAAGACTTGATTTAAACAAAGATCATGTTGTTACAGGAAAAACACCCGGAAATACGGCACTGTGACCTGGAAGTTCTATGAGCTTCTGAGGATGTGTACTTCATCCATACTGTCTGGCTGCAAAGATGTGTGACAATGGTGGATGGTTACTTTTGCAGATTGAATAGCTACATTACAGGAGATCGTTGAGATGCTTAGAAGTATTTATTTTGTGTATGGAAGAGGGAATGTAAATGTAGACTCAGTGAGCTGCTTTTAATGGAACACACAAGTTTCTTATAGATACTATGACTTTCAGCAGCATTTACCATTCATCCAAGGAGATCCAGTGGTGGTGTGCTGTAAAATCACATCCATTGTTTGACTCATGTTGCAGATAACTTACTGTTATTTTTGTTGAACTTGATCTTACACAGAGGTAATTTAGTGAAACTCCTAGTGGTCTTGTCATGACTGAAAGATTGAAACTAGAAAGGTGAAATTCTTGACCCATAGGCATACAGTGTTTGCGAAAAGCTGACATCTCACAAAGATGTGAAATGACATTTCACTGTAGTCAAAACAATTTCCACTCTATATTATTCAACTGTATGGTGATATATACTCTGTGAACATAGTAGTATTGCGATACGAAGTTCAGTCAGACTGAGTCTCAGCAGCTTTTCAGCTTGTTATCTCCATTAGACAGCTATAATTTAAAAGCTAAATATATGACTGATAAAATTATAGCCATACATATTTTGTTGGAGAGTTTGAGGGACTGAAATGTGTTATGCAGGTCTTCACATTTCCAACTTTATTTAAAAATATGTGCCTGGAAGATCTAAATAAGATATGTTTCTGATTTAAAAGACTTACTGCAAGTTCCTGTTGGTTCGGAAATGTTCTGGATAGCAGATGAAAAGATGATGTGCAAAAAGTGACTAGGTGATGTTAACAGGGCATTTCTAAAATATGTGCATTTGAAGCAGAAATAAATTAAATGTAGCTTACTTAAATGACCTCTCTCTATACAGGTGTAGATTCAAATATTTTGAAGCAATAACTAGAAGATGACTCGGGATGCCCTAACATTTCTGATAGCTTAGACATAATCATTTCTAAAATGTTCACATATCTCGGAAGTTAAAATCATTTCTGACAGTGACACATGTACATTTTAAAATCTGAATAGAAATGATTCTCAGTAACATTTGCGATTCTTATAAAGGTTGCTGTATTACTGTATGTTTTACTTGCCGTAACATTTTCAGAAAATATTTTAATTGTTCAGTATTGTTACTTATTGTCGATGTCAGTTATGTGAATACCAAAGCTTCTTTATGGTGATTAAAGCATTGAAATCTTTTTATATATATATGTATGTCTCAGTTTTCATAGTAACCTTTTAATTTTCAAATAAATTGCTGTAGTGCAGAGAGTGGGTTTGAGAGAGTGAGTCAGAAATCTTGCTTATTATTTCATTCAAACTTTGATACTTTAACTGAATATGATACGTATGGACCATTAATACTTGTTGTTCATTGTTTGGAGGAAAGAGTGAAATATGAAACTACTTCTCCAAGTGGCTCAAGTTAACTGATTGCTTTTTGAACATACCCGCGATTAATGTGCGTGCTGTTTTGCAATGTTTAGTAGACAGGTATATGGTGTTAGTTGATATGAATTAAAAGTTAATGGGAAGGACCTTATGACTGAAGATTACATAGACAGTTTAAAGATAAAGGAAATCTGAATGGCATGAATGTTAATGTAGATACATTGGACTAACACTCTGTTGACTAACAGAAAGGGAATAGTTTTCAAATAAAAAATAGTCATAGAAAAGAATGCAACTTTTTTCTGGCAGGGCTTAATATTCTTGGCCTACCGTAATTCGAGGAATTTGATTTACTGCACAGTGGTCACTCAGCCCCATGTAGCCCCATTGTTGATGTACTGATTAAGAGTAGCACCTTCCTGGCAAGAACTTGAAATGATTCCATAACAGTTGCTAGTCTTCATTGTCTATATCCAACACTGTAGGCCAGTAACAGAAACACGAGAGATAACTACAGTACCTCAGTAGAGGCGAGAAGATATATTACAGTCAATGAAAATAACTGTGCATACTGAGGACCAGCTGACGTAGAAACAATCATGTCTTTAATGGAATAGGTGCTAAGAGTATTCTTGTAGCAAACAGGGGTGGCTATAATTCTGAACAAAATCTTCATGTACAAAAAAAATAAACAATAAAAGTATTCAGAATTAAACAGAAATAAAGAACAGCCTCCAGCTGAGACAGAAATCACATTTTTCAATGAAATGTGGAGCAATAGTAACTCAGTCTTATCATTTTCAATGGTACAGTCTTGAGTTTGCATCTCGGTGATCACAAAAGCATCATGTTTCGCATTCTTGCAGCAGCTGGAATTCTGTACACCAGGAAGAGACTTATGCTGCCTTGTTCGTGACAAGGCTTGCTTTATTTGAAAGGGCCAAGACTGCAGGCTAGGCATACAGGTGTGATGTGTCAGTTTCTGAGGTGGAACTATTAGATAAGTGTTATTCACTAGAATTAATTCAAATCAATCTTAGTTTGTAAGTGTATTACAGTTTTTGTTGTATATTAATTAAGTCACTATTACAAATCCCAGTTAGTGATACGTTCAAAAAAGATAGGTGGTATTGACAGATGTAAATACATATTTTTTCCATGGAACAAGACAACTATTCATTGTATAAGTGTAGCTAATATAAAATGGCATTGAACTGTAGATGTTGGCCAATCTGTGATACGAAAACTTTTTTCATATGTGCCATGGTCCATGGGTAATGATTTGTTGTGTTGGGATCTTCAGTGCAAAGGCTGATTCGATGCAGCTCTCCACTAGAAAAAGTTTTTTAAAGGTTTGAAATTATTTGAAGTTTTTTGGGAGTCGTTAACTGCTCCCATTCAAAAATATTGGGTGAATAAGTTGTGGCTATTTATATGCCGTCAGCTATGCTTTCTCAGGTCAAACACATGTTTCCTGTGTGTAATACTTCTCTTATTGTGTTGAACTTTAACTTGGGACTATACTTCTCAATGAGCATATTTTGAAAGTACTTAAAATTTTTTAATTTGCTCAATAATTTCACGAAGTATTGATGATCAAATTTTTGCTATCCTGGAAGCTGTTTGATAGATGACCTGCAACTGATGTGGTTTTCTGGGATAGTCGCTTAGTAATTACTGCCTACTACTGTTAGTGTCTTGTTTCCTAAACTGATTCACAGGATGTCATCTCATTTAAAACATTTTCTAATGGCATGTATATGATCCACTAAACCACAAAACAGAAATTTTTAATCATAACAGCCGTATGGAAAAGGATAGATTACTACTCACCGATAGAGGTGGTATTGAGTTGGAGATGGACACAACACACACACACACACACACACACACACACACACACACACACACACACGTGCGCGCGCGCGCACGAGACTAGTCCCTGGCAGCTGAAAACAGACTGCAAACAGCAGCATGTCATGGGAGACACACCTGCAGGGGTGGGGGATAGCAAGTACCCAGCTGTCAGCTGTTTCTTGGCTACAGTTTTGTCGATGGCCATTCATGCAGACTGACAGCTTGTTGGTTGTAATGCCCATGTCGAATGCAGCACAGTGGTTGCAGCTTAGTTTGTAGATCACGTGACTGTTTCCACAGGTAGTCGTGCCTCGATGCTTGTGAGCAGACTGAAATAGGTGGTATTGTCAGTATGTATGAGACAGGTCTTGCAAGTAGGTCTCCTACAGGGATATGAGTCATGAGGCAAGGGGTTGGGAGCAGCGGTTGTGTGGGGATGGACAAGGATATTGTATAGGTTTGGTGGGCAGCGAAATGTCACTGTGGAAGATGTGGGAAGGATAGTGGGTAGGACACTTCTCATTTCAGGGCATGACGAGAGGTAGTCGAAACCCTGGCGGAGAACGTGATTCAGTTGCACCAGTCCTGGGTGCAACTGAGGGGAGTGCTCCTCTGTGACCAGACAGTAGACTTTGGGAGATGGTGGGTGACTGGGAAGATAATGCATGGGAGAGCTGTTTTTGTAGAAGATTTGGAAGGTAATTACACTCTGTGAAGGTCTCAGTGAGACCATGGGTATATTTTGAGAGGGACTGCTCATCACTACGGATGTGATGGCCTCAGGTGGCTAGGTTGTATGAAAGGGAGTTCTCGATATATAATGGTGGTAGCTGTTGAAGTTGAGATATTGCTGGTGGTTGGTAGGTTTGATATGGACAGAGGTATTGATGTAGCCATCTTTGAGGTGGAGGTCAACACTGAGGAAGGGTTGTTAGGTTGGATAGGACCAGGTGAAGCAAATGGGGGGGGAAAGTGTTGAGGTTCTGGAGAAATGTGAATAGGGTGCTCTCACCCTCAATCCAGATCACAAAGATGTCATCAGTGAATCTGAACCAAATGAGGGGTTTGGGATTCTGGGTGTTTACGAAAGATTTCCTTACAAGGCTGATGAATAGGTTGGCGTAGGATGGTGTTGTGTGTGTGTCCATAGCTGTAACCCATATTTGTAGGTAATGCTTTCAAAGGAGAAGTAATTGTGGATGAGGATACAGTTAATTATGGTGACTAGGAAGGAGGTTGTTGGTTTGGGATTCCATTGACCATTGAGAAAGGTAGCATTTAGTAACAGTAAGGCCATTGGGGTTAGGGATGTTAGTGTAAAGGGAGGTGGCATCAATAATGATGAGCAGGACACGATGTGGTAAAGGAATTGTGGAGAGTTGGTGGAGGAAATGGTTTGTACCTTTCACTTAGGATGATTGGTTGTGGGTAGTAGGCTGAAGGTGTTGGTCTACAAGAGCAGAGATTCTCTTAGTGAGGGCACACTAACTGGCCACAGTGGGGCATCCTGGATGGTGTGCTGCATTTTACATGGGCATGACAACCAACAAGCTGTATGTTTGTATGAATGGCCCCAGTGAACTGTGGCCAAGAAACAACCAGACCACCCCATTGCTGAGCATACTGCCCAACATGACATTCTTCATTTCAATGATTGCTTCACAGCCTGTGCCTATCTGGATCCTTCCAGCAACACCAGCTTTTCTGAACTGCGCAGCTGGAAACTCTCCTTGCAATATACATCCTATTTTCCTGTATCCCTCCTGGCCTCAACCTTCAGTAGCCATTGTCTTTATCCATCTTGCTCCTTCACTGTTCACATTCCAGCAGCACTACACAGCACTCCATTCGGCCAGTGGACCGTGTCTTTTTACTTCTCTCCTTTTCCGCACTCCCCCCCCACCCCCCAAAATCCCTTCCCTCCTCCATCTAATTTCCTGATTGCACCTAGTTGCCCCACCCTCTCTCCACCTCATACCTGTGTGCTCCCAAAAGCAGCACTTTCCATGTTCTCACCCTTACCCTCCTATCCCCCCACCCTCCCCGCCCCAGCCCCCTCATTACCCCCCACCATCTGGCTGCCTCTCCCATCGTGCGCTGCTGTTTGCAGTCTGGTTTCAGCTGCCAGAGACAGACTAGGGGGTTGTGTGTGTGTGGGTGAGGGGGGGGGGGGGAATCTATTTGCAACAAAGGCCTTGTTAGCCGAAAGCTCACCACTTTCCGATAGTCTTTTTCTTATGGTTATCAGTGACTCAGCATCTCCGCTATATGGTGAGTAGCAACTATCCTTTGCATAATATTGTTACATTCCATCCAGGATTTTCCATTGCGTGTGAGTTCTGTTTCTAAAGCTTAAATATTTTAGCAGTCTTTTTCATTGTACCTATCGGTGTGCCTCCTCTATGTGGTGAGCCGTAATCTATCCTTTCCGTATTGTTCTTATTATGTTCTGGACTCTCCTTTATTCATTAAACTTGTAATCATTCTTCAGTTAACAGTCAAAATCATATTCTACCAGAATGTTGACATCGGTGTTTTGTACTAGAGTAACATTTACAGCAAATACCGTGTGTACACATTAGGGGCTAAAAGATAAGTGTGTCTTTTGCACGGGGATCATGTGACGACACCTTTGCTCTGTCTGGCACTTAGAGCATCATAAGCATTATTTCTGTGATTATAAAGAGTTGAAGGACATGAAAAGAAAGTAGTAGTTGAGGAGTGTGATAGGGTTGTAGCCTATCCTTGATGCTATTCAATCAGTACATCGCCCAGAGCATAATTTAATCATCACTAACACCTTATGTAAGAATCGTGTAAGAAAGTTATATATGTGGATCAGACCTGGCGACACTAGAAGGCGATTATGTGATGACGAGACAGAGATTTTAAACTGGAAGAATCCATTCCCAAATCATCCAAACAGAAAAAAATGATGTACTCCACAATAGCATAAAAACCATATTAATATTGTGCAAGTTTTTCAGTGACAATATTGTGCAAGTTTTTCAGTGACAATATTGTGCAGGTTTTTCAGTGACAATATTGTGCAAGTTTTTCAGTGACAATATTGTGCAAGTTTTTCAGTGACAATATTGTGCAAGTTTTTCAGTGACAATATTGTGCAAGTTTTTCAGTGACAATATTGTGCAAGTTTTTCAGTGACAATATTGTGCAAGGTTTTCAGTGACAATATTGTGCAAGGTTTTCAGTGACAATATTGTGCAAGTTTTTCAGTGACAACTGGCTGGCCAAACTGAAAAACTTAACTCAAGCACAAGTGTGTACAATATTAAGACGGCTTATGTGCTATCATGGATATGCCATTTTTCATTTGGATGATTTCAGAATGGATTCCGTTACCTGAAACTGGTCATCAATTAAGTAAACAGAACTGCATTTTGCAGCTGTGACTGTTTTCTAATCAAACTGGTTAATACATGTTGCCATCCTTTTATTAACCCAGAATGCTGGAAATCCATAATTTATTGCTTATGAGATGTAAGTTAAAGCTGAAGAAAATGCAAAATGGCAGTAATTTGGAGATCAAACCTGTATCGAAAGAAATGGAGATTATGGAGAGTTTCAGAGGGAATATTAGACAATATTTAACTGAACCTGGGGAAGGGACTACAATAGAAAATGAATAAATAGCTTTGACAGGTGAAATAATGAAGATAGCAGTGGATCAAATAGGTCAAAAGACAACACTTAGTAGAAATCTTGAGTAATACAGGAGTTACTGATTTAATTGATGAAAGGAGAAACTATAAAAATGCAGCAGCTGAAGGTGAAATGGAATACAGATATTTAAAAAATACGACTGGCAGAAAATGCAAAATATGACCAGAGGACAAATGCAAAGCTGTAGAAACAAAGATGATGTGACTTACCAAACGAAATCGCTGGCACGTTGATAGATACACAAACATACACACAAAATTTGAGCTTTCGCAGCCAACGATTGCTTCATCAGGAGAGATGGAAGGAGAGGGAAAGACGAAAGGATATGGGTCTTAAGGGAGAGGGTAAGCAAATTACCAGAGCCACTTCCTCATCCCCTCAAACCCAGAACCTCCCACAGAAGAACCCCAAAAGTGCCCCACTTGTGACAGGATACTTTACGGGACTGGATCAGACTCTGAATGTGGCTCTCCAGCAGGGATACGACTTCCTCAGATCATGCCCCGAAATGAGATCCATCCTTCATGAAATCCTCCCCACTCCACCAAGAGTGTCTTTCCGCCGTCCACCTAACCTTCGTAACCTCTTGGTTCATCCCTATGAAATCCCCAAACCAACTTCCGTACCCTCTGGCTCCTACTCTTGTAACCGCCCCCGGTGTAAAACCTGTCCCATGCACCCACCCACCACCACCTACTCCAGTCCTGTAACCCGGAAGGTGTACACGATCGAAGGCAGAGCAACGTGTGAAAGCATCCATTGATTTACCAACTGACCTGCCTACACTGTGGAGCTTTCTATGTGGGAATGACCAGCAACAAACTGTCCATTCGCATGAATGGACACAGGCAGACAGTTTTTGTTGGTAATGAGGATCACCCTGTGGCTAAACATGCCTTGGTGCACGGCCAGCACATCTTGGCACAGTGTTACACCATCCGGGTTATCTGGATACTTCCCACTAACACCAACCTGTCAGAACACCGGAGATGGGAACTTGCCCTTCAGTATATCCTCTCTTCTCGTTACCCACCTGGCCTCAACCTCCGCCAATTTCAAGTTGCCGCTGCTCATACCTCACCTGTCATTCAACAATATCTTTGCCTCTGTACTTCCGTCTCGACTGACATCTCTGCCCAAACTCTTTGCCTTGTCAAATGTCTGCTTGTGTCTGTGTATGTGTGGATGGATATGTGTGTGTGTGTGTGTGTGTGTGTGTGTGTGTGTGTGGGCGCGCCTGTACTCTTTTCCCCCCTAAGGTAAGTCTTTCCGCTCCCGGGATTGGAATGACTCCTTATCTGCTCCCTTAAAACCCACATCCTTCCGTCTTTCCCTCATTCCTGATGAAGCAACCGTTGGTTGTGAAAGCTTGAATTTTGTGTGTATGTTTGTGGAGGATTAGAGAGACCATCGGAGAAAAGAAAAGTAAAAATATGAATATCAAGAGTTGAGATAGCAAGACAGTACTAAGCAAAGAAGAGAAAGATGAAAATGTGAGGTGTATATAGATGGACTCTGCAAAGGATAAGAAGGGAAGAGGAAGTAAATGAAGATGAAATATGAGATGTGATACTGTGAGAAAAGTTTGACAGAGTACTGAAATACCTAAAGTGGAAACAAGGCCCCCGGAGATTCTGTCATTCCCTCAGAATATCCTTGATAGAGCCAGTCATGACACAACTATTGCACCTGATGTGCAAGACGTATGAGACTGGGGAAATTCCTTCAGACTTGAAGAAGAAGGTAATAATTCTAAAAGGTGTAATATTACCAAATTATCACTTTACAGTGTCATGGTTGCTAAATACTGACACAAATAATTTGCAGAAGACTGTATATTTGTGTAAGATGAGTTTTCGTTCTGGAGAAATGCAGGAACATGTGAAATACTGACCTTTATTTTCTGGCATAAGTTAAAGGAAAGCAAACATAAATATATAGATTTGTAAACTTAGAGGAAGCTGTTGACGGTGTTGACTGGAACACACTTTTTGAAATGGTGAAGGCAGGAGGGATAAAACACAGGAATCAGAAGGTTGTATCTAGCTTATCTGGTAACCAGACTGCAGTTATGAGCTGAAGAACATGAAAGGAAAGCAGTAGCTTACTTAATACTAGGAGGTATTCCATGAGTTTAGTTACCTCAGGGTATTGTGGCTATTGTCTTGAGGAATGTGGTACGTACAGTGTGTTCTGCAGCTGCAAATAACAAGGTATTGAACAGTTAGGGCAGTTTGCTTTCTTTAAGTGAGAGCGGTGTCTTGAACTCTATTCTGAATAGTGGATCGTTTGATCTTATGATTAGGTGGTTATTCTGCCTGTTGTATTTACTGAATTCATTTACGCTTGACCACGTTGTAGGCTCTACATGCAGTTGTGTAGCAGTAACGGCATGGTGGGCAGGGCTAAGTTACATAAGGCTGCACTTTTCATTACACATTTGAAGACATTGACTGTAAAGAATGGCAAGGTACATGTTGGTTTTTTCGAGAAACTTCATAGCAAAATTCCAGTAAATTCTCATAAATGAGATACTTCAGCTATATTCGTTATAATCTTTTAATTTAGGTAAATCATTGTTTTAAAATATTTCTAGAGTAAAAACATATTTTTAAAGTTGTAAATTCTATTCAAAATTATATTCTTAAAAACATGTCAGTGGTTACTTAACATTGTTTACTTGCAAACTGAATGCACTTATCATCAGTTACCATTTGGTTTCACTGTTAGCTCGCTGGGCGACTTCAACGAACATTATTGTGAGACAACTCAGACATACAAATTTAAAAGCTCAGTATTGTTTTAGTTTATAGTTTTCAGATTTGCGTTACCAGTTTATGAAATAATGAAATATAGCAACCGCCAAAATTAATGTATGATTCAGCACAATCTTAACTATAATGTTACCAATGCATATTCAATAATTTGTACCAGGAATTGTTGGGGGGGGGGGGGGGGGGGGGGACACGTGTACTTCCTTCTAGCACAAATACTCCCTTGGCCTTCTTTAGTAACCATCACTGTCAATAACGTTAGGCCTGTTTATAGATGCATGGTCTAAAATATTTCCAGTGCATATGTGGGTTGTCTGACTAGTTGTTCAAGGCAGTTTTCTGAAAGTGTCTTCAGAAATAGTGTGTAAGAGTGTCTGTACACACCACCTGCAGTGAATCGATAAACAGCCAAGTCTGTACTCGGTAGATTAAAGTTGCCACCAACTAATACTGCATGATGTGGGTATATCCATGAGTAGGAGGCCGAATTATGCTTTGGGGCATTTTATTACTGCAGGTTTCCTACATCAGGAGCAATAAGCATAGATTCAGGGCAAACTTGATTGATTTATGAGCTTAACATATTGTTTTGCTAGGTTTACCCCATGAGGATAATCCAACCTGAGAACAATCCCCCTACGACTTGCCAATACAAACATGCTTTTAATATAAAATTAATTGACTAATTATTTAATTTGATTAATTAGTTACTCCCTCCCCATCCTGGGAAATACTTCAGCCCTCCTCTCCCCTCCCCCACTCCCACCCCTCCCCTCCCCCCCAAATATTGAAATTGGCGGAAGAAAGATTCAATCTGGGTGTGAGAGGAAGGATCTCATGATATGAAATTGAAATCATGTCAATTACATGGCAGAGAATATATTGTTTATGTATAAAATTCAATGCACGGAGGTTGGATCTCTTTTATTTGGTGGGAAAAGCTCACCATTTTTTGCTGCTTTGGAAGATGCAGACCTTGTTAAATACATTAAGTAGATGGCATTTTTATGATCGCCACATGTAGTTACACTGCCACAGATTGTGCTAAACATATTTGATGGGAAAAAATAACCCTCTCGATCACATTACTGACTGCTGGCTCAATCACACTGCACCATGCATGCCACTGGTCAGGGACCGCCACAGCAGTGGGACTGTGCTAATCTTCCGCAAACAAAGCATCAGCTAGTAGCCACCCTGTTGAAATTTGATACCAGACTCACCTCCTGCCTCTCCCTCTCTCTGTCTCAATTGGTTGCTTCCCATTTATCTAAACCAATGTACGCAAAATACAGAAAGACGAAGATATCCCTGCCATCCTTCCAGCTCCCTCCGCAGCCCACTCACCTCTCATTGATAGTCTGTACATCCCTTTGTGCCCAGACTTCCACTCCTATGGAAATCTGTAACAGATTGAACAAAGACATTCAAGAAGAAGTAGGTAGTGTCTGTCATGTGTCACACTAAACCCTCCTTCATTCTGAACAATGTAGTGGATACCTGGTAAACACCCAGCTATGGATGTCTTGAAAATATTCCCTCATTCCATCAGATTGATTAACTAATTAATTAAATTGATACCTTTTGTATGCAGCCAGTTTTTCCTTGCATCTTATTGGTGGATACTAGGACTCATACATTTGGCAGGATTCAATCCCACAACTGCCCAAATTGCAAAACCTGCTCTTCCCAATTCTGGATTTTCTTTCCTATATAGGCACAGTTAGGTCATTTGGTAGGTAGTCCATTAAGTTGGAGGTAGCTGACAATTTAAAATATCAGCTGTTGCGTGCTGATATCCTTACACAATTTGCAGGAGAGGATGGACAGATGCGTGCTCACAATCCCACTATCAGAAACAATAAATTTCAGTCGGGAAGTTGACAGTGTGAATGGGTTTTTAAAGCACTATAGAATGCCTAAGTTGGTTCTCTTCACTACATTCAGGAGGAGGAGGAGGAGGAGGAGGAGGAGGAGGAGGAAGGGCCTACTGCGTGGTAGGACAGAGGCAACAACAAATACCACTGCAAGACAGAGCCTACTGTGATGTCTTGAGAAGCACTAAACGTGACACACTTAAAACATGGTCCAGTCTGTATTAGTGGTTGTAATAGCTAGACGTCAGGGATCGCTGAAACACTCATACATCTCATGCGCTCATGTCCCGATGCCCAGGTCAGATATCATCAAGCACTGCTACTTGACATCTTGGACAAGTGTATCGATGCTCACGCCTGGTCTGCAGCTGGACTCGGGCTATCAGAGAGGACCACCAGGATGTGGAGGGTATCCATGATGCCTGGAATTGTCGGAATTCGGATGTTATCAATACATCCAGTGCTAATGCTTGCCGTATTGAACCTTCTGAATGGAATCACGAAGGCTGCCCAACAGATACTGAGCATTAGCTCGCTATTCACTCGAACGGAGGGCGACATGGTTTGGTCAACTGCATGCCCAGTTCCCGCCTGACTGGTTCGGAGTCTCAGAGACGGCTGCTGCCTTAAGCCCAAAATGTCAATTCATTCTGGTCACTGACTACCTCAAACACCCACACGCCAGGTAGAATCGTCCTAGGAAACCACCACATATTTATCGGTGTAATTACAATTAAATATGACGATTGTAGCCCTAACCCGGTGACATCTGACAATGAGCAAAGTATCGGAAATGCCTCCTCCTGACAACTGTGGTTCCGGAAATATCAATATCCATACCATTCTTGTGACTGGACATAACTTTCCATGTAAAATCATTCATCCCTCTTATGACTATTGATGCATAGAAATAGCAATTTTCCACATCAAACCTGTTGCTCCGTTGCGACGGGCAGTCGTCATATTCTTTGCACATGTCGGAATGTCGACCACAGTAACTTTACATCCCAACACATACCTTAGAAGCTTGCTGATTACAGAGAATCTATCACACATCCATTAGTAATACTTCGCCAGTAACTGAAAGCTGATGACACCAAGCAATACTGAGCGAAAAATCCACAATCGATGGGCGGGCTTCATTTGTTTTTCTTGTGAGTGGTACCAATGTGTCTTAGGAAGAGAGGTGTAATCGTTTTATTAGCGACCATGTAATAAAAACACGATCACGATGACTATATTACTGTCACCCTGCATAAAAAGGGTTCTTGGTTCTACAGGCACACACAAGAGTCAGTAACGATATCCATTTCAAAACCTATACATGCTTTATAATTCAAGGCATCGTATTGCTTCTGAATGAAGTGATTGTGTTGTAGTAATAAAAAAAATAAATAAAAAAATACAAATAAAAATATTATTACTAAATGTTATTGAATATTCACATGAAAACACATTTTTGTAGGATATAATATGATTGCGTTATTAGAAATGTTCTGTGCTTGCTTGAATTTTTCTTGGCTATCAGACTCTGCTTACATTTCAATTGTAGTTGCCGGCAGCGGACTCTGAGAACATGGGCGCTTGCTATAATCAAGAAAAACCTCCTTATATTGTTTTCAGTTCACTTCAATAAATTAAAAATAGTTGATACTGTTGTTCAATATACTATTATTCATGCACACATGATACATAGAACTCGTAATACTTCATATTTAAATTCGCATATCTTCATTTCCCTTCTATATATGAGAGAGTGTGTGGAGGAAAAAAAAAACTGTACAAATAATTAAATGTTTTTACATTTGCCTGCGCCTTACTGCGCATTCATAATTAATGTCTTTGCTAACTCTTCTGGTCGATGATCGGTGTTTCATTTTCTGTTTTTTAATAACTATTAACTTTACGATATCCTGGGGTTCTTTCATCATGGACCTACACAACTGCCCCCCACACAGTACGTTGGTATGGACACATACAGTGTTTTTTTTTTTTTTCTTCTTCTTTTGTATTTACATTTGCCGATCCAGGGGTCGGTGCCCTTTATTGTCGGCTCTTTTTATTTAACGGAATGGGTATGTCCCCCAAGTCCAACCCCTTGTCCAAGTCATGGGCAATGGCATGAAGTAGGGGATTGCCTGTGGGAGCGAGTTACAGTGGGGACTGTGTGTGCCCCGGGACCGCTATGGCAGCTGTGAAGATCCTACAGTAACCCTGAAAAGTGACAGCTAATGGGGCCCAGCAAGCCAGTAGTGGATTATGATGTCTGCTTTCAAAAATAGAACAGTTCTCAGAAAGGATGGATTTAATCGACGACGAACTGGCTATAAACGAGGACTAAGATTTTGAACATTAAATATACAAACATTGACTGGAAAGGTGGAGGAGATGGTAGACATGATGGAGAGAAGGAAGTTAGACCTATTGGGGTTAGCTGAAACGAGATGGAAAGCAGAAGGAAGGAGAGAACTGAGGAATGCTACAGACTTTACTGGTGTGGAAATGAGGAGGGAAGGAGAAATAGAGTCTGAATAGTAGTAAGAGATGGATTAATAGAGGAAGAGAATAAGTGAAGGATGCTGAAGACCAAAATATCAGTCAAGGGGATGACCATAGATGTACTACAAGTGTATGAACTGCAGGTGGGTTGCACTTCTGAGGAGAAGCAAGGATTTGAAGAGGAAATGTAGAAGCAGATGGGAAGGAAGAATATGATAGTAATGGGGAATTGAAACGCACACGGTGGAAGAGCAAGACAAGGCTGCGAAAATGTGCTTGGACCAGAGGGTTGTGGCTGCCGAAATGAGGAAGGTGAAAGACTATTGGAGTTATGTGAAAGGAATGGCTTGCTGGTTGGGAACTCTTGGTTCAGGGAAAGGGAGAGCCACAAGATTACCTGGTACAGTCAAGACTTAAAGAGAAAGTCGATAGTTTACTTCCTGTGAGATGAATAGGAACATCACTGAATAAGATAATACCATCAGAGGCCTTGGATAGCGGCCACTGTTTGCTGGTAATGAACCTGAGAGGGACTAAGGATAATAAAGGGACAGAAAGCCAGGAAAGACGTATAAGGGTATGGAAGTTGGAGGAGGAAGAAAGCAGGCTACAGTACCTGCAAGTAGTAAAGGAAAGCATCCCAAAGGATGGACCAAAAACGGCAGAAGAGGAATGGGATAGATCCAAGGGAACATTAGTAAGTGTGGCAGAAGCAATATGTGGGAGGACAAGCAGCAAAAAGAGATGGAAAGAAACACCCTGGCAGAGAGATAGAACAAAAGATATAGTACAGAAGAAGAATACAGCCTTTAGGGTATGGTTCCAGAAAAGAACAGTAGAGACAAGAGAAGAGTATCAGGCAAGAAAGAAAGAAGCAAAAAGAGTGGTGGCGGAGGAAAGGAGAAAGTGGATGGAACAGTGGACCAGAATGATGGAGAAGGATAGTGAAGGTTAAAGTAAGGTGTCATATGGGATGATTAAAAGTAAGAGGAAGAACGGTATGACAGATTATGCTCGAATGGTGAACAAAAGTGGACAAGATGTAGAGAATAAGGAGGAACTCAAGAATATGTGGAAGGAGTGTTTTGAAGAACTCCTGAACCCGAATGGAGACCTGGGTGAGAAGGAACAAGCCGAGGAGGAACAGCAAGATGATGGGAGCGAAGTCACAAGGTCTGGATGAGCTAAGTGTAGAGATGATGAGAGCAGCAGAAGAGGTGGGGATACAATGACTATATCAAGTAATTAAAATTGTGTGGAGACAAAAGATGATCCCAGAAGACTGGAAGAAGGGAATAACTGTCCCAATCTTTAAGAAGGGAAATAGAAAAGAGTGCAAGAACTATCAGGGGTTAACATTGATGAGTCATTGTGCAAAGATTTTTGAGAAAATTTTGGAAGCAAGAATTCAGGCAAAATTAGAAGGATGAATGAGAGAAGAGAACATGGCTTTAGAACAGGAAGGTCCATGGTGGATCTAATTTTTGCTGTTAGACAACTGCAAGAACTGCGAAATGAATATGGAATACACCTGCTAATGACTTTCCTGGACATTGAAAAAGCGTACGATAGTGTGTGTGGAAGCAAAGTGTGGAAAGCCCTGGAGAACAGAGGAGTAGCAAAGCAGATTATTTTGAATAAGGGAAGTGTACCATGGAAGTGTGAGCTGTGTGAAAGTGGGAGGAGAGAAATCAGCTTGGATTGAACAGAAGAGTGGCTCGAGGCAGGGAAGTGCACTTTCACCATTACTCTTCATTGTAGTGATGGATGATATAATGAGTACAGTAACACAAGTAATTGGCGAAAGGAAGATGAAAGCTATGGTGTTTGCAGATGAAGCCTGATACAGGAAGATGGAAAAAGAGAGAGAAATAAACGAGAGGGGGAGAAAAGCAGAAGCATTTCAGAAGCCTGATATGGAGCAAGGATGTAACCCAAATCAGTAAAAAGGTTATATACTGGTTATACTATTGCCCGATCCTCACATATGCATCAGAAACCTGGGTTATGAAAGGAAGAGAGAAAAGCAAAGTACAAGCTAGTGAGGTTAAATTCTTGAGAAACAGTATTGGAGTTACAAAGATAGACAGGTTAAGCAATGAGAGGACGAGAGTTAATGAAGATGGAACCATTAGAGAAGATAGAGAAATCGAGGCTGAGATGGTATGGATACGTTTAGAGAATGGAGGAGAAGAGGAGGAGGATACACGAGATGAAACTGGCAAGAAAGAAACCAAGAAGAAGACCAAGGAACAGATGGCTGAAAGGAGCAGAGGAATGTGTCCAGAAGAAAGGAAAAGACTGGACCAAGGTGAAGACACAGAGGTGGAGGCAAGACAGAAGACTATGGAGAGGCCTATGTCCCATACAGACCCAGTCAGAGGCTGGAAATTGTCCAAGATGTTGATGATATGTCAGCTTATCCCATGTTCTACAAGAAATGCTAAATGCTACCGTTGCACATGCATGCACTCGCTTTCTTAGTGGTGATTTCACATTGAGTGTCACACTTTTACGTGAGTGTCACATATCGAAGAATTGCTGTGGCATTTGTCTTCATTCTGGGTGCAGTGGGTATGTGCTTATTGGACAAAATCCGACACTGTGGCAGAAGATCTACTTGTCGTACTCACGTTTTTCAGTGGAGAGAACCCTGACCAACAGCATCCATCGATGAGGTAAGTACCTGCTCAAACAACTAGAGTTCACTTGTTAAAGTGTCAAGCGTTGTGAGCCGTGATACTCAGAAATTATTTTGTTGCACACACATCTTCATGTCACCACACTTGACCGTCCACTTGTTGAAAGACACATATAGCCGTCCAAAACATTGTATAAATTGCTTCTCCTTAAAGTTCATTTCTTCATATAGAGTTTGTTTTCCAGTGAAAATTCATACAAGTATTGAGTTACAACAATACACATAACATGCTAGCTTACACCTAAGGCTGACATTCCATCCATTGCTTATACTAAAAGTATAAACTTCTTAAGTTTTAAAAATTTTTCGTTAACTGGAGTCTGTTACTACAGTTTCTTCATTAGTTTCAACTCCTCTTCTTTCACATCATATGTACAAGATAATTACATGCACAATATCATGATACAATACAAGCATATGATACATTTATGTTTCATTTTATAGATAGGCTTTTATCACTTGTTGTTATTGTCCTGAGACTGGTTTGATGCAGCTCTCCATGCTACTCTATCCTGTGCAAGCTGCTTCATCTCCCAGTATGTTCTGCAGCCTACATCCTTCTGAATCTGCATAGTGTATTCATCTCTTGGTCTCCCTCTATGATTTTTACCCTCCACGCTGCCCTCCAATACTAAATTGGTGATCCCTTGATGCCTCAGAACATGTCCTACCAACTGATTCCTTCTTCTAGTCAAGTTGTGCCACAAATTCCTCTTCTCCCCAATTCCATTCAGTACCTCCTCATTATTTATGTGATCTACCCATCTAATCTTCAGCATTCTTCTGTAGCACGACATTTCGAAAGCTTATATTCTCATCTTGTCTAAACTATTTATCGTCCATGTTTCACTTCCATACATGCTTACTACACTCCATACAAATACTTTCAGAAATGACTTCCTGACACTTAAAGCTATACTCGATGTTAAAAAATTTCTCTTCATCAGAAACGCTTTCCTTGGCATTGACAGTCTACATTTTATATCCTCTCTACTTCGACCATCACTAGTTATTTTGGTACCCAAATAGCAAAACTCCTTTACTACATTAAGTGTCTCATTCCCTAATCTAGTTCCCTCAGCATCACCCAAGTTAACTCGACTATATTCCATTATCCTCGTTTTCCTTTTGTTGATGTTCATCTTATATCCTACTTTCAAGACAATGTCCATTCCGTTCAACTGCTCTTCCAAGTCCTTTACTGTCTCTGACAGAATTACAATGTCATCAGCAAACCTTAAAAGTTTTTATTTCTTCTCCATGGATTTTAATACCTACTCAGAATTTTTCTTTTGTTTCCTTTATTGGTTGCTCATATACAGATTGAATAATATCAGGGAAAGGCTACAACCCTGTCTTACTCCCTTCCCAACCACTGCTTCCCTTTCATGCCCCTCGACTCTTTATAACCCGCCATCTGGTTTCTTTACAAATTGTAAATAGCCTTTCGTTCCATGTGTTTTACCCCTGCCACCTTCAGAATTTGAAAGAGCTTTCTCTAACTCTACAAATGCTAGAAACGTAGGTTTGCCTTTTCTTAATCTATTTTCTAATATAAGTCGTAAGGTCAGTATTGCCTCACGTGTTCCAACATTTCTGCGGAATCCAAACTGATCTTCCCCGAGGTTGGATTCTACCTGTTTTTCCATTCGTCTGTAAAGAATTCATGTTAGTGTTTTGCAGCCGTGGCTTATTAAACTGATGGTTCGGTAATTTTCACATCTGTCAACACTAACTTTCTTTGGGATTGGAATTATTATATTCTTCTTGAAGTCTGAGGGTATTTCACCTGTCTCATTCACCTTGCTCACTAGATGGTAGAATTTTGTCAGGACTGGCTCTCTCAACCCTGTCAGTATTTCTAATAGAATGTCGTCTATTCCTGGGGCCTTGTTTCAACTTAGGTCTTTCAGTGCTCTGTCAAACTCTTCACACAGGATCATATCTCCCATTTCATCTTCATTGACATTCTCTTCCACTTGTATAATATTGTCCTCAAGAACATCGCCCTTGTTTAGACCCTCTATATACTCCTTCCACCTTTCTGCTTTCCTTTCTTTGCTTAGAACTGTTTTTCCATCTGGGCTCTTGATATTCATTCAAGTGGTTCTATTTTCTCCAAGGGTCTCTTTAATTTTCCTGTAGACAGTATCTATCTTACCCCTAGTGAGATAGGCCTCTACATCCTTACATTTGTCCTCTAGCCATCCCTGCTTAGCCATTTTGCACTTCCCGTCTATCTCATTTTTGAGACGGTTGTATTCATTTTTGCCTGCTTCACTTGCTGCATGTTTGTATTTTCTCCTTTCATCAATTACATTCAATAATTCTTCTGTCACCCAAGGATTTCTACTAGCCCTCATTGTTTTATGTACTTAATCCTCTGCTGCCTTCACTACTTTACCTGCTTGATCCTCTTGTGCCTTCACTACTTCATCCCTCAAAGCTACCCATTCTTCTTCTACTGTATTTCTTTCCCCCATTCTTATCAATTGTTCCCTGATGCTCTCCCTGAAACTCTGTACAACCTCTGGTTTAGTCAGTTTATCCAGATCACATCTCCTTAAATTCCCACCTTTTTGCAGTTTCTTCAGTTTTAATCTACAGTTCATAACCAATAGATTGTGGTCAGAGTTCACATCTGGCCCTGGAAATGTCTTACAATTTAAAACCTTGTTCCTAAATCTCTGTCTTACCATTATATAATCTATCTGAAATCTGTAAGTATCTCCAGGCTTCTTCCATGTATACAACCTTCTTTTATGATGCTTGAACCAAGTGTTAGCTATGATTAAGTTAAGCTCTGTGCAAAATTCTACCAGGCGGCTTCCTTTTTCATTTCTTACCCCCAATCCATATTCACCTACTACGTTTTCTTCTCTTCCTTTTCCTACTATCGAATTCCAGTCACCGATGACTATTAAATTTTCGTCTCCCTTCACTATCTGAATAATTTCTTTTATCTCGTCATACATTTCATCAATTTCTTCGTCATCTGCAGAGCTAGTTGCCATATAAACTTGTACTACTGTAGTAGGCATTGGCTTCGTGTCTATCTTGCCACAATAATGCGTTCACTATGCTGTTTTAGTAGCTTACCCGCACTCCTATTTTTTTATTCATTATTAATCTTACTCCTGCGTTACCCCTATTTGATTTTGTATTTATAACCCTGTATTCACCTGGCTCCGCTTCCTTGTTTGGGAGGGAAGAAAGGAAATACTCATCTAGTGGTTCAAGGATTTATGAGGAAATGTTAGTCGTACAATGATGGTCTAGTTGCCAAGGAGCTTTTACTTCATTGAAATAATGTGTACCGACTAATCACCCATGTAGTAGCTTGTTCTTTCTCCGTGTGAAACATGATACTACGTGGGTGATTAGTTGGTACACATTATTTTGCTTCATTGAAATAATGTGTTCCGACTAATCACTCATGTAGTATCATGTTGTTTCTCTGTGTGAAACAACATGATACTACATGGGTGATTAGTCGGTACACGTTATTTCAAGAAGCAAAAGCTCCGTGGCAACTAGTTCATCATTGTACGAGTAACATTTCGTCATAAATCCTTGAACCAGTAGATGAGTATTTCCTTTCTTCCCTCCCAAACAATGAGCTGGAGCCAAACGTAGTTAGGCCAGCAATGCGCGATTTTTACATCAATTCACGTGTAGCTTCGTGTGAAATATGTTTTAACCATCGTAGACTTATCTTTCTCAAATACCTGAAAATGTCATTATTCAGGCTTTCACATGACACGATAAAAATTAACTGGTTTTTGTATAATCTTATGGTTAATGTTTATGCGTAGTGTGGAGTGAATAGGTACTGATAATTGTCACGGAGACACACTGCGACGATGCATATTTCATTTTCCATTTGCCTTACGACCTTTGTATAAATATCCTTATAACTAAATTGTTTACTCGAGGTGCGGCCCGTTTCATTATTTGGTACCTGCTACTCTCGACGTAATTCTCTTGTTCTGCGCCATGACTTTGCATGGTCGCTCAAAGAGAAAACTTAAAACTAAGAATAAATTTGATCATTGCATACGTCCGCCGATATTTCCATACAAAGTTTAAATTCATAGACATTTGTTTATTCTGTTACCCATTATGATCATTTACTCTGCAAAGAAAATTATTTGACATCTTTCACGGTATTTTGTTGCTAGTCCTTGGCTTACACGTCTCGTATAGTTTTTCATAATGCTTCCTTTTGGTTGTAAATTTGCTGTATATAGCTTCGTATTTAATTAAATCTCTGTGTACATACATCAGTACGTTCCTTAGTTCTTAGGCAGTAGATCTATTTGCGTAGTATTTCCGTTTACTTTGTATTTAGGTTAAGTACATATTACATTCATATTTTGGTTGCGCCTTCTGTCAGTCTGTCGCGCATGTACTCAGATCAATGCCTCCTCTCCTGCTACTGACGTCAGCGCGTATTGTTGAGCGCGCGACAGCTGAGGCATAAGCTAATTTTGTTTATACTTTCGCTTCGCATGAAGCAGTGTATTGCTTCTCATTGCTGTTAATTTTTATGCCTATGTGTGCTTTATCATAAAATACACTCCAGAAGAAAAATTACACTTAGAATTATGTACACTAAGTACAATTATCTTGTGATATAAAAAAGTTACCACGTGTCGTCATTCTATAAAGGCTTTTATATCTTTGCGAGAGTGCAGAGGAGAATGCTAAGTTCACCGTACTTGGATACGATGTGACGTCATTGTGACGTGTACACGCTACATCGAAAACGATAGAAACCGTATATCGACTATTCGACTTTTGTGACCTTTCGAGAGGTTGTGACAGGATAGCGCTGTGCTCTGCGCCATTCGTTTAAATGTGTTTTGCGTTTAAATCGTGTATTGTACTGTGTGTGTGTCCTGTGCGTTCTTTTTCGTTGCTCGTCTCTAATTGTGTGTTCAGCATTCGAGAGACTGATGAGAGAAAAGCTGAAAAGAGTTCAGCATCGATGACGACGGGCAATTGCGTGGTTATTGTGAATCTTAAGCAGAAATTGATGTACTTCTGACCCAGCTGAAGTGCGTCGGTTATTCGTACTCGGTGAGAAGCACTCAGCAGCCAAAATCTTTAGATGCGTCAAGACACTAACCTTTGGTTAAGATTACATTGAGAAATCCACTTCCCCTCGTATTTCATCTCCGGTCGACGATTTTTCTTCAACAATGTCTCATATTTTTCTTTTTAAGTTCGAAATTCAATCATTCTACACACCACTCATTACTGGGCACTAAGGTACCTGTCTCTGCGGTCCGAGTGTAAAATTACTTGGAATTATGGTTGATAAAAGACTATCTTGGGATGGACATATAAATTACTTAGCTAACAAACTTGCACGAGTTCTCTTTCAGCTACATAAATTAAGAAAAAAAGTCAGCAAGAGTATGCTGCTACAATCTACACTCCTGGAAATGGAAAAAAGAACACATTGACACCGGTGTGTCAGACCCACCATACTTGCTCCGGACACTGCGAGAGGGCTGTGCAAGCAATGATCACACGCACGGCACAGCGGACACACCAGGAACCGCGGTGTTGGCCGTCGAATGGCGCTAGCTGCGCAGCATTTGTGCATCGCCGCCGTCAGTGTCAGCCAGTTTGCCGTGGCATACGGAGCTCCATCGCAGTCTTTAACACTGGTAGCATGCCGCGACAGCGTGGACGTGAACCGTATGTGCAGTTGACGGACTTTGAGCGAGGGCGTATATTGGGCATGCGGGAGACCGGGTGGACGTACCGCCGAATTGCGCAACACGTGGGGCGTGAGGTCTCCACAGTACATCGATGTTGTCGCCAGTGGTCGGCGGAAGGTGCACGTGCCCGTCGACCTGGGACCGGACCGCAGCGACGCACGGATGCACGCCAAGACCGTAGGATCGTACGCAGTGCCGTAGGGGACCGCACCGCCACTTCCCAGCAAATTAGGGACACTGTTGCTCCTGGGGTATCGGCGAGGACCATTCGCAACCGTCTCCATGAAGCTGGGCTACGGTCCCGCACACCGTTAGGCCGTCTTCCGCTCACGCCCCAACATCGTGCAGCCCGCCTCCAGTGGTGTCGCGACAGGCGTGAATGGAGGGACGAATGGAGACGTGTCGTCTTCAGCGATGAGAGTCGCTTCTGCCTTGGTGCCAATGATGGTCGTATGCGTGTTTGGCGCCGTGCAGGTGAGCGCCACAATCAGGACTGCATACGACCGAGGCACACAGGGCCAACACCCGGCATCATGGTGTGGGGAGCGATCTCCTACACTGGCCGTACACCACTGGTGATCGTCGAGGGGACACTGAATAGTGCACGGTACATCCAAACCGTCATCGAACCCATCGTTCTACCATTCCTAGACCGGCAAGGGAACTTGCTGTTCCAACAGGACAATGCACGTCCGCATGTATCCCGTGCCACCCAACGTGCTCTAGAAGGTGTAAGTCAACTACCCTGGCCAGCAAGATCTCCGGATCTGTCCCCCATTGAGCATGTTTGGGACTGGATGAAGCGTCGTCTCACGCGGTCTGCACGTCCAACACGAACGCTGGTCCAACTGAGGCGCCAGGTGGAAATGGCATGGCAAGCCGTTCCACAGGACTACATCCAGCATCTCTACGATCGTCTCCATGGGAGAATAGCAGCCTGCATTGCTGCGAAAGGTGGATATACACTGTACTAGTGCCGACATTGTGCATGCTCTGTTGCCTGTGTTTATGTGCCTGTGGTTCTGTCAGTGTGATCATGTGATGTATCTGACCCCAGGAATGTGTCAATAAAGTTTCCCCTTCCTGGGACAATGAATTCACGGTGTTCTTATTTCAATTTCCAGGAGTGTAATATGTACTGACAAGATCAATTCGATGAAACCATACTAAAATATTGATAATAAATAAATATTATTTTCGGCGTAAGCATTCAATACAACAATCACACAATCTAATCTGGTCGAGACATAAGAAGACTTCACTTTTTTATGAAACGTGTTGTCCATGGTGTTTTCAAGGCCACGGTCAGGAATATTTCTATTAATAACCAGCTCTTCTATTTTGGAGAAATACATATACGCTGCCACACTGAGCTGTTATCAGAATCGAACGTGTCAAAACAAACCACTAGCTGACGACAGTTTAGAATCTCGAACGTTCGTAAAAGTCGATAGGTGTGTTAATCGACTAAAGCGTATATACGTCATAATGACGTCACATCATCTCCAGGTTGGGTGAACTTAGCATCCTCCGAGTGCAGACCCTTGTCTCTCCCAGTTTTCTCACAGGCTAATCTGTACGTCCCAGGGTATGGTATTTTGGAAATTACGTAGGCCTACGGTCTGAATAGAGTAATTGCCACTTCTTATTAAGTTTGCTAAATTTTGTCGATTTAGGGTGCGCTCTTCAGAGGACTCGTTGCCCTTCGTAGAACTGTGTAACACGTTTCAGTTTCTCGTTATAAATTTTCTTTCTATACTTGGTCCTGTTTTCTAGTGTAACCATGGCTTGTTTAATTTTCTCTTGTAGCGTCGTTTCTGTAGTGGGTACCTTTCAGATGGGCGACTCCCACTCATTCGTTTGTTTTGTCCGGAACATCAATTCATTAGGTGTGAAACCTGTAGAAGAATATAGAAGGTTATTGACAACTTGCGTGAAGAGAGTTACATACTCTACCCATCGGGTGTGTTTGTTAGGGATTTATGTCCTAAAAAACCCGTTAAATTCTTTAGAGACTCGTTCTACTGGGCTTGTTTCTGGGTGATACAGGTTTACTAAATGTGCTTTATGCCCTGTGAGGTCATAAATTGTTTCCACTTTTGCCCAACGAAATATGAAACTCTATCAGTTAGTAGTACCTTTGGTTTACCTTCCCTTCTCAAATAGTCTCCCTCAGTTCTTTTTCTGATATCTGTGGGTATTAAATTTTTAATGGCATACATTTTGATAAGTTTCGAAAAAATATCGTATAGTGTTACTATGTATCTTACTACTCCTTTACTTCTTGGATATGGACCAGCTATGTACAGGGATACTATATCTAGAGGTTTTTTTTTTGTGAGTATTGGGGGTAGCTCAGTATATTTTGACATATTGGACTGTTTTGATTTTTGACATATTGCTCACCTTTTTAATACTTGTGGGACACGCCTTCTCAAATTTGGAAAATAACGAAGTGTTGCAATTTTTTCAGTACATTTGCCTACTCCAAAATATCCCCATACTTCATGTGTGTCTTATAAATTCGTCGATGTAATCTTCCGGAATCCACACACACCATGGATCAGATTTTTCATGTTTCCTATGAAACAAAACGCCGTTGTACTACTGATATCATTTACTTACCTTTCCACCTTCATCTTGCCTCCATCTGCGATCTTGCTGTTGTATAATTTTTATTTGCTTACCAGACTTACGATAATCCGACTGTTGTGCTGTACCTTGCGTTAATAGCTTTCTGAGTTCTGCATCCTGCTCTGTTAATTCACCAAATTCCTCTAAACCTTGAGGTAACGTAGACAAAGCATCTGCAATAACTTTCTGATTTCTTTTAATATAAATGATCCCAAAACTGAATTCTTGTAAATATAGACACCACCTAGCTAATCTACGGTGCAATGGTTTGCACGTTAAAAGAAATGACAGTGACTGATGGTCACAATAAACTTTGGTGTTCTTACCCCAGAAAAAATATTCAAACTTTATAAATGCCCATATAACAGCTAAACTTTACAATTTTGACACAGAGTAAGATCTTTCTGCTTCTGATAATGTGCAACTAGCAAAACTGATGACCTTGGGTACTTTCTTACCTTCTTCCTCTCGCGTCTGAAACAAGCATGCCACCAGCCCTTGAGATGAGGCATCTGTGCATAGACAAAAATCATTGGACATATCAGGATGGCTAAGAATGTTTGCATTGACTAATGCTTCTTAATGTTATTAAAGGCCTCCTGACACTTATCATCCCATATCCAAAGCCTATTTTTTCGTAACTAGTTGAGCAATGCATCACTGTTCATCAGTTGTTGTGGTACGAACTTCCGAAAAAACGAAGCTAGTCCTAAAAAGGCTTTTAGTTGTTTTTTATTCCTTGGAGCTGGACAACTGCATATGGCATCAGGTTTTTTCGACACAGGAAGTCCATACCAAAACTGGATTTTTTTTTTAATTGGCTGTTACTCCGTAATCTGCAAATCGTTGAAGCACCTGTTCAATGAGTCTGATTTGTTCTATCCAAGTGGGTGTAGTTATTAGCATGTCGTCTACGTAAACAGCGACTGTGCTAAGCAATTCTGGTCCTAAAACCTTGTCCAATGCAGAAATAAACATTCCTGCGCTAATGTTCAGTCCAAAAGGTAGAACACGGAATTCGTACCTTCTGCCACCACAAATAAATGCTATATATTTTTGGAGCATTATTTGTCAGTAGGATATCTTCAGATCGAGTATACCGAAATATTTTGTACTGTAAACATTTAGAAGCTGTCCGTCCAAGTTGTCTGGTCTTATGCGTATCTTATTGATACCTGTAACGTCGAGAACTAATCTTTCAGAAAATTTCTGGTTTGCTTACTGGTAATATTGGACTCCAATAGGGTGAAAATGAAGGTTATAATTCCCCATTTAATCATATGATTGATCTCTTCCGCCGCGCGGGTTTAGCCGAGTCGTCTCGGGCGCTGCAGTCACGGACAGTGCGGCTGGCCCCGGCGGTGTTGTTGTTTAGAAAGGATAGATTGCATGCAACCGGTGGTGGCGTGTTTGTCGCTGTTAGTAGTAGTTTATCCTGTAGTGAAGTGGAAGTGGATAGTTGCTGTGAATTATTATGGGTGGAGGTTATACTCAACAACCGAGCTAGGTTAATAAGTGGCTCCTTTTACCGACCTCCCGACTCAGCAGCATTAGTGGCAGAACAACTGAGAGAAAATCTGGAATACATTCCACATAAATTTTCTCAGCATGTTATAGTCTTAGGTGGAGATTTCAATTTACCAGATACAGACTGGGACACTCAGGTGTTTAGGACGGGTGGTAGGGACAGAGCATCGAGTGACATTATACTGAGTGCACTATCCGAAAATTACCTCGAGCAATTAAACAGAGAACCGACTCGTGGAGATAACATCTTGGGCCTACTGATAACACACAGATCCGAACTTTTCGACTCTGTAAGCGCAGAACAGGGAATCAGTGATAATAAGGCCGTTGCAGCGTCCCTGAATATGGAAGTAAATAGGAATATAAAAAAAGGGAGGAAGGTTTATCTGTTTAGCAAGAGTAATAGAAGGCAGATTTCAGACTACCTAACAGATCAAAACAGAAAATTTCTGTTCAGACACTGACAATGTTGAGTGTTTATGGAAAAAGTTCAGGGCAATCGTAAAATGCGTTTTAGGCAGGTACGTGCCGAGTAATGCTGTGAGGGACGGGAAAAACCCACCGTGGTTCAACAACGAAGTTAGGAAACTACTGCGAAAGCAGAGAGAGCTTCACTGCAAGTTTAAACGCAGCCCAAACCTCTCAGACAAACAGAAGCTAAACGTCAAAGTTAGTGTAAGGAGGGCTATGCGTGAAGCGTTCAGTGAATTCGAAAGTAAAATTCTATGTACCGACTTGACAGAAAATCCTAGGAAGTTCTAGGCTTACGTTAAATCAGTAAGTGGCTCGAAACAGCATATCCAGACACTCCGGGATGATGATGGCATTGAAACAGAGGATGACACGCGTAAAGCTGAAATACTAAACACCTTTTTCCAAAGCTGTTTCACAGAGGAAGACCGCACTGCAGTTCCTTCTCTAAATCTACGCACAAACGAAAAAATGGCTGACATCGAAATAAGTGTCCAAGGAATAGAAAAGCAACTGGAATCACTCAACAGAGGAAAGTCCACTGGACCTGACGGGATACCAATTCGATTCTACACAGAGTACGCGAAAGAACTTGCCCCCCTTCTAACAGCCGTATACCGCAAGTCTCTAGAGGAACCGAAGGTTCCAAATGATTGGAAAAGAGCACAGGTAGTCCCGGTCTTCAAGAGGGGTCGTCGAGCAGATGCGTAAAACTATAGACCTTTATCTCTGACATCGATCGGTTGTAGAAATATAGAACATGATTTTTGCTCGCGTATCATGTCGTTTCTGGAAACCCAGAAACAGCGATCGTGTGAGACCCAACTCGCTTTATTTGTTCATGAAACCCAGAAAATATTAGATACAGGCTCCCAGGTAGATGCTATTTTTCTTGACTTCCGGAAGGCGTTCGATACAGTTCCGCACTGTCGCCTGATAAACAAAGTAAGAGCCTACGGAATATCAGACCAGCTGTGAGGCTGGATTGAAGAGTTTTTAGCAAACAGAACACAGAATGTTGTTCACAATGGAGAGACGTCTACAGACTGGCGTGCCACAGTGGAGTGTTATGGGACCATTGCTTTTCACAATATATATGAATGACCTAGTAGATAGTGTCGGAAGTTCCATGCGGCTTTTCGCGGATGATGCTGTAGTATGCAGAGAAGTTGCAGCATTAGAAAATTGTAGCGAAATGCAGGAAGATCTGCAGCGGATAGGCACTTGATGCAGGGAGTGGCAACTGACCCTTAACATAGACAAATGTAATGTATTGCGATCACATAGAAAGAAGGGTCCTTTATTGTATGATTATATGATAGCGGAACAAACACTGGTAGCAGTTACTTCTGTAAAATATCTGGGAGTATGCGTGCGGAACGATTTGAAGTGGAATGATCATATAAAATTAATTGTTGGTAAGGCGGGTACCAGGTTGAGATTCATTGGGAGAGTCCTTAGAAAATGTAGTCCATCAACAAAGGAGGTGGCTTACAAAACACTCGTTCGACCTATACCTGAGTTTTGCTCATCAGTGTGGGATCCGTATCAGATCGGGTTGACAGAGGAGATAGAGAAGATCCAAAGAAGAGCGGCGCGTTTCATCACAGGGTTATTTGGTAAGCGTGATAGTTACGGAGATGTTCAGCAAACTCAAGTGGCAGACTCTGCAAGAGAGGCGCTCTGCATCGCGGTGTAGCTCGCTGTTCAGGTTTCGAGAGGGTGCGTTTCTGGGTGAGGTATCGAATATATTGCTTCCCCCTACTTATACCTCCCGAGGAGATCACGAATGTAAAATTAGAGAGATTCGAGCGCGCACGGAGGCTTTCCGGCAGTCATTCTTCCCGCGAACCATACGCGACTGGAACAGGAAAGGGAGGTATTGACAAATGGTTCAAATGGCTCTGAGTATTATGGGACTTAACATCTGAGATCATCAGTCCTCTAGAACTTAGAACTACTTAAACCTAACTAACCAAAGGACATCACATACATCCATGCCCGAGGCAGGAATCGAACCTGCGACCGTAGCGGTCGCGCGGTTCCAGACTGAAGGAGGTAATGACAGTGGCATCTAAAGTGCCCTCAGCCACACACCGTTGGGTGGCTTGTGGAGTATAAATGTAGATGTACGCTCAGGGACTGATGACCTTAGCAGTTAAGTCCCATAAGATTTCACACACATTTGAATTTGATCTCTTCCCTTACTGCCCCTCGTTTTGCCATTGGAATAGGATATGACGTTACACAAAATGTTAAATGTGGGTAGACTTCAAATTTCTATTTACTTTGATTACTCCTGGCTCCTTAGTGAAAACATTGGCATACTTAAATAACAAGCTAGAAAGTTCTTGTCGTTGCATCTCATTTAGTACCTTTGAATCTCCTAGTTTCTGCTCTATCATTTCGTAACTAATTAAATAGTTTGCTTCTTGTTCAGTATTAAATTTGTGAAATATACAGCTGGAAAGGAATTTTGTACTACTACATTTGACTCTGGTTTGTTTATATTACTTTCATCAGGTGTTTTGACTAAATCAGTAAGAAATATCTTATCCATTACAAAAAAAGTGGCATTTACCGTTACCTATGTCAATCTTTGTTTTGTGTGTTCTAAACGTATCCATGCCAATAAGACAACTATATGTTTGTCAGTTATAAGAAAGTTACACCTCACTGTAAAACGTTGAATTTGTAATGGAAGAAGTACCTGATGCGTAACCAATTTAGTCTTACTGCCCGTACCAGTTTGCACCTTGCAGTTTTGTACAGGAAATGTGGGTATTTGCCTCTCTTCTTCAATTCACAAAAAATGCATTTGACATTATGCTGGTAGTTGAACCTGTATCTAAAATTAACTGTGTGTCAATGTTAAATATTTTCATCTTAATGATTGCTTGTACCTGTTCTTCCGGGATATTACCTATTGCATCTGACTAATGCTCATACAAATCATCCTTGATGTCACCTTGTTTGTAAAACCTTATGAAACAAGTTTGTAGTTTTGCTTTGCGCCCACACTCTGAGAGGTCAATACCCTGGGGCTTAACTACGACCGGTTGGTGTTTTCCGACGGCGTAGTGTGACGTAGTTCATTACTTGGAGTAATTTCAGCGAGTTGCACTGTGGGTGTACTTCGTCAATTTGTGTGGTTACTGGCTGTGCAGTTATTCTGCTGTCGAAAGGTGGGCTGCGGTAGAAGTAAGGACCACTGCTGCGGCTGTTTCTATCCATGTTCAGCAAATGGCCATGTGATGGTGAACTGTAATTCGCTCGTGCGTTGAAATTACTCCAGTTGTTTTGAAAAGTTCTTTTAAATAATTTGTTTTTTCCGTTCCCGTTCCCGTACTCGTTACCTCTGGGTATGTAACTTTGCTGTTGTGTGTACCATCCTTGCTGTGTGTTTAGATCACGTCTTACTGACTGATTTATATAACACTATTGTTGTTGTGCCTGATTTTCGGTTGCTCTATGGGGTACATGTCTCTCCTCATAAATTAAGTCGATAGAATCGAACACTGTCAGAAAATATTCAGTGTCGTGCTCTGGCGTTGTGACTAATTTTTCTCTAATGTGCGATGGTAAACGACTTTTCAAAAATTTTAACGCATCTACCTGTGATTTTGGGTTCGTCCAGTAGCGTGTCTTGTTCAGGTGTTTTTCAAAGTAGCCACGTAGGCTACCGTATTTGCCATTGAATGGTACAGGGTTGAAAACGTCGCGTCTGAGTCTTTTTCTTGCACTGCCTCAGACCAGTATTTGTCGAGGAGAGCTCTTTCAAATTGGATATGAGTGCTGCAACGTTTGGCCACTTCAGTTACTCATAAAAGCACATCACCTTGTGTATATCCTACGACAAATCTGATTTTCTATGCTTCTCTCCAGTTGCTTCGAAATTCATGACGAAAAGCACTGATAAGTGCTACGGGATTCATTCTTTTACCTTCGGTAACAAATTTAGAAAACGTCGACGTATCAGAAAACCTCCGTTTGCAAAAATAGTTGATTGACATGTGGCATTTTCGATCGTATGTATGTTACTGTAGTTACCTGTAATTCTGGCTGGTAATTGTTCAGGTATTGCAGTTGTGGGTATGTTTACATTTTGCACTCTACAACTGTCACTGGTACCTGCTGTGGGACTGGTGACAATTTGTGGATAAATACCGGCAGGTTGTGGTTTGTTCACTGTGGTCTGTGTATCATTTACATGCCTATTTCGAGATGCGGTAATATTTTCTTCTAAAACATTGCGGATCCTATCTTCCTCAGCTTTTAATGTTTACCTTGTTCACGATTTTCTTTTCTTTTTTCCGACTAGCCTTTTCTACTACATCTGTGTATAACTTACAATCGGTTACTAACTTCTCTGCAGTGGTATTACCCCTATATAACGCACCTGCTTCAGCTTGACTGATGATATCACTCAAGTTTTCATTTATCCTGTCTCTCTCCTTCTTAGCACATGCTGAGTCAACTTCTAATGTTGCTACCCTTAAAGTAATCTCTTCTACAGCTGGAGGTACTCTTTCATAGTCTTTATTTAGTTTGTTAATGACAGTGGTTACCATTTTTACTGTCGACACTTGGTTTTGTGTTGCTTCAATGTTTGTGTTTGCGTCTGTGATTTTCTTTATCTGTTGCTCTGCTGGATCGTGATTGTGATTAAAATAATCCACCTTTTGTTTTAACTCCGTAATGTTACTGTTAACTTCAGAAAGACCTTCATGGTTTACCTGCGTTGTCACATCATTCAATTTTTCGTCGTTTTCAGTGCGAAATTTTTGGCCGAGCCATCGAATTTCTCTGGGACCGTGTCTTGCAAATCCTTGAATACTTGTTTTTGTTCTTGCTTCATTGCATTTAGATCTTGCGTAACAGTGTTCTGTTGCCGTTTTACTGTGTTAATAACTTGTGTAACAGTGTTTTGTTGCTGTTTTATCATGTTCAAATCTTGTGTCAAATTACTGAAATTGGTGTTCATATTGTGTTTCATGTCATCAAATTTCGCATTTATGTTAGATAGTAACTGCCATAACTATGCTTCAGTTGTACTACTGTGGTTGTTGTCAGCTGTACTTTCCAAGTTAAAGTTTGTGTCGTGACCAAGTGGTGATTGTAATGTGTTGTCAAAATTCATTCTCCGATGTTTCGTTCATGAGGGGTATGTCGCTGTGGGAGATGTGTGACATTGTCTCGTCAGTTGTAAACATTGTGTCGTCAAGGTTGTTCTGCTGTGGAGCGCTGCTATCATTTGTCACTTCTGCGACACTCATCGCTGATGTACTTGAACTTTGTGCAGTAGGCGTGCATGCAGCCTGAACTTCAATTGTTCTACGCCATCTTGGTTGATTGCGTTTTCGCTATCGCCGTCAACAATCGGCATATATTTTTCGGCCATGTTATTTATATGAATATGCAAAACAGAAATTTAACAAAAATGATAAAATTTCATATGGTAGTTATTATATTTGACAATTATAATTTACGTGATGTCAGAGCCTGTTTTACGTCAATTATGATGTGCAAACTATTGTGGCACAATTCTTTATGTTTTACTGACAATGCGTATCACACAGAAAAATTTCTAAATTTTTCGCAAATAAAATTCAAGGAAAGGAATAATGAGGAAAAGGTTTCTATTTACTTCAAAAGAGGCGCTACCAAGTGTAACCATGCAAGCAACTTGCATAACCGTTCTACCTTTGCTGTACCGAACAAAACAGCTTACTACTGAAAATTTTTACGTAATCTGTGTCCAATTCTTATTCCATTCCAAAATTTTTCCTCAATTTTGCCTTTCTGCACTACTTGCTCCCTCTCGTGATTCATGCAAACAGAAAATACAGACAATTAGTTTTTCTGATTCATAACAATGTCTTAGAAATTTCTTACTATAACGATAGTTAACAAACACTACTCACAACCGGTGCCCTAGTGCGCTATGCACTCGACAGAGGACGACGTGGGTTGGTAAACTGCATCCCCATTTCCTGCCTAACTTGTTTGGAGGCTCGATGATGGCTCCCGCCTTAAGCTGGAATGTCAATTCGTTCCAGTTACCGGCTACCTCTGTCACACACCCACACGCCAGGCAGAATCGTCCTAGGAAACCACCACATATTTATCAGTGTAAATACAATTAAATATTACGATTCTAGCACCAACATGGTGACATCCGACAATGAGCGAAGCATCGGAAATGCCTCCTCCTGAAAACTGTGGTTCTGGAAATATCAGTATCCATACCATTCTAATGACTGGACATAACTTTCCAAGTAAAATCATTCATCCCTCTTATGACTACTGATGCATAGAAATCGCAATTTTCCACATCAAATCTATAGCTCCCTTACGACCGCTAGTCGTCATGTTCTTTGCACATGTTGGAACACTGACCACAGTAGCTTTACATCCCAACACATACTGTATAAGCTTGCTGATTACAGCGAATCTATCACGCATCCCTTAGTAATACTTCGCCAGTAACTGAATGCTGGTGACACCAAACAATACTGAGCGAAAAATCCGCAATCGATGGGCGGGCTCCATTTGTTTTTCTTGTGAGTGGTACCAGTGTGCCTTAAGAAGAGAGGCGTAATCGTTTTACTAGCGACCATTTACTATAAACACGATCGCAACAAATACATTACCGTCACTCTGCATAAAAAGGGACATTGGTTGTACAGGCACACAAGAGTCGGTAACGATATCAATGTTAAAAAACTATACATGCTTTATAAATCGAGGCGTGGTATTCCTTCTGAATGAAGTGGTTGCACACAACACTGTGTCACTGAATATAGACAGTGATCACTGGGATGCCTATTAACAGTCCGAAAGTGCAGTTGCACGCCGCCAGAGGTGTAAGGTCGTAATTAAATCACTCTTCTCATCAATTTTAGGAAGTGATTCATCTAAGGAACGTGGGATTAAGATGATGTGTGCAACTCCATTATGCCGCTGCAAGATATTTTTCGTGCTAACAAACTTCGTATCGCATTCTATCTAGATGCCGTGTGGAGAGTGTAACAGAAATTCTCCGATATATCCATGGGGTTATAGGTGAGGTGGTTGACTGAGAATGATCACATACAGTAGATGGTATACTTTATGAGGAATAACTTAGGAAATGCAATGCTAGATTGGAATCATAAGAAATGTGCAAAATCGCATCAATGGCTTTTCAGATCTACATTGTTACGCTTTCTGGTAGAAATTGCGTCTGCAGTTTGGAATCAAGTCGTTCCATTCAACCACACATTTGCGTTGGATCCTATGGAGGTGTCTTCTAATAATATTCATGGCATTCTCATATCTTGAAACGCGTCGCCTCCTTCGAGCCTGTCTGCTATAGACCTCACACAGCAAAACTCCATTGTAGTTTTAGACAGTCTCTCCGCATCTTGTAACTGTACTTGCTCTCTGCCTCATCCTCTCTCCAGTTTGTTCCATGTGACCTTTCAATTTAAGTCGGTACTGAGTGGAATCCGGAGAGCGCTACATCTTCTAGCTTCTGCATACCGCAGAGAAACGGGGTGAGCTGAGTTATTGTGACAGGACCATGTTTTGAATACTCAATGTAAATGGGAACTTGGTGTTGTAGCTCCGCCGACCATGTACAATGTGTAAGGCCATTGCCAAACGAATCTTTTTCCTGCAACACGAAGTAGTAGAAAATACAATACGAGCAGTTATGGTGGTGTTTCTTATAGGAAAAATTAAGGAGACCTCACATCATAAGGGAACTGGAAGGTGGACGAGGATTTTCTTCTGCATTTTCGTAACAACATACAAGAACTGCAGTCTGAAGGAGATGTGCGTCTCTCAGGGTGCATTCATGTCTGTCACTCAAACATTCTGTCCCTTCTCGTTATTTTGTACCATCCAACACAGAAAAACTAGACTATAAAAACTTCGCTAACGTCACTCAGTAGAGAAATCGGTAAGATATTACTGCGTCCCTCTTTTCCAATATATTGAAAACAAATACCACCTGTGTGCTAACATTTGAGCACACATGGCGATTCTATCAAATATACAGGCATTGGTCCATTGGATCAGGTGGCCAGTGATCAAAGTCGCTTGCATAGACGTAGTGATGTCTGGATTTGGCCTATCTTCCACAGAGACGGGGTGGCAGATTTCTCCATTTTTCGAAGAGACCCTGAGCATTGATTCATCATATTGATGGTGCATATTGCACCCATGTATATGATCGCTGTTTCGATATTCTATGTGGTAGTCATCCTGATCTTCGCATCTTTGGACACTGTCTCTTTCATTTTTGTGGCTTACAGCGCATAACAACATGTGGCACAAGGGAATATTTTGCAGGACTAAAACCCATAGAGCACGGATAGTATGCACCATCAGTTGTCAATCCCACGGGTGAGGTATGGAGTAATTGTCATACATCCAGGCCAGCACGTAAATACCCTCATCCCCCCACATTTATTCGTTGTATTTTCATAAATTTTACGCATTTTCCATCAATTTCTGTAATTTTACTGGGTTATACGTACTTTCAGTGCGTTTCACTCAATTACTCGAGGTCCAAAGCACTACTCATGACGAGTTGTCACGTCAACAAAACATCTCATCACGTAGATCTCGTGATGCTGTCAGCCAATGACGCTGAGGGTCATATTCATGTTGACATACAGGGAACCCTGTTACATAGCCTTCATCACGTGAGAGAAGTGCTGTTTTCTTTTTTTTTGTGGGAAATAGACATCAGCAGAGAAGAGGTACAAAAACTACGTTCCTTGTCCGAAGCAGTTTACTAATTCGATAAGATTGGAATCTTCCCTTATGTTGATGAAATCCAAAGTATTCTTGCATTCTTGGGATAATTCGGAGATTCAGAGCTCTAGCACTTGGCCCTCTATTTCGAAACAAGCTATCCCTTCGCTGAGCCTACACGCCAAGGGCGCCGAGGATAATTATAAATGGTCTCTCTCTCTCTCTCTCTCTCTCTCTCTCTCTCTCTCTCTGTGTGTGTGTGTGTGTGTGTGTGTGTGTGTGTGTGTCTCATAACTCTTCCTTTGTCTTTAACCAACTCTCCCTGCAACACTGTCTGTGATTTAATTTGAAATTAACCAGAAGTATGAGGGTACTGTACCCACTGCATTCGACGTTTCGTGAAGCTGCATTTAACATAATCCATACACTTTGATATTTTGCATTTGCAAATAGTATAACACCTGTTCCAAATTTGTAATGACCGGCGCTAATGATATAGACTAGCTTTTCGTTCCAGTGCTCTAACTGCCGTTCTGTCAAGACTGTTCCATACCAATCTTATGTCACGCATCCAATTACATGTGATCTCTCTACATGTTTGCATGCTGAGGAGTTGAGCATTCCTTACTGGTGTATAGTAGTTAGGTGCCTGATAAATTTGAGTGTGTTGTGGTGATATAACAGATGGTTAATAAGAAGAAGAGGAAGACGAAAAATGTTTGAGTTCAGCATGATGAACTCCAGAAAAAAGTAGTTTAAAACATTTTACGTAAATCACTTGTGCTATAATTCTGTAGAATCGTTGTGGTGTCTGGATTCCATACCAAGAAGGTGCTAGGAAGAAAGAAATGATCTATAGAACATAAACACATTCATTCATTCATTCATTCTATATTGATCCACTGAATCATTTTGTGTACAGAGAGTACTGCACGACATGGGACAAGCCATTATAGTAGTTAAACATTTAAAAATTCATAACACCAAATTAAATACACATAGACTTACATAATTGTATGATAGTTATAGATTACAAGATATAATATTAGTATAGTCACAAGTTGTCCAAAATTAAGGTCAACTAGACCTAATTAAAATTAAAATTTGAGGAAACATTTAAAATCAAATTAAGTACAGACAAGCATTACATAATTTATACAGTAGTTAAAGATGTGAGTACGTACAAGTAGATCAGTTTTTAAGTCTGTTAGGCCTTAGTGAAATTTATGTTTTGAAGATAAATTATAGTACAGAAAGATAAGTGTGAAAATATATTTCATAGAAAAATCACATTCCAAATATTCATGTAAGTTATAATTTTAAATACTGTATTTTAATAATGTTGAATCAAGCCTTATTTTAAAATGTGCTGGATTGTTGATGTTTTTTATATTTGGTAGTAGATGATTATAAAGTATAATCCCTGTGCGTTTTACACTATCAGTATATAATTTTAATTTGATCGAAGGGGGAAACAGTGTCAGCAAGTATTTCCCTCTAGTGTTGTGCTGGTGATAGTACAGATTCTGCTTCAGGCTGCCAATGTTTAGCTTGGTAATACTTAATATTCTCAAAATGTCCTGTATGGAAGTGGAAGAATACCTAGTTTTCAGAATAGTTGTTCACACGAGTCTCCCTGCTTTGTAAATAACATTATCCTGACAGCTTTCTTCGGAACTTAAATATTTTATTGGACTCAGAACTGTGGCCCCAGAAATGAGGCCATTTGTTAGGATTGAGTGAAAAAGACGATGTTACACTGATGTTAGGATTTTTATTCTCGTCACATCCCTGACTGACAGAAGCATAAAACATACTTTACTTAGATTGTTAGCTAAGATGTCAGTGTGCCTTTTCCAGTGTAGAGTGCCAGAGATAGATATTCCAAGGAATTTGGCTACATTTTCTAGTTCAATACTATTTCCACCTATTTGCATTGAGAAGTAGCCTATTAACTGTAAGCCATGCATCCAGTAGAGCTGTACATTGGTTGACTGCAGCTTCAATGCAGTCACCTGAGTCAGGTATCAGAATATTTATGTGATTGGCAAAAAGGAAGATATTGCAAGTCGCTAGATGAATAGGAAGATCATTAATAAACAGGAGAAATAGGATTGCGCCTAAAACTGATCCTTGAGGGACACCATGTTTTACAGTTCGCATATCAGAATACCAAATTGTGGATTTTCCTGAAGGGGTGACCTCACATAACTGTACATACTGTTTTCTGTTACGTAGGTAGCTTGCAAGCCAAACATAGACAGTGCCCCATATACCATAGTTGTAATAGTATTCTGTGGCTTGCAGTATCGAAGGCCTTTGTAAGATCAACAGATGGCTGTTTCCTATCTACGAGACTGAGATTTGTATCTAGAAATTTATTTTGCCCTGCTGAATCCATACAGAGCTGGAGATACGATACTATACTTACTCAGAAATGATTTTAGCCTGTCAGCCACAACATATTAAAATATTTTCCAAAATTCAGAGAGGACTGCTATTGGCTGATAATTATTGGGATCTTGTTTAGTTTTTTTGTGTATTGGTATAATTTTTGCTATCGTAAGTAATTTAGGGAATATGCCTTCCAAAAATGAAGAATTAATGATATGTGATCTTACTTATTATACTTGAACATCTGTGAACAACGAACCAAGGGATTTCATCTTGTCGAGCAGAAGAAACATTTTTTAATTTTTGGCCGATTGTATTTTCGATTTCTGCTTCTGAGGTTGGTGAAGCAGTAGGGTTGCTCATAAGAGGGTCCGGCATAGGGTATCCTTCAAATGACTAGTAAGGGTTTCAACAGAATTTGTGAAGGAGTTAAATTCATGAGCCATTTCTTTTTGTTAGTAATCAATCTTCCATTTATTTTTCGGTTACTGCTATTTGTACATTTTTAGTCCTACCTGTATTAGTGTTAAATATCTGCCACATACATTTACTTTCGTCAGTTGAATTTTTGAGAAGTATGTCATAATGAAGTTTTTTGGCTGTCTTGACAACATTTCTGAATATATTTTTATAAGCAGTGAAGTATTTTTTTAACTGAAAACTTCTGCCAAAGTTTGTTTTGCTCAGGGAGAAAAGCTCCCTCTTTCTTATGGAGGAAGTTATAATACCTAAAGTGAACCACTTTCTGGAATAACCAGGAACAACTGTTCTTAGTTTTAAAGGAAAATAGTAATTGAAGTAATAGGAGAAGTAATAGGAGAACATGTTTAGGAAGTAGTGTTTGTGATTGGAAGACAGTCTGCCAGTTTTCTTTTCTCATGTGGGATAGAAAATTTAGAATATTGTTTTATGAAAAGTTTCTGCTTTCTGTTACTACATTTTTTTACGAAGGTACATTTAATTATGGCATTGTGGTATGAGAATCCTAGGTGTACAGAATTTGCAACACATTCTATGTTAGTGGCAACTTGGTCAATACAGCTACTACTATGGGATGTAATTCTAGTTGCAGATACACTACTGGCCATTAAAATTGCTACACCAAGAAGAAATGCAGATGATAAACAGGAATTCATTGGACAAATATATTATACTAGAACTGAAATGTGATTACATTTTCACGCAATTTGGGTGCATAGATCCTGAGAAATTAGTACCCTGAACAACCACCTCTGGCCGTAATAACGGCCTAGATACGCCTGGGCATTGAGTCAAACAGAGCTTGGATGGCGTGTACAGGTACAGCTGTCCATGCAGCTTCAACACAATTCCACAGTTCATCAAGAGTAGTGACTGGCGTATTGTGATGAGCCAGTTCCTCGGCCACCATTGACCAGACGTTTTCAGTTGGTGAGAGATCTGGAGAATGTGCTGTCCAGGGCAGCAGTCGAACATTTTCTGTATCCAGAAAGGCCCGTACAGGACCTGCAACATGCGGTCGTGCATTATCATGCTGAAATGTAGGGTTTGCAGGGATCGAATAAAGGATAGAGCCACGGGTCGTAACACATCTGAAATGTAACGTCCACTGTTCAAAGTGCCGTCAATGCGAACAAAAGGTGACCGAGACGTGTAACCAATGGCACCCCATACCATCACGCCGGGTGATACGCCAGTATGGCGATACCGAATACACGCTTACAATATGCGTTCACCGCAATGTCGCCAAACACAGATGCGACCGTCATGATGCTGTAAACAGAACCTGGATTTAACCGAAAAAATGACGTTTTGCCATTCGTGCACCCAGGGGCGTCGTTGAGTACACCATCGCAGGCGCTCCTGTCTGTGATGCAGCGTCAAGGGTAACTGCAGCCATGGTCTCCGAGCTGATAGTCCATGTTGCTGCAAACGTCGTCGAACTGTTCGTGCAGATGGTTGTTGTCTTGCAAACGTCCCCATCTCTTGACTCAGGGATCGAGACGTGGCTGCACGATCCGTTACAGCCATGCGGATAAGATGCCTGTCATCTCGACTGCTATTGATACGAGGCCATTGGGATCCAGCACGGCGTTCCGTATTACCCTCCTGTACCCACCAATTCCATATTCTGCTCACAGTCATTGGATCTCGACCAACACGAGCAGCAATGTCGCGATACGATGAACTGCAATCTCGATAGGCTACAATCCGACCTTTATCAAAGTCGGAAACGTGATGGTACGCATTTCTCCTCCTTACACGAGGCATCACAACAACGTTTCACCAGGCAACGCCGGTCAACTGCTGTTTGTGTATGCGAAATCGGTTGGGAACTTTCCTAATGTCAGCACGTTGTTGGTGTCGCCATCGGCGCCAACCTTGTGTGAGTGCTCTGAAAAGCTAATCATTTGCATATCACAGCATCTTCTTTCTGTCGATTAAATTTAGCGTCTGTAGCACGTCATCTTCGTGGTGTAGCAATTTTAATGGCCAGTAGTGTATTACTTTCGAATGAAGGTTGAAATTTATGAAGGCTGTCTGAGTGCTGCCGTCATTCAGAAAGTCAATATTAAAATCGCTACAGATTAAGACATTTGGAATACTTCTCTTTCTTAGAATTTCAAGAAGGGATGTAAAGTTTATAAAGACTGAGCCTATGTTACCTCAGGATGATCTGTAAACAGTTATTAAGGGTAAATTGAGTTTAGTAAGTTGAATCCCAGACAATTCTATATATTTTTCAATACTATAAGACCAGCATATTTGGAGTGGATGGGCTGAAATGCATAGCAGCGGTGTTCGATATGTGAAATTACACGCCATGCTGCACTAACTCCATGAGCAGAGAACACTCTCTCTTCCACACACTCTAGCAAATGTATTCACATGGATTGCAGTTCCTCACAAACCCATGTCACTAACTTAGAATCACTTCAGTTATGAAACTAAAGACTCGATTTATGTCAAAGATGAGACAGAGAAAGGAACACTTTACATACATCGTCATTCATCTCGAGTAGGGTGTTGAAATAGGTTTTCCAGTAGTTTTGTGGACGTGGTTCATCACGCACGCGCTGGAAGTCCTCTGTTGACTGTGGAATGTACAGGTTTGATTTTAACGATTGCAGGTAGATAGCGCTATAAGTCACATGCGTTACACACAATTGTGTAAGAGTCGAACGCAAGTTATACCACACAGAAAAAAGTTAAGGGCGTCATACATCACGTGCCGCAACATCTCCCTCTATTTAGAATGCATCATCAGTCTAACAGTAAATCGTACCTCGCTACAATCCATGGGCGTAGCTACCGCCGTATCGATGATACGGGGCCCCCGGCCCCGGACTACATATGTTAGCAAAATTCGTAAAATGTTGTTCACAATCTCACTCAAGGTGAACGCTTGAGTCTTAGGCCGTACCCTAAACGCGTAATCAATCGGGTGGCTAAATGTTGGCAACGCTTATGTCTAAGATTTCTTGCAGTGCACCTCAGCAGACAATGATTACAGTTTTCAGTTCAGTGAGAACAATCTATACGCGTTTATTTCAGTGTGTGCACACGCGGTTCATGACCTTAAAAAATTTTAAATCTAGTGATTATTTGTTCGTTAATAAGTTAGATTTTGAAAGAAAGACAGATAACCCCAATGGGGCTATGAAAAGGAGAACTAAACAAAAAAGGAGGTTATAAAGAAATTGCCCAAAATCTCATTTTTTCAGCAATCAGATTCTGTGAGTGGTTTACTTTGCAATCTAAATACTAAAATCTTATGTATCTTCACGGAAAAAAATAATTCCTTTTTTATAATTTAGGTCATGTTATGTAGCGTTCTACGCTGTTTAACCCTTTGCCTTACGATTTAAGTTCCGTTTGCGTGAGCCGGAAGTGGCTGCAAGGTACGGATGCGCCTTAGGATACCCGGCGCTTACACACGCTAAGGCTGCGGAGCACTACGCCTGGTGGCGTCCGAAGTCGTGCAGACGCCCTTGGGATTTGTAAGTACGTGTGTGATACACCAGTAACGTGACATTTCTACAGGTATCATAAATAATAACGGTTAGGTGCCCATTGGAAACGAAACATTCATTGCCTCAAACGCAGCGATATATTCACAAACGTTTTATTTCCGTTTATAAGCAAACATATATTGATGAAATACATCTTAATATTAATATTCACAACCACAACAATGCAATCTACATCTACATCTACGTCCATACTCCGCAAGCCACCTGACGGTGTGTGGCGGAGGGTACCTTCAGTACCTCTATCGGTTCTCCCTTCTATTCCAGTCTCGTATTGTCCGTGGAAAGAAGGATTGTCGGTATGCCTCTGTGTGGGCTCTAATCTCTCTGATTTTATCCTCATGGTCTCTTCGCGAGATATACGTAGGAGGGAGCAATATACTGCTTGACTCTTCGGTGAAGGTATGTTCTCGAAACTTCAATAAAAGCCCGTACCGAGCTACTGAGCGTCTCTCCTGCAGAGTCTTACACTGGAGTTTATCTATCATCTCCGTAACGCTTTCGCGATTACTAAATGACCCTGTAACGAAGCGCGCTGCTCTCCGTTGGATCTTCTCTATGTCTTGTATCAACCCTATCTGGTACGGATCCCACACTGCTGAGCAGTATTCAAGCAGTGGGCGAACAAGCGTACTGTAACCTACTTCCTTTGTTTTCGGATTGCATTTCCTTACGATTCTTCCAATGACTCTCAGTCTGGCATCTGCTTTACCGACGATCAACATTATATGATCATTCCATTTTAAATCACTCCTAATGCGTACTCCCAGATAATTTATGGTATTAACTGCTTCCAGTTGCTGACCTGCTATTTTGTAGCTAAATGATAAAGGATCTATCTTTCTGTATATTCGCAGCACATTACACTTGTCTACATTGAGATTCAATTGCCATTCCCTGCACCATGCGTCAATTCGCTGCAGATCCTCCTGCATTTCAGTACAATTTTCCATTGTTACAACCTCTCGGTACACCACAGCATCATCTGCATATTGTGAATAGCAACGGTCCTATGACACTCCCCTGCGGCACACCTGAAATCACTCCTACTTCGGAAGACTTCTCTCCATTGAGAATAACATGCTGCGTCCTGTTATCTAGGAACTCCTCAATCCAATCACACAATTGGTCTGATAGTCCATATGCTCTTACTTTGTTCATTAAACGACTGTGGGGAACTGTATCGAACGCCTTGCGGAAGTCAAGAAACACGGCATCTACCTGTGAACCCGTGTCTATGGCCCTCTGAGTCTCGTGGACGAATAGCGCGAGCTGGGTTTCACATGACCGTCTTTTTCGAAACCCATGCTGATTCCTACAGAGTAGATTTCTAGTCTCCAGAAAAGTCATTATACTCGAACACAATACGTGTTCCAAAATTCTACAACTGATCGACGTTAGAGATATAGGTCTATAGTTCTGCACATCTGTTCGACGTCCCTTCTTGAAAACGGGGATGACCTGTTCCCTTTTCCAATCCTTTGGAACGCTACGCTCTTCTAGAGACCTACGGTACACCGCTGCAAGAAGGGGGGCAAGTTCCTTCGCGTACTCTGTGTAAAATTGAATTGGTATCCCATCAGGTCCAGAGGCCTTTCCTCTTTTGAGCGATTTTAATTGTTTCTCTATCCCTCTGTCGTTTATTTCGATATCTACCATTTTGTCATCTGTGCGACAATCTAGAGAAGGAACTACAGTGCAATCTTCCTCTGTGAAACAACTTTGGAAAAAGACATTTAGTATTTCGGCCTTTAGTCTGTCATCCTCTGTTTCAGTACCATTTTGGTCACAGAGTGTCTGGACATTTTGTTTTGATCCACCTACCGCTTTGACACAAGACCAAAATTTCTTAGGATTTTCTGCCAAGTCAGTACATAGAACTTTACTTTCGAATTCATTGAACGCCTCTCGCATAGCCCTCCTCACACTACATTTCGCTTCGCGTAATTTTTGTTTGTCTGCAAGGCTTTGGCTATGTTTATGTTTGCTGTGAAGTTCTCTTTGCTTCCGCAGCAGTTTTCTAACTCGGTTGTTGTACCACGGTGGCTCTTTTCCATCTCTTACGATCTTGCTTGGCACATACTCATCTAACGCATAATGTACGACGGTTTTGAACTTTGTCCACTGATCCTCAACACTATCTGTACTTGAGACAAAACTTTTGTGTTGAGCCAACAGGTACTCTGAAATCTGCTTTTTGTCACATTTTCTAAACAGAAAAATCTTCCTACCCTTTTTAATATTCCTATTTACGGCTGAAATCATCGATGCCGTAACCGCTTTATGATCGCTGATTCCCTGTTCTGCGTTAACTTTTTCAAATAGTTCGGGTCTGTTTGTCACCAGAAGGCCTAATATGTTATCCCCACGAGTCGGTTCTCTGTTTAACTGCTCAAGGTAGTTTTCAGATAAAGCACTTAAAAAATTTCACAGGATTCTTTGTCCCTGCCACCCGTTATGAACGTTTGAGTCTCCCAGTCTATATCTGGCAAATTAAAATCTCCACCCAGAACTATAACATGGTGGGGAAATCTACTCGAAATATTTTCCAAATTATCCTTCAGGTGCTCAGCCACAACAGCTGTTGAGCCAGGGGGCCTATAGAGACATCCAATTACCATGTCTGAGCCTGCTTTAACCGTGACCTTCACCCAAATCATTTCACATTTCGGATCTCCGTCAATTTCCTTCGATACTATTGCACTTCTTATCGCTATAAACACGCCTCCCCCTTCACTGTTCAGCCTGTCTCTACGGTATACATTCCAATCTGAGTTTAGGATTTCATTACTGTTTACGTCTGGTTTCAGCCAACTTTCTGTCCCTAGTACTATATGGGCATTGTGACCGTTCACTAATGAGAGCAGTTCTGGGACCTTTCTATAGACGCTCCTGCAGTTTACTATTAGCACATTAATATTGTTATTCCCTGTTGCATTTTGCCTACTCCTACCTTGCCGCGTCTCAGGAGGCGTCTTGTCGGGCCTAGGGAGGGGATTCTCTAACCTAAAAAACCCCCATGTGCACTCCACACGTACTCCGCTACCCTTGTAGCCGCTTCCGGCGTGTAGTGCACGCCTGACCTATTCAGGGGGACCCTACATTTCTCCACCCGATAGCGGAGGTCGAGAAATTTGCACCCCAGATCTCCGCAGAATTGTCTGAGTCTCTGGTTTAAGCCTTCCACTCGGCTTCAAACCAGAGGACCGCGATCGGTTCTGGGAACGATACTACAAATTGTTAGCTCTGATTCCACCCCGCGAGCGAGGCTTTCCGCCTTCACCAATTCCACCAACCGCCTGTACGAACCGAGGATGACCTCTGAACCCAGACGGCAGGAGTCATTGGTGCCGACATGAGCAACAATTTGCAGTCGGGTGCACCCAGTGCAATGATCTTAGACTGTGTAATATTTTGTTCAAAACATTCTGGGACCGGTTACGTTAGTACGTTGGCAAACATATTTTCAAACGCAACGTCTTCACAATGACATGTACACGAATTTAATAGTCTGCACTTTTTGCATGCCCACGTTGTTTCGCTGCGTCGTTCATGCTTTCTGCACACTACACAAGCTCTCACAGGATTTACTTTTGATGGTGTTGGATCAATATGTTTGGGAAAATATACCCAATGTTGCGCGTGCAGTCTTCGTGATATATCGCCGGATGGTAATTGTCCCTTCCGATTATATTCGGAATGTGAATCCTATATTCTGCGTAGCTCTGTCGTTTGCCGCAATGTATTTTGTAATACAAAATGTACGTGTTAAATAAAGCAACATCAAACAGGTAAAAGAATATCTTTCGGTATCCTTTCATACATTTTCTCATCACAGGGAGGAATTTTGTGTTTCAGAAAGAATGGTAAGGAATCCAGAATGAGATTTTCACTCTGCAGCGGAGTATGCGCTGATATGAAACTTCTTGGCAGATTAAAACTGTGTGCCCGACCGAGACTCGAACTGCAAGGTTCGCAGGAGAGCCAGGATGGATGGAGAATAGGTTAAAAAACAGAAATACTTATTACTGGGTAACTTAAAAGAATTGTTTATTGCGTACCACAATAAAAATGGACTGTAAATTGGATTTTCCAAATTTTGTGAATTAAGGCCAAAGTGGTGTGTGACGGTAGGCACAGCTTGTTCACATTCAGTTTGTGTCCGCACAATACATCAAAATGTGAAACTAATGTTGGCACATAACCCAATAAAAGAATATTACAGAATTTTACTAAACAAAATTTTCCGTAATTTGGAAACAAACGATTGCATGCTTCATAACTGCGAAGTATGTCCAGGGACAGAAGCTCTGAATGAATAATTGGAAAGCGCTTTTGCAGATTTTGATCCTGAGGATACAATTCAGTTCAAACAATGGACTCACACTGATAGAGATACACTTGAAACCAGAGAAATGACAGATGAAGAATTCATTGAACGATTAGTTTCTACTCACCACTACATTGCAAAGTATCAGAGTAAGCATTTGCAGTTCACTAAAGAAGGTCTCAAACCAGGAGAATTGATTATAGTAATGGATTTTGCAGAAAATTACTCCTTTATTGTCCAAGACGCGGTGCAGGGATTCCATTGGGAAAATAGTCAAGCTACAATACATCCATTTGTCATTTACTACAAAGGTAATGAAGACCTAAAGAGTGTCAGCTGCTGCATAATCAGTGATTGCCTCCAACGTAACACAGTTGCAGTGTGTTTTTAACGTACTTGATCAAATCCCTTAAGTGCATTTTTAAAGAAATTAAGCATATGCATTATTTTAGCGACGGTTCTGCAGCACAGTACAAAAATTTTAAGAGCTTCCTAAAGCTTTGCCATAATTAAAAAGATTTTGGCGTTACTGCAGAATGGATTTTTTTCAGAACAAGCCATAGGAAATCACCATGTGATGGAATTGGGGGCACAGTTAAGCGTTTAGCAGCAAGAGCTACCCTTAAACCCAATTTACAACCAGATCTTAACACCAACTGATCTGTTTGAATATTGCAAAAATGTTCATGGCATTGAATTTATTTATATTAAAAAAGAAATTATTGAAGACGCAATAATTGATCGTTTTGAGGATGGGTGTACAGCGTCTGGTACAAGAGACCATCACCATTTTGTGCAAACTGATGAAAAGCGAGTTAAGATTCACAGAGTATCAAATGATACATTGTCCTTTATAGCAAATGTTAACCGACATGCTAAAGTTGCTACTAAACAAGTTGTCATTAATGAACTACAGCCTGGCCAGTATGTTGCTTGCATTTATGATGGGAAATGGTGGATAGGAAGTATCTGTGAAGTTTCATGTGAAGAAAAAGATGCCTTGATTAATTTCATGCATCCTCATGGAGCTGCTCAATCATTTCATTGGCCTACTAGAAGAGACATACGCTGGATCCCAGAACAACAGATAATTGCTGGTATACCAGTCCCAGCTACTTCAATGATGAGGCGGCAATACAGTTTTTTGCTGGAAGCAATAGTTTTGGACATCAGCAAAAAATTTAAAACATTTAACAATTGAAGGATCCTGTATTACGACTTGGGAACCTGCTAGATTTTCGCATTCCGCCTTGGGAACCTGCTAGACACCCACTTTCAGGCTTGGGAACCTACAGTAAAGAAACCCACCTATGGCTGACCTTGAATGGCTATCGGGTGTTGCCTCTTGGCGATGGGGTTACCAGTCTTGAGATTGGTAGTGGTATAGCCACCATGGACCAACGCAAGGATTTTCCGAATTACTAAAAATGTGAATAGTTTATGCACATTTTGTGTACCTTACCCAAAGAGACACTAAAATGAAAATAAGTTTTTCTAATAGAATGAAATGTGCTCTGTTGAATCGTTTTAATGAATGTAATGTGGTAGGTGTCCATTTTGAGATACATCACTTTGATCATGGGTATATTTTGATACTTTCTTTTTTTAGTGAATTTACATGATGGTAGCACAGTAATTATACACACAAGCCAGGCCAAAATTTGTAATGCACTAAACGCCCAGACAGACAGTAGTTTGGCGAAAGACCAGGCCCATAGCGCACTTTCTTCAGTACTTATGCCTCGTTAAACTATGAGGCAAATTTCTCGCGATATGATTTGTTGCCCACTTTGAACTGAGATTATGCCAAATGCCTTGCTTTCTGAACTCTACTTGCAACATTTGTGCGTAGAGCACACAAAGTTGCACAACTATACCCAGAAGCAAGAGTCTAGCTCTTTCACATTAGGACAGCGGAATGCCAAACTTGACGATTTCTTCACGACTTTTCTATCTCTGTAAAAGTGGTCTTCACGAAAATGGCTCTAGCACCTCAACCAAGTTACAGGTGAGCCTGAAACTTCGCATAAGTTCATGTAGGGCCCTCAGGTACATCCTGTACAAATTTCATCAAAATTGAAATGGTGGAGCTGGGGACATCTTCTAAACTGGTACACTTGACATGGAATGACCCCATACAAAGATCTTAATAAGTCTGAGGGATTTCATAATATATCTTTGTCAGAGAACGAAAAATAATTTTTAAATTGGGCCCATTTAAACCACAAGAACAGTTTCCAATCCAAAGGATCCAGAAACTAAAGTGATGTTTTCCGGCTATCACTACTCATATTTCAGTAAGACTGGCATAAAGATTTCAAAGCCATAGCTGTGTTATTCTAATATTTTAAGCAAACAATATTGTCACTTTTGTTGGTTGTTTGCAAACGGACAAAGCAAATCATACTCCTCTGCATTGGCTAACATTGTATCAGTTAGAAGAAATTTTACACAATGTATATCTGACAATGGAAAATCGCAGTGGCATATTAATGCAGCTCTATCTTTTAGTAATTGTTTACAAGGTAATACCATCGAAACTAAACTGCAAAGTGCAATCAATAATAAAATTACTTTCTAGCGAGATGTGCTGAATTGTGTTATTAATGTCATAATTACTTTATCTTCATTCAATTTACATTTAAGAAGCCACAATTCGGTATCGGGAAATTTCATGTCAATTTTTCGTTTACTATAGTATTATGATCCTATCTTAAAAAAAACTTCCTTTAAAGCCAAAAGGTGAAATAAATTACTTAAACCCCACAATTCAAAATAAGATTGTTAATTGACTTGCTACTGCAGCTAAAGAAAATATTATTTAGGAATTAAAGGAAGCTCTATTTCTGGCGATTGTTAGGGTACAACTCAAGACCAGTCAAAAACTGACCTAACTTTCTCTGTTTTTCGATATGTCTCGATAGCAAAAAATAATGATCGTGTGCCCCAATAAATAAAAATCTGAGTCTTTTTTTGGGATTTATATCTGTACCTGATTGTAGTGTAGAAAGGCATAAATGAAATTTTCAGTACTATAAAAAATATGTACTTGATCTCTCCAAATGTAGAGGGCAGGTTTAGATGGAGGGAATGTTCTGTTGGCTGTGTGTGGAAGATTACAAGCCCTTATTGAAGAACATGCACCAAATGCCGATTTTATTCATTCTGCGGCACACGCATTAAACTTAATTTTAAATGATACTGTGAAATGTGCCCCTGAAGTGTCAATTTTTTCGATAATCTGGAAAAAATACATACCTCTTTTTGGCAATAGTATAAAAACACTGCTCAATGCTGAGTAACAATAAATATTTAAAATATAAAATTACCCTTAAGAAGGTATGCCCAACTAGATGCTCTTCAAAACACAACGCTTTATCAGCTATAAAGAAAAATTATTAATTAATAAGGAAAAATTTTTTTTGTCTTTTAAGGAGAGCACAACAGTAGCTAGAACATACATCTTTAGATTACCAAGCAAGCTTGACCAAGTAGATCGGAACAGACCTTTAATATTACAAATATTTTAAAAATGAAAGCAATCAGGTAGAAACCACTTTGTCAATTAAAAAAAAAAACATGCGTTCTGTAGATAGACAATCTCTATGCAACATTCTAGAAGACACCAAAACTCGAAAAGTGATCGAACAGACGCTGTCAGAAACCAAATCAAAAATTTAATTCATAGATGAAATTTCAGAACCATTCTTAGTTAAAACAGGAGTAGACAAGGAGATGGGAGCTTGGCACTACTATTCAACATAGTTTTAGACAAAGTAATGAAAGAATGGGAAATGGAACAAAGAAAACAGAACTTTTGGAAGCAAATCGAATTAGGAAGAGGTCAAGGAAAATTGGACACTCCATACTTAGCGTTTGCAGATGACTTGGCTATTCTAACCGACAGTGAAGAGTGTGCAGAAAAGGTTCGCTTGCAAATTTCCTTTGAGATGACTGAAATCACGTGTTCCAAGTTAGATATTCCGAAACTTAAAACAAATTGTGGTGAGCCCAATAGAGTCAAAAACTTTTAAGTATCTCAGTGAAGTTATTGAACAAATTGGACTTGAAAAAATAACAAAAAAATGGAGTGCAGAAAATCAAGATAACAGAAAAAAAGTATCAAACTTCGAAATTGATATTAGATGAATGAAGTTCTATAGATGCCTAGACAGATTACCTGGAAACAGATTAACTAAACATCTATTGGATTATGTGGCTTCCCTTAGACCTTGGGTAACTTAAGTTAAGAAGGATTTGACAAAAGCAAAAATTGATGTAACAAACACATCAGAAACAAAACTGATAAGTGGAAGTTTATTCCAGGGATGGAACCGAAAACATACTGACCAAAGTGGACTGAAGAAACAAAGAAGCCCTTCGGGGAAAAAGTGAAGAAATATTGGGAAAATAAGAAGAACCCCAAGAAAGATCGAAAATCACCTGCTTGTTGTTGTCCAATGGAGACATTCGCTGATAATAATAATAATAATAATAATAATATACAACATATATTACCAGATACCCAGAACTAAAATTTTTAGCAGAGCAACGGCTAGCTGATCAGATCTGTGTAATAATAAAAAATAACAGGATACCCCAGTCAGAATTAGAAAACATCAAACAACAAGTACAACAAATACTGGAACAAAATAATGTGCAATCAGAAGTAGAAGAAGAAAATACAGTAATGGACTGAAACATCCCAGAGCAAACAAACAAAGAACAACATGTATCAATTAAACAATCAGAGGAAAACGAAATCTTAAGACAGCCACCAGAAGAAGCACAAATAGAACACGAAGTGACACAGGTTAGACATAGAAGAAAAATTTCAGCTGACATATATAGAATACAAAGACAGACATGAGACCATTCTTGCATAGACCACCAAATAACCCACAAGTCGAAGCAACAATAAAAACTATCAACACAATCATACACAACAAAATAAATGAAAATACAACTATGGAAGAGTTACAACTACTGGTTCATATAGGAGCACTTACTACACTAAATATACACACTAGGCAGAGATCAGAACAAACCAACACACAGAAGAAACCCACAAAACCAGTATGGCAACACAGGCTACAGATCAGAATAGAAAAACTGAGAAAAGACATCGGACAGCTAACACAATTTATAAGAAATGAAATATCAGACAAGAAACGAAAAAGGTTAGGTAAAATCTCGCAACAAGAAGCGATAGAGCAATTAGATGAAAAGAAGCAGAAATTACAAGCATTGGCCTAACGACTTAGAAGATACAAAAAAAGTAAAAATAGAAGGAAACAAAACCAAACATTCAACACAAACCAGAAGAAATTTTACCAGACAATAGATAACACACACATGAAAATAGAAAATCCACCAAACATAACAGACATGGAACATTTCTGAAGCAACATATGGTCAAATCCGGTACAACATAACAGACATGGACGGTGGATACAAGCAGAAGTGATAATTTTGCAACATGAAGTCACCCGAGCAATTAATTCTACACACAATTGGAAAGCCCCTGGAAATGATAAAATAGCAAATTTCTGGCTGAAGAAGTTCACCTCAACACATTCACGTCTAACTAAATTATTTAACAGTTACATTGCAGACCTATACACACTCGTTGATACACTTACACAAGGAATAACTTATTTGAAACCAAAAGATCAAGCGGACACAGCAAACCCAGCAAAATATCGCCGCATAACATGCCTACCAACAATATACAAAATATTAACTTCTGTCATTACACAGAAATTAATGACACATGCAACACAGAACAAAATTATGAATGAAGAACAAAAAGGCTGTTGCAAAGGAGCACTAGGATGTAAAGAGCAACTGATAATAGATGCAGAGGTGACAAGCTAAAACTAAACAAGGGTCGCTGCACTACACATACATTGATTACCAAAAAGCTTTTGATAGTGTACCCCACTCATGGTTACTACAGATAATGGAAATATACAAAGCAGATGCTAAATTAATACAGTTCCTAAACATAGTAATGAAAAATTGGGAAACCACACTTAATATCCAAACAAATTCAAATAATATCACATCACAGCCAATACAGATTAAGCGTGGAATATACCAAGGAGACTCAGTAAGTCCTTTCTGGTTCTGCCTTGCTCTGAACCCACTATCCAACATGCTAAATAATACAAATTACGGATATAATATTACTGGAACATACCAACACAAAATCACATGTTTGCTATACATGGATGATCTAAAGCTACTGGCAGCAACAAATCAACAACTCAACCAATTACTAAAGATAACAGACGTATTCAGCAATGATACAAATATGGCTTTTGGAACAGACAAATTTAAGAAAAATAGCATAGTCAAGGGAAAACACACTAAAGAAGAAGATTACATATTGGATAACCAGAGTGACTGCATAGAAGCGATGGAAAAAACAGATGCCTATAAATATCTAGGATACAGACAAAAAATAGGAATAGATAATACAAATATTAAAAAGAACTAAAAGAAAAATATAGACAAAGACTAACAAAAAAAACTGAAAACAGAATTGACAGCAAGAAACAAGACAAAAGCTACAAATATTTATGCTATACCAATATTGACCTACTCATTTGGAGTAGTGAAATGCAGTAACACAGACCTAGAAGCACTCAATACACTTACACGATCACAATGCCACAAATATAGAATACATCACATACATTCAGCAACAGAAAGATTCACATTAAGCAGAAAGGAAGGAGGAAGGGGATTTATCGACATAAAAAACCTACATTATTGACAGGTAGACAATTTAAGAAAGTTCTTTATAGAACAAGCAGAAACTAGCAAAATACGCAAAGCAATCAGTCATATAAATACACTCCTGGAAATTGAAATAAGAACACCGTGAATTCATTGTCCCAGGAAGGGGAAACTTTATTGACACATTCCTGGGGTCAGATACATCACATGATCACACTGACAGAACCACAGGCACATAGACACAGGCAACAGAGCATGCACAATGTCGGCACTAGTACAGTGTATATCCACCTTTCGCAGCAATGCAGACTGCTATTCTCCCATGGAGACGATCGTAGAGATGCTGGATGTAGTCCTGTGGAACGGCTTGCCATGCCATTTCCACCTGGCGCCTCAGTTGGACCAGCGTTCGTGCTGGACGTGCAGACCGCGTGAGACGACGCTTCATCCAGTCCCAAACATGCTCAATGGGGGACAGATCCGGAGATCTTGCTGGCCAGGGTAGTTGACTTACACCTTCTAGAGCACGTTGGGTGGCACGGGATACATGCGGACGTGCATTGTCCTGTTGGAACAGCAAGTTCCCTTGCCGGTCTAGGAATGGTAGAACGATGGGTTCGATGACGGTTTGGATGTACCGTGCACTATTCAGTGTCCCCTCGACGATCACCAGTGGTGTACGGCCAGTGTAGGAGATCGCTCCCCACACCATGATGCCGGGTGTTGGCCCTGTGTGCCTCGGTCGTATGCAGTCCTGATTGTGGCGCTCACCTGCACGGCGCCAAACACGCATACGACCATAATTGGCACCAAGGCAGAAGCGACTCTCATCGCTGAAGACGACACGTCTCCATTCGTCCCTCCATTCGCGCCTGTCGCGACACCACTGGAGGCGGGCTGCCCGATGTTGGGGCGTGAGCGAAAGACGGCCTAACGGTGTGCGGGACCGTAGCTCAGCTTCATGGAGACGGTTGCGAATGGTCCTCGCCGATACCCCAGGAGCAACAGTGTCCCTAATTTGCTGGGAAGTGGCGGTGCGGTCCCCTATGGCACTGTGTAGGATCCTACGGTCTTGGCGTGCATCCGTGCGTCGCTGCGGTCCGGTCCCAGGTCGACGGGCACGTGCACCTTCCGCCGACCACTGGCGACAACATCGATGTACTGTGGAGACCTCACGCCCCACGTGTTGAGCAAGTCGGCAGTACGTCCACCCGGCCCCCGTATGCCCACTATACGCCCTCGCTCAAAGTCCGTCAACTGCACATACGGTTCACGTCCATGCTGTCGCGGCATGCTACCAGTGTTAAAGACTGCGATGGAGCTCCGTATGCCACGGCAAACTGGCTGACACTGACGGCGGCGGTGCACAAATGCTGCGCAGCTAGCGCCATTCGACGGCCATCACCGCGGTTCCTGGTGTGTCCGCTGTGCCGAGCGTGTGATCATTGCTTGTACAGCCCTCTCGCAGTGTCCGGAGCAAGTATGGTGGGTCTGACACACCGGTGTCAATGTGTTCTTTTTTCCATTTCCAGGAGTGTACATTGGCTACACCACTGCAATTTCATAAGCACTTCTACAACCCTTTAGATCACAGAACATCAACAGATACGAAGAAAGTAAATTGAAAAAAGAAAGCACTAGATGGCAAGCACCCGTACCATCTAACACAGCCACACATCGATCAAGACGCATCCAACACATGGCTAAGAAAAGGCAATATATACAGTGAGATGGAAGGATTCATGATTGCAATAGAGGATCAAACAATAAACACCAGATATTACATCAAGCATATTATTAAAGATCCCAATACCACAACAGAAAAATGGAGACTTTGCAAACAACAAATAGAAACAGTAGATCAAATCACAAGCGGATGTACAATACTAGCAAATACAGAATACTGCAGAAGACATGATAATGTAGCAAAAATAATACATCAACAACTTGCCATACAACATAAACTAATAAGTCATCACGTTCCCACATACAAGTATGCACCACAAAATGTACTGGAGAATGATGAATACAAATTGTACTGGAACAGAACCATTATAGCAGATAAAACAACACCACATAACAAACCTGACATCATACTCACCAATAAAAAGAAGAAATTAACACAACTAATCGGAATATCCATACCCAATGCAACACATATACAGAAGAAAACAGGAGAAAAAATTGAAAAATACATCCAACTGGCTGAGGAAGTCAAGGACATGTGGCTTCAGGATAAAGTTGACATTATACCAATTATACTATCAACTACAGGAGTCATACCACACAATATCCACCAGTACATCAACGCAATACAGCTACACCGAAACGTATATATACAACTACAGAAATCTGTAACTATTGATACATGTTCAGTTACCTGAAAGTTCCTAAATGCAATGTAACATATACCGTACAGTTAAAAGGCAGTCACACTTGATCAAGGTCCGCGTCACTTTCCATTTTTGACCAGACATAACGTCTGAGAAAGAAAAGAAATAATAATAATGTAAATTCTGTACCAAGTAAATTTAATTTCCACTAAAAAAAAGATGAGTATGACGAATGTAAAAGTGTATTTCATATCTTAGATCACGTCGATTTTATAGCGCTTGTCACCTTTTTAAATTCATTATTTGAAATCATTAATCCAGTTTCTAAGGCTCTACATCATGAAAATAATGACAGCTAGTATTTTATTAAGTAAAGTTTTGAATAGACTGACTGAAATAAGAAGTCAAAATTCATTCCATAGTTTGCTAAACTAGTCCAGAGACCTAGGAAAAGAGTGGGAGGTAACAACTGTTCCCAGAAATAAACGACAGAAGATGGCAATGTGATATTTTTATGAATTGTAAGAAGATGAAAGAATTTCAGACCAAGAATCGTGCTTCAACGTAAGTGTGTATTACTGCTGTCTTGATATATTAATTTCTCACTCTAAAAAAATATTTCGAAGCTTAATAATATATTTGAAGTGTTACAACTGGAGAAACACTTATCATTTTCAAGTGAGATAATAAAAAAGATGTGGGAGAACTGACAATTACATACAGGAAAGACATGCCATTTGATCTTTGTGAACAATTAATTTATTTGAAAATGTTTTTAAAAACTGAAATTCAGAAAATCTTTCATTAAGGAACTTGCGGAGTTATTACTGACTGATTTCAATAGCCTTGCATCCAGTTTTCTGGAGTTAATAACAGAATGTTTCCTATTTTTGACCCTTCTTGTAGCCGGCCGCGGTGGTCTAGCGGTTCTGGCGCTGCAGTCCGGAACCGTGCGACTGCTACGGTCGCAGGTTCGAATCCTGCCTCGGGCATGGGTGTGTGTGATGTCCTTAGGTTAGTTAGGTTTAAGTAGTTCTAAGTTCTAGGGGACTTATGACCTAAGATGCTGAGTCCCATAGTGCTCAGAGCCATTTGAACCATTTTTGAACCCTTCTTGTAACAACTGCAACATCTGATTAAAGTTTTTGGAATTGAAACTGGTTAAATTTATCTTAGGACTTCTATGAGCCAAGAACAACTTTCAGAGTTATCAGTGCTGTCTATAGAGGCAGAACACTCGAAAAACTAAAATTGTCTTCAGCTGTCGATGATTTAATAAAGTATATATTTGAATTGTTTGACTAACTTGGCGCCTAGGAGAATTAATTGTAAAAGTTTTTGTCTCATTTGTGAAAATTCTTTACCCTTCATTTGAATTTCGCCACAGTCGGGTAAAAGGGCCACACAACAAATTTCGACATAGGGCTCATCTAAGGCAAGCTACGCCACTGCTGCAACCCCTCTCAACTGACCACTCCATCTACTTTCTGGAATCCTTTAACGCATATCCATGTAAATTTAGAGGCAGATGGTTCCCTTTTTCCAGGAAGGCATCAAAGACAGCAGTCAACTTGCATTTATCCCTATTACCTCAGTACAGATACAGCAGAAAGTTGATAAAACCATGCAGCTACTGTTTTGTAACATACATGTTAGCTGACACTGCATGGTAGTGATTGGTATAAAGTACAGAGGAGACTGTTCGCTAGGGTTTAAAACACCTAAACAGTCTTCCACAAGGTCAAACAAGCGATCCATTCTGTAGATGTATATTGTAGACCTTGTCCCTTAGCTATGGACACTTTACATCAAATATAAGGTGATTGGCGATAAGTTTGGGGTCACACCTGGGCTTGTGGTCGGACGTATATAACCGTATTGCTCTACATTTGGTGGTCATCTACGTTAAATAATATATTTCAGCCATTTTATCGCTGACTACGAAAAATGACTGTTTCCCTGGTTCCCGATGCTTCCGTGTCAACTTTTTCTCGTATTCCTCTTTCTGTCAGGTATTTATTCTCATGTACAAGAATTTTCCTGCACCAAGCAGGGCACATGCAAGTACCCCTTCATTCCCCCTCAGTGTCCCCATATTTTGCCATATTTCCCATCAATTTAACGCATTTTCTGTCGCTTTTCGGAAATTTATCGATTTTACGTCACCTCTGCCCATGCGATCATGACATCACTTCTCGCTGTAGCAAATTTCTTGTCCTCCTTCCAGATTCTTTATGATGTGAAGTCTTCCAAATTTCCTCGATAAGAACACAAGCTAACTGCTCGTACTGTCTATCATATCGCAGGAGAAAGTTTCGTTCGGCGCTAGCCTTACACGCCGTGCACGGTTGGCGCAGCTACAACAAAATTTTCCCATTTCCACCAAGTGGTCAAAGCAGGGTCCTATTGCATCAACTCAGCTCACCCTGTATCATTATGGAATGTAGAATTTGGTACATATAGTACTCTCTGACTTCCTCTCAGTTCCAACTTAAATTTAAATGATCACATGGATGATGCTCCAGGGAGGGTAGGGCAGAGACTGTGGAACAGTTACAAAATGCAGAGAGACTACATAATACCACGCTGGAGTTTTGCTGTATGGGCTCCTTAGCAGATAGGCTCCAAAACGATGACTCATTTCGAGATATGAGAGTGCCACGAATACGGTTCACCAGTGGCGACAGTCATCAAAAGAAATCTCCATAGGACGCAACGCTAGTGTGTGGTTGAGAGACAGAATTTTTATTAGAAAGCGTAACAGTATAGATGTGAAAAGCCAGTATATTTGTCATACAATTTTGCACATTTCTTAAGACGATTGCGTCTCTCTTCCTAAGATACACTGGTACCTCTCACAAGAAAAACAAATTGAGTCTGTCCATTGATTGTGGATTTTCGCTCTGTATTGTTTGGTGTCACTTACTGGCAAAGTATTATACTTAGTAGGGGGTGTGTGACAGAATCGTTGCGGTCAGGAGACTTATAAAGTATGTGTCGGGATGTAAAGGACATGAGTGGATGGGATGTGCGAGAGTTTCAGCGGTCTCCAACATCTAACCATGACAACTACTATATGGAATGGACCGTGTTTTAAGTGTGTCATGTTTAGTGCTTCTCAATACATCACAGTGGACTCTGTCTTAGCGTATTTGTTGTTGTCTCTATTGCATCATACAATAGGCCCTTCCTACTCCTTCCAAATCTAGCGGAGAACCCCAGCTTAGGAATTATATAGTCCTTTAAAAACCCAGTCTCACTGCCAGATTCCCGATTGATCAATTTATTGTTTTTGATAGTGATATTGAGAGCACGCATCTGTCCAGCCTCTCCCGCGAATTATGTAAGGATATACCATGCAACTGAGCTGAAATTTCAAATTTTCATCTACCTCCAACGTAATGGACTTCCTACCAAATGACCCCACTGTGCCAATATAGGGAAAAAATCCAGAATGGGGAAGAGTAGGGTTTGGATACTGGGAAGTTGCGATATCGAATCCCACCAAATATACCAGTCCTAGTATCCACCAACAGGATGCAAGAAAAAACTGGTTGCATACAAAGGGTATCAATTTAATTGATTAGTCAATCAGTCTGATAGAATTAGGGAATATTTCCAAGCAATCCACAGCTGACGGTTTACCAGGAGGTTAGCGTGGCACATGACAGACGCTTCCTACTTCTTCTTAAATGTCTTTGTTCCATCCGCTACAGGTTTCCATAGCATTGTAAGTGTGAGAACAAAGGGATGTACCGACTACTAGCGCCAGGTCTGTATGAATGGTGAGGGAGCAGGGAAGGGGGTTGGAAGGATGGGGAGGGGAGAAATCTTGGTCTTTGTGTTTTAAGCAGGAAGTGAGTCTGGTGGTATCAAGTTTCAAAGGAATGCCGCTACTTCATGCTTTGTTTGCAGAGGATTGGCGTGGTCCTGCAGCTGTGGCGGCCCCTGACCGGTGGCATATGCAGTGCTGTGCAATTGGTTTGGTAGTCAGCGATGTGATCAGCAGTTTTTTCGCCAGATATGTTTAGCGCGATCTGTGACAGTGTTATCACGTTGGTGAGTGTCTCATGATGGTATTCCTTGTGTGATTAGGTCTATTTAATCACTTCTGTTCAATGTAATTTACATGACCTGCATCTTCTGAAACAACAGAGAATGATTTGCTTTTTCCATCCAATAAAAGAGACATCCAACCCTTGTGAATCGAATTTTAGAAATAAACAATAAATCCTCTGCCATGTAATTGACATTGATTCCAATTTCGTCTCATGAGATCCTTACTCTCCAGCACAGACTGTCTTTCTTCCGCCAATTTCCTGATGGTGGAGGGAAGGGATCAATTAATTTGCTATCAAAAGTGTCCTTGTATTGGCAAGGGGGATTTCCTAGAGTGGAGGGGATGAGGAGGGGGAGGGGAAGGGGAGGGATGAGGAGTTTCTGAGGAGGACAGATTATGCCTGTGGGGTCATAAGTCAACCCCCAGTGTGTCATAAGCCACTTCACAGAAGAATAGGTTGAGTCATAAATCAATCAGATTTGCCCCTGAATGTATGCTTCCCCCTCATATAGGTAACCTGCACTAACGAATCTTCCCAGAACATAGTTTGTCTCCCTACTTTGGTGGTATAAGTGTAGGCTTACCACTGTTTAAATGCACACATCCTGTGCCAATTAGTGAAAATCTGAGACAGAGCTGGCATTTTTCGTTTCATTATGGAACTATCAACTAATAATTATATTAATAAACCACTTCATGAAACATGTTTTATATGCAATAACTCTGTTTCTCACCTATAATCCCGTACTCCTGTTTGCAGCCAAGATCATCAATTTTAGTATGCACTTTCGACCTATTCTTAGCTCGTGTGCACGATTTATTTCTGGTTATCACAGAAAAGTAGTTGAGACATAACACACTTAATATTGAATACACATTTATTGATCTCTCGTACATATAAAAAAGAATGGCTGTTAGACATCTGCTCGTGGAAATTTCTCACAGGAACAACTAGTTCAAAGAAGGAAGGTGCCAAAGGTAGGTCACTCTGCGCCATAGACGCCACAGACCCCCCCCTCCCCCCGGTAGTGCAGGGCATGGTGGAGTGAAGGAGTGAAGCCTCACGAGATGAATTCGTAATCTTGGTGCCAACGTGGCGGTTGTAGGCGGCGTCTGGTGCGGGAAGTGGGCGGCAGTGTCCGCGGTGCTGCAACATGGTGGTTCCAATGGCTGCACGTGAGAGGTGATGGTAGGCAGAGACGAATCGGCTGAAGGCAGGATGGCTGCACTAGGAAGAAGGTCGTCGTTGAGGGACCACACCAGCTTAAGTCTATCAACTGAGACTGTCTGTGGCCGTATGTGGAGGTGGATGACGAAAATGTTAGTACCGCGATGTCGCACACAGCTAGGGCCTGAATAGGGTGGCTGAAGGGCTGCCTGCACAGTGTCGTCCTGCAGCATAACGATGTCACATATCCTTGTGGACAAATACGGGAGGGGGGGGGGCGTGTGTGGTGGCGGCGCAGGGGGTGCACGACGTGCATGCGGACAAGCTCGACCAGGGCGGGGAGAACCTCAGATGTAGTGGAAGGTGAATCCTCAACGAATTTGGCAGGGAGAAGGAGAGGCTCGCCGTACAGAACCTCGGCGAGCGAGGCATTAAGATCTTCTTTATAAGGTGAGTGAATTCCCAGCAGGACCCATGGGAGGGCGTCCAACCAGAGTCCTCTGTGGCACATTAGGGCGGCCTTGAGTGTGTGGCGCCACCACTCAATGAGGCCGTTCGGCTGAAGGTGGTATGCTCTGGTATGAAACCTGGCGACGCTGAAGAGCTTTCATAGTGGTGCGAAGAGTGCGGACTCAAATTGATGTCCCTGGTCGCTCGTGAGAGGTAGAGGACAGCCTAAGCGAGCAACTCACGCTGAGACAAAGGAATGGGTGACAGTCTCGGCTGTGATGTCAATCAGAGGGACTGCCTCGACCCAGCGGGTAACACGATTGATTATTGATAAGATACATCTGTAGCCCTGGGACGGCGGAAGTGGACCAATGACGTCGATATGGATCTGCTGGAAACGCCCCTTCGGGGTGTCAAATTTGCACAGAGGAGGTTGAGATTGAGCATGCCTGCCGACCTTGCCGTGCTGGCACGGAATCCATGCATGGCTCCAAGTGCCACAGTCGTGCTTTACACCAGGCCAGACAAAGCACTCTGTAACCAGCTGTGTCGTGGCTCGTGTCCCAGGGTGCGCTAAGCCATGCAAGGCAGTAAAGACCCTATGGCGAAGGGCAGTGGGGACCAGGGGAAGAAGTGTGCCTGTAGAGGTGTCACAAAGGACAGGGATCGCTGAACCAGGTAGTATATGGGTGCAGGACTGAGAGCAATGGTCTGTTGTCTGATTTTATGCACTGTATATCATCTTCATTGGCTTGTAGTCATGCGAGTTCCTCCAGATTCAGCGGTGTGGTTAGCACGCAGATGCAGGAAAGGTAGTCTGTCACAATGTTCTCTGCACTGTGGATACCGAATGCACTGGAAGGGTGCTGACAGATGTAGTCCTTATGGCGCAAACGCCTGTGCTGAAGGTCCTTAACCAGATTACGAATAGCATCCATGAGTGGCTTGTGATCAGTATAGATTGTGAAGGGTCACCCCTCGGGGTCACTACGAAAATGTTTAATCGCCTCGTACACAGCGAGTAGCTCACAGTCAAATGCCGACCACTTGCACTGGCTCTTAGTCAGTTTCTTGTAAAAGTAGTGGAGAGGTTGGGTGGAGTTGGCAGTGAGCTGCTGTAAAACGGCGCCAACAGCTGAGTCACTGGCATGAGTCGTGATCGAGACACAGGCCTCAGAGTCACAGTGGTATCAATGAACCACTGCCATGTCTGTGCAGCATTTTTCAATCCATAAAGCATGTAACAGTATTCAGATAGGTCGAGGGCGGGGTGATGATGGCTGTCTTCGTAATATCTGGTGGATGCAAGGAATCTAGTGATATGCTTTGGAACAATCTAATACAGAGGAAAAGGTAGAACCTTAAAGCAACTGCGTGAAACCTTGGATATGTGGGATGGGGTAATTATCGATAATGGTGCAGGCATTAAGTGACCTGTAGTCCCCATACATGCGTAAGCTGCCTTCGTTTCTGGGAACAAGGTGAATAGGGGAAGACCAGTTGCTGTCGGAGGGGCAGAGGATGCCCGAAGCCAACAGATCCTGAACGATCTCCCTTTCGCGCAGATGTCACCAGAGTGGTTATCACGGAAGATTAGTTGAGAGATAACACACTTAATATTGAATACACATTTATCGGTCGCTCTTACATATAACAGAGAATGGCTGTTACACATCTGTGCGCCGAAAATTCTCACAAGGGGAACAAGTTCAAAGAAGGAAAGTACCAAAGATAGGGCACTCTGCACCAGAGGCGCCACATTTTTCTGTATTCAATTATTTTGGCTGCTACAGAACAGATGTCTAGTCGTCATCTGGGGCATCTCTTAACTTTCCATAGGAACCACATTTCTGCTACTTCGATAGGCGATTCACCTGACCAAGCCTAGTCCAGACCAGGCTTGGTCACTTTCTGTTGACCAGGGCCTAACCCATACAAAAAAACAGCAAATAAATAGTTCATCAGACAGTATCTCCAAATCTAATAACATTATACATAACTGTACTGCTAAGATTATGTTTCTTAACATACAGGGCTTATTAGATAAAACAGATGCATTGCATGTTCTGATTGAGGAAAAGCAAATAGAAGTCCTTGGTTAGGTGAACATTGGATGAACCCTGATGGCATCAACTTGACAGGCATTCCAGATTTTAAAGTAGCCTCTTACTTTTGCCGTAAAGATAAGAAACGAGGTGGCCCTCTGTTGTTCATATTATATATGAATGAACTACCTAGCAATGTAATAGATGATAGTACAAACTGTTGCTTGTATGCAGATGATATCAGTTTAAGTGTTACAGTGCCTATGAACAATAACATAAATAACTCTACCTCACTCAAGGTAGATATACTTTCTGACTGGTGCAATGCCAATAGCCTGTCAGGAATTAAACATTTCTTATAACTATAGAATCACCTTAGAGACAGTTCCTGTAAAGTTTCTTGGCATTGTTTTGCAAAACAATGTAGGCTTGCAGGCACATGTGAATTATTTAACACCAAAAATTTCTGAAGGAATATTTATGCTCAGAAAATTACAAGCAACAGCAGATGAGAAAATTTTGCTTTCTGTCTATTATAGTTATATTCACTCTCATTTGATGTATGGGAAAATCTTGTGGGGAAATAATTGCAACTCAAAATGCTTATTTACAGCCCAGAAAAAAGCTGTCAGACTGATATGTAAAGTACCACCTAGGACTCACTGTAGAGAATTATTTATTAAACTTAGTATTATGACCTTGCCATGCATATACATATTTCAATGTCTCTTGTTCATTAAAAAGAACTTGTCTAGTTTTCATCTGAATTCTGATGTACATAGTTATAACACACGACACTGTAATGATGTAAGAAAAGACTACTGCTCATATACCAAAACTCTAAACAGCTTCAAGCACACATCTGTAAAGCTATTTAATAAACTACCACAGTCAGTTAAGAGTCTGGAGCTGAAAAAATGTAAGATATTTGTAAGAACTTTATTAATTCAGAATTGTTTTTATACACTCCTGGAAATTGAAATAAGAACACCGTGAATTCATTGTCCCAGGAAGGGGAAACTTTATTGACACATTCCTGGGGTCAGATACATCACATGATCACACTGACAGAACCACAGGCACATAGACACAGGCAACAGAGCATGCACAATATCGGCACTAGTACAGTGTATATCCACCTTTCGCAGCAATGCAGACTGCTATTCTCCCATGGAGACGATCGTAGAGATGCTGGATGTAGTCCTGTGGAACAGCTTGCCATGCCATTTCCACCTGGCGCCTCAGTTGGACCAGCGTTCGTGTTGGACGTGCAGACCGCGTGAGACGACGCTTCATCCAGTCCCAAACATGCTCAATGGGGGACAGATCCGGAGATCTTGCTGGCCAGGGTATTTGACTTACACCTTCTAGAGCACGTTGGGTGGCACGGGATACATGCGGACGTGCATTGTCCTGTTGGAACAGCAAGTTCCCTTGCCGGTCTAGGAATGGTAGAACGATGGGTTCGATGACGGTTTGGATGTACCGTGCACTATTCAGTGTCCCCTCGACGATCACCACTGGTGTACGGCCAGTGTAGGAGATCACGCCCCACACCATGATGCCGGGTGTTGGCCCTGTGTGCCTCGGTCGTATGCAGTCCTGATTGTGGCGCTCACCTGCACGGCGCCAAACACGCATACGACCATAATTGGCACCAAGGCAGAAGCGACTCTCATCGCTGAAGACGACACGTCTCCATTCGTCCCTCCATTCACGCCTGTCGCGACACCACTGAAGGCGGGCTGCACGATGTTGGGGCGTGAGCGGAAGACGGCCTAACGGTGTGCGGGACCGTAGCCCAGCTTCATGGAGACGGTTTCGAATGGTCCTCGCCGATACCCCAGGAGCAACAGTGTCCCTAATTTGCTGTGAAGTGGCGGTGCGGTCCCCTACGGCACTGCGTAGGATCCTACGGTCTTGGAGTGCATCCGTGCGTCGCAGCGGTCCGGTCCCAGGTCGACGGGCACGTGCACCTTCCGCCGACCTCTGGCGACAACATCGATGTAATGTGGAGACCTCACGCCCCACGTGTTGAGCAATTCGGCGGTACGTCCACCCGGCCTCCCGCATGCCCACTATACGCCCTCGCTCAAAGTCCGTCAACTGCACATACGGTTCACGTCCACGCTGTCGCGGCATGCTACCAGTGTTAAAGACTGCGATGGAGCTCCGTATGCCACGGCAAACTGGCTGACACTGACGGCGGCGGTGCACAAATGCTGCGCAGCTAGCGCCATTCGACGGCCAACACCGCGGTTCCTGGTGTGTCTGCTGTGCCGTGCGTGTGATCATTGCTTGTACAGCCCTCTCGCAGTGTCCGGAGCAAGTATGGTGGGTCTGACACACCGGTGTCAATGTGTTCTTTTTTCCATTTCCAGGAGTGTACAATGGAAGATTTCTGTGAGCATAATTTCTAACACAGATTAATTATTTGTGTATTTATTGTCATTGTTGTTTGTACATTTTTGACATTGCTTACACAAGCTTTACATCCCTGTAAACGTTTTGTTTTTGGGCAATAAAAATCAATCATTCAATCAACCTACATTTTGGTCCTATAGCATTCAGAGCATGTTTCATAGATTTCATAGATTTAGCTGCATATAACACATTATGTTACACGTTTCGGAGAATATCGCAACTGAATCGCCAATATCTTGGTTATACTTACACCTGTCAGAAGTTTTCTTTAACAAGTGACTGAATTTGTATCTGTCATCTTATTAGCTAGATGAATTTACTTCGACGTATTCACTGTCTTATGCTGACCTGGCGGAATCCCGTCCTGTGCTTACTGCATAACAACACTAGTAGCAAGACTAAAGACTTGGCCAGCACGTTCCTTTATTGCTCTGTTCATAATTATTTTATCTACTACGATACATTGTGAGAAGGCTCTGCTACGAAGCTTTTCCCCAGAGCTTCTGTTTTTGTCCTCAGAGAGAAAACCGTCTGGAATGCTCTGAATAATACAAACAGCCCCAGATATAGCTTCTGCGAAACGTCCTCCATCACTCGTAATGAACAAATAATACTCTCACCAGTCCAATTATTTTTATTTTTAACAACTGCTTTGGATGCCAAGTTTTCTTCCCGACATTATCTTCACTCTGTCAGTAGACGACAGTGAATTTAATGAACTATTTCTCCACAAACATCATCCTCAAATGCAGTTGTAAATGATAAGAATAGTTAAATGTTGTGTAAGACTGACAACACATGGTGAAATTGGAAAACTTACTGTAATAGTTACCTGTTTAGGAGTCATAAGACTTCTTTCTATCAAGACATTGAAAGGCAGAGTTGCAACACGCCATTCAAGCAAAGGATGCATGAATATCAGTTGCCAGCCAAATGCATTATATTATACGGTCGTATACCAGAATATCACATTTCTGTGCAGTGAAATACTGCTTAGGGCTTGTTAACAATAGCGAGCAGTTCACTTGTGGCTTCAGATGGCATTTCGTGTGTAAGGTACAGTCGTGGGCATCTATGGAAAGTGATTGAAGGTCTATGAAAGCGTGCGTGGATGAGGAAGTGCTGGACAGTATGAGGAACATTCACCTAGCTGCCTGTGGTACCAGTGGTAGTAGTCGTGGACTGTACGGCTGTGGACTGTAAGGACACTAGTGCAGCCAACCTGCGTCCCTTCACGGTTGATGTCTTCTATGACGGCGATATCATTTTCCTGCCACATAACTGTCCATGTTACAAGGCAGAATCGTGTTGCAGTGTTTTAAAGACTACCAGAGTGAACACCTGTTCATGTCTTGGCCTCCAAGTTTGCCTCATCTGAATCTGATGGAACACATCTAGGATGTTATTGGGACCCCTCAAGCCATTGTCCCATAATTTACAGGAATTGTACAATCTGCGCATAGGTATTCCAGTATGTCGGGTATGGAAGGAGGAACGAGTTTGGTTGGAAAAGATGTTCTGCAACTGAAATTAATCCAGAAGCAACTAATACGATAAAATCTTTGATCCTATGCACCGGCAATGCGGATTTGTGAGCCTACTTGCAGAATGGGTCCGTAACTTGTAATTATGAGGACATGCTGAAAAGTAATGCTGCCGCCATTACTGAACACAATGCTAAGACGAAGTTGAGATGAAGTTCTCATTCAGAAACAATTGCCTGAAGTTTATTACACAGTTCAGATAACAGTACAGCTTCTGACTACCAGAACCGTGTTTACTGTTTTTACCTGCATACTAACCCTACTCATCACTTCGTAAAGATCCTAAACCACTGTTTGTATCGCAATGTAGAATAAGGACACAAAGGCTCGCCTCACAGAAACAGCTTAAATATTTGCGCACCAATGCAGGGGATGCACTGTGGACTGTCTCGTAACTGCCGTACCCTCTGTGAAGAACTTAGACAAACTGGGAGAGAGCAATGGGATGCTGGCGGTTTTCTGTTGAGGGAGGCTCCCACTACCTGGCTCCAGTGCCAACACTAGTGGGTATGACTTGAAAGAACAGACCTGTACTCTTCCCTAGTAGGCGTCCTCTACAGTTGGCAGAACACGGTTATGGTGCCGAGGAGTGGAGGAAAAATATTCAGGACTCTGGCACTGGGTGCCAGGACTGTAGTGCATCTCTCTGCATAACGGCAGCAATTGGTGTCCGTTCTACCGGCTGCAGGCTTCCAGCGCTGCTGTTTCGCCCTTATTGAAACATTACAGTTTGTACCAGTACATATACTATCGATGTCTCACTATATGTGTCAGTACCAGAAATAGAGGAGACTTTAGTGGGGTACTTAACTGCACTGGCTATTTAATTGTAATGTCTTTAATTGGCCTATTCATTTCGATATTTAACCAACAACTTTTGAAAGAGGGGGCGGCAGATGCTCTCTCGCACCCAATTTAGAAATATGCTGCAACAGCTAGTGCCACATTTCTATGGACTCTACCAACGTAGAACCACGGCTGTATTGAGTTCCAGCAGTGGAACGAAATGTTATGAGGGAAGTGACGCCATTGATTTGGATCGTTAGTGTAGGCTTTACTGACAACTGTTCTTGACTTAACGATGGTAATTATCTAACCAGAGCTCCCTCGACTCAGCTCCCGACGATGAAAATGCTCCTCTATGTACAGACGGTGTTAGCAAAATTCATGCTCTTTGGCCGACGACGTCAAGTGGTGAACAACAGAGGTGCTGTTCGGAAACGTTTCTAGGCGAATACGACGTCCGAACGCAGCAAAGACTACGGGAAGCTACTTTGTTACTGCCGTCTGCATGTGGAACAAGCTGCCCTGCAGTGTGTGCCGTGCTGCTTTTAAGAAGAGGCCAAAGCACATCTTTCTGTCATCCTCATAAGGTCTCCAAAACGTAATGCATTTGGTCTGCTTTTCATCTGTCGAACAGTGGAGCAAATGCTCCTATCCTCTTTCATTACCACCTCTTCCTCTTTTCCTAACTCAGTGACGTCACTATCTTTTCCTCTACCTTCATCAATTCTGTTTTATCACGTTAACCTTTCTCACCGCTTTCTGTACCTTCTCAGTAGCAATTTAGAACATAATAAGTTTTATTCTTTATAAATAAGAACCTCCAAACTTAAAATCTCAAAAGATATGTGTAACTGAAAACAATAAAATAAAAATAAATCAAGTTTACTTTCTTATAAATAGACTGAAAAAAATACAAAGAAAGCTCAGCTCTTTATGTGTTTAGAAGATCATTGTAAAGGAAAATATGAATTGACTTTAAAAGCTTTAGAAGATTATTGTAAAGAAAATAGTTACTCAAATATGACTAGAAAAGATCTGTTATTTTAATATTAAAGAAATAAATACAGAAATAAAGAAGAGAAACACACACACACACACACACACACACACACACACACACACACACACACACACACTTATTTATTATTGGTGTTTTGCCCTTAAAGAGCGTAGTTAGACTAAACTACATGGCCAATTCCTTTTGCTGCCTTCCTTGCTGCCCAAACTTCCCTCATTCACTCGCTGTGTTTCTGTTTCCTGTCCTCTGTCCATGCTTCTTGTTGGCTTCATGTCTTCGGCTTCATCTTGGTTGCCTTTTTGGTTTTCCATATTTCTTCCATCTTCCAGCTGCGATCTTGTTTGTTTTCTTTGGTCCATTTTATGCCTGTTCGTTTGTCACAGTGTATCTGATGTAGTTTACTTTTATTAATGATGTTTCTGAATTTTATTTTTTCATTTATTGTGTCTGGTTTGATGTTGAGCTGGTTCAGGTCATTTTTTACTTCTGCTACCCATTTGTTGTTTCTAGTGGTTACCCAGTCAAAGATCTGTTTGGTCAGTCTGTGTGATGGCATGCTGTATCCATAGAATTGTAGTCTGCGTTTTTTAATCTTTTCTATGATTGTCTCCATATGTTTGTATAGTTTCTCTGTAGGTTTCTTGAACCATATTCCATTGTTGTTAGTTGTTCCAAATATTTTCCTAAGTATTTTCTGTTCTACTTTTTGTAGTTGTCTGATACGTGTGTGCCCAAGGATTAGTGTGGTCTCTGCTGCATACAGTGCTTTGGGGAGCAAGAAATTAAACGAAAAAGTTATCAGAAAAGTTGATCAGGTTTCAGTTTTCTAATGAAGATTTTTTAAAAATCAGCTAAATGTATTCATAGAAAAGCTTCTGCTTTCACATCAAGAATAATAACTTATGGAATTAATAATATTGATAAAATTGTGGAACCACAAGAATTTTGTAGTCAAATTAAAGAGGAAATAATCAATAAATTAGACAATATTTTAATTCAAAGAAGAGCAAATAAAGTTAATATGAAATTTTATTGTAACTCTAAAAGACAAGATGAAATACAAGAATTTAATTTTAAAACATCTAATCAAGTTTTTCCCCTCATGAACCATGGACCTTGTCGTTGGTGGGGAGGCTTGCATGCCTCAGCGATACAGATGGCCATACCGTAGGTGCAACCACAATGGAGGGGTATCTGTTGAGAGGCCAGACAAACGTGTGGTTCCTGAAGAGGGGCAGCAGCCTTTTCAGTAGTTGCAGGGGCAACAGTCTGGATGATCGACTAATCTAGCCTTGTAACACTAACCAAAACGGCCTTGCTGTGTTGGTACTGCGAACGGCTGAAAGCAAGGGGAAACTACAGCCGTAATTTTTCCCGAGGGCTTGCAGCTTTACTATATGGTTAAATGATGATGGCGTCCACTTGGGTAAAATATTCTGGATGTAAAATAGTCCCCCATTCGGATCTCCGGGTGGGGACTACTCAAGAGGACGACGTTATCAAGAGAAAGAAAACTGGCGTTCTACGGATCGGAGCGTGGAATTCAGATCCCATAATCGGGCAGGTAGGTTAGAAAACTTAAAAAGGGAAATGGATAGATATAGTGGAAATTAGTGAAGGTTGGTGGCAGGAGGAACAAGACTTTTGGTCAGGTGAATACAGGGTTATAAATACAAAATCAAATAGGGGTAATGCAGGAGTAGGTTTAATTATGAATAAAAAAATAGGACTGCAGGTAAGTTACAACAAACCAGCATGGTGAACGCATTATTGTGGCCAAGACAGACACGAAGCCCATGCCTACTACAGTAGTACAAGTTTATATGCGAACTAGCTCTGCAGATGATGAAGAAATTAAAGAAATGTATGATGAGATAAAAGAAATTATTCAGGTAGTGAAGGGAGACGAAAATTTAATAGTCATGGGTGACTGGAATTCGATAGTAGGAAAAGGAAGAGAAGGAAACGTAGTAGGTGAATATGGATTGGGCGTAAGAAATGAAAGAGGAAGCCGTCTGGTACAATTTTGCACAGAGCATAATTTAATCATAGCTAACACTTGGTTCAAGAATCATAAAAGAAGGTTGTATACAAGGAAGAATCCTGGAGATACTAGAGGGTATCAGATAGATTATATAATGGTAAGACAGAGATTTAGGAACCAGGTTTTAAACTGTAAGACATTTCCAGGGGCAGGTGTGGACTCTGACCACAATCTATTGGTTATGAACTGTAGATTAAAACTGAAGAATCTGCAAAAAGGTAGGAATTTAAGGAGATGGGACCTGGAAAAACTGAAAGAACCAGAGGTTGTATACAGTTTCAGGGAGAGCATCAGGGAACAATTGACAGGAATGGGGGAAAGAAATACAATAGAAGAAGAATGGGTAGCTCTGAGTGAAAAAGTATTGAAGGAAGCAGAGGATCAAGTAGGTAAAAAGACGAGGGCTAGTAGAAATCCTTGGGTAACAGAAGAAACATTGAATTTAATTGATGAAAGGAGAAAATATAAAAATGCAGTAAATGAAGCAGGCAAAAAGGAATACTACGTCTCAAAAATGAGATCGACAGGAAGTGCAAAATGGCTAAGCTGGGATGGCTAGAGGACAGATGTAAGGATGTAGAGGCTTATCTCACTAGGGGTAAGATAGATACTGCCTACAGGAAAATTAAAGAGACCTTTGTAGAAAAGAGAACCATTTGTATGAATATCAAGAGTTCAGAAGGAAACCCAGTTCTAAGCAAAGAAGGGAAAGCAGAAAGGTGGAAGGAGTATATAGAGGGTCTATACAAGGGCGATGTACTTGAGGACAATATTATGGAAATGGAAGAGGATTTAGATGAAGATGAAATGGGAGATACGATACTGCATGAAGAGTTTGACAGAGCACTGAAAGACCTGAGTCGAAAGAAGGCCCCCGGAGTAGACAGCATTCCATTGGAACTACTGACGGCCTTGGGAGAGCAAGTCCTGACAAAACTCTACCATCTAGCGAGCAATATGTATGAAACAGGCGAAATACCCTCAGACTTCAAGAAGAATATAATAATTCCAATCCCAAAGAAATCAGGTGTTGACAGATGTGAAAATTACCGAACTATCAGTTTAATAAGTCACAGCTGCAAAATACTAATGTGAATTCTTTACAGACGAATGGAAAAACTGGTAGAAGCCGACCTCTAGGAAGATCAGTTTGGATTCCGTAGAAATGTTGGAACACGTGAGGCAATACTGACCCTACGACTTATGTTAGAAGAAAGATTAAGGAAAGGCAAACCTACGTTTGTAGCATTTGTAGACTTAAAGAAAGCTTTTGGCAATGTTGACTGGGATACTCTCTTTCAAATTCTGAAGGTGGCATCGGTAAAATACAGGGAGCGAAAGGCTATTTACAATTTGTACAGAAACCAGATGGCAGTTATAAGATTCGAGGGACATGAAAGGGAAGCAGTGGTTGGGAAGGGAGTGAGACAGGGTTGCAGCCTCTCCCCGATGCTATTCAGTCTCTATATTGAGCAAGCAGTAAAGGAAACAAAAGAAAAGTTCGGAGTAGGTATTAAAATCCATGGAGAAGAAATAAAAACTTTGAGGTTCGCCGATGACATTGTAATTCTGTCAGAGACAGTAAAAGACTTGGAAGAGCATTTGAACGGAATGGACAGTGTCTTGAAAGGAGGATATAAGATGAACATCAACAAAAGCTAAACGAGGATAATGGAATGTAGTCGAATTAAGTCGGGTGATGCCGAAGGAATTTGATTAGGAAATGAGACACTTAAAGTAGTAAAGGAGTTTTGCTATTTGGGGAGCAAAATAACTGATGATGGTCGAAGTAGAGAGGATATAAAATGTAGACTGGCAATGGCAAGGAAAGCGTTTCTGAAGAAGAGAAATTTGTTAATATCGAGTATTGATTAAGTGTCAGGAAGTCGTTTCTGAAAGTATTTGTATGGAGTGTAGCCATGTATGAAAGTGAAACATGGACGATAAATAGTTTGGACAAGAAGAGAATAGAAGCTTTTGAAATGTGGTGCTACAGAAGAATGCTGAAGATTCGATGGGTAGATCACATAACTAATGTGGAGGTATTGAATAGAATTGGGGAGAAGAGGAGTTTATGGCACAACTTGACAAGAAGAAGGGACCGGTTGGTAGGATATGTTCTGAGGCATCAGGGGATCACAAATTTAGCATTTATTTTAAATAGCTAATTTAGAATTAAATGTTAATAGACACAATCTAATTTTTGGTTCTTCTTATGTAGATTTACTAAATGTAATTAAAGATAGAAAAGCTATAATATATGTAAAAAACAAAGATCAAAAATTTTTTCTTTGGGTAGTAAAACCTGCATTATATCCTGTAGATAAAAATTGGGAAAGAGTTAATTAGAAAAATATTGGATTAGAACAAGATGAAATTTTTGGAAAAGAGAAAATTAATTTTCAAATTGAGTCAAGAGATATTTCAAAATTTGAAAAGAAATGAAATATTTCAATCAATGTTCACAGAGATGAAGGTAGTGAAGAGGATAAAATTATTTATCCTCTTTACTGCACACAAAAGAAATAGGAAAAACATGTTATTCTTCTTTAATTTGAAATGAAAATAATTCACATTATTTTTGGATAACAGATTTATCTAGATTAATTAGTAAACAAAGAACCAACAATGGACAGTAAATTTATCGTTGTGATCGATGTTTAAGAATTTTTATTCAAAAGAAAAATTAAATGTTCAAGAAATCGATTACAAAAAACAGAAATAGATATGCATTTTAAAGGTCAAAAATTGAATTTGAAAAATTTAATCATTCATTAGTGGTACATTTTGTAATTCATGCAGATTTCGAAAGTTTATTAAAAGAATTCAAAATTACCAACCAAATCCCAAAAACTTTATATGAAGGAATATAAAGACATTTACCGATTTCATTCAGTCATTATGTTAAATATTCTAATGGTGATTACAAAAGTCCAGTTACTTATACAGCTAAAGATGCAGCACAAAAATTGGTTCAAGTATTGAAAAAAGAATCAAGAGAAATTGCTATGTTCCAATCAAACTGACTAAAGAAGATGTAACAAATTATGAAAATTCAGAAACTTATCATATTTGTGAAAAAGAATTTGAATTTGGAGAAAAGAAAGTAAGAGATCATTGTCATTTGATACGAAATATAGAGGAGCTACACATGAAGATTGCAATCTTTATTAAAAAATCTTAAATTTATACCAGTTTATACCTATAATTTAACAAATTTCGATGCTCTTCTGTTTGTTAAAGGATTAGCAATTGATGTAGTTCCAACAAAAGAACAAAAATATGTTTCTTTTATTAAGCATGTTGAAGATTTTTAGACATTTAAATTTATGGCTTCAAGTGTTGATAAATTTTCTTCCAATCTTCCAAAAGAACAACTTAGAGAAACAGAAAAACATTTCGAAAGTGAACAGTGAGATTTAATAATTAAAATAGGAGTTTACCCACACAAATATATGAATTTTGAAGAAAAATAACAAGAAATAAAATTTCATGAAAGAGAATGGTTTTATTTTAGACTTAATAAAGGTAACGTTTCTAATGAAGCTTATCTATATGCAAAACTAGTTTGGAAAAATTAAAAATTTAGATGAATATACAAATTAAATAATGCAGGTGCTAAAAAGATGGCGGATGATGTGGAAATGCAAGAGGAGAATGCTCAGAAAACCTTGTCAAACATCGCACAAATAGGAGGCTACCTCAAAAAGGAAGAAAAGGAGGAGATTTAGGATGTGGTGAGTACCATCAGAAAGTGTTTTTTGCAATATTGAAACTCAACTGTGAAGAGACAATCGATGCAAACACGAAAATTACTTGAGAGGTTAAGGACGTTTTGAAAGAGGTCAATCAGGAGGCAAACGATGGCAATACAGCAAGACAAGTGGTGCCATCTACAGTCATAAACTATGAAGTAACACAGCCTATGTCGACGGAAGACAACAGCACAACGCCATCTGTCAGCACAAACCACAGTCAAAAGAGCCGCAGACTGAGAGCACATAGCGGAGAAAGGGAGAACCATCTGATGCCAACGCTACACAGCACCCCTCAGCTGCTAACGGCATCTATTCGCGAAGGAAGAATAGCGGACGGAGTCTCCAGTCACATACAAACTCTGATGCACTCCCTGACAGCCATTATAAAAGAAATGATTGTAGAGGGTGTCAAAAATTTTGCGCCTGAGGGATCGAAATGCCACCAGAGGCTGGCAACACCACAACTGTCACCTGGCAGTTGTAGAGAGAGGAATACAACGAGGACTGCCACGCCTTACCAGCCAAAGCCGCGAGTCGTAGAGAAGGAAGTTCAAATAGGAATGCCACTCTGCCACTGGCTGAGGGCGAGAGAGAAAAAGGAGAAGAAAATGAAGGCTACACTTTAGTCGAAAGGAGAAGATGCAGGGAACGTGATCAAGAGGGGAGGGGAAACAATGAATGTCCCTTCGTGTTAGGGACGATGCACACAGCAGGATTGGGGCTTCGAGCAGGAGAGTGAACTGCCTGGCTCCATCAAGACACCACAAAGGAGGAAATCATCACATACCACAATGGTCTGGGAGTAGCAGGAGAAATCGAGTGCGATGAGCTGGAAACAGAGGACTGCCTAAAGGCCTTCAAAATTGGGGTGCCTTTTGGCTGCCGAGAACTACCCATACAGCCAGAACTGTGGCCAACAGGAGTGCTGGTGAGAGAGTACCTTTTTCGGAGTAAGAGACCTGAAGCCGCCAGGTTGTAACGCCATTCACAACAAACTCAGATTAAAAACATTAAACTGGAATATTGTAGGCCTTAGCACAGCAATAGCGAGCGTCAAAGATAATTTCTTTAGACCTTATGATATAGTGTTCCTCACAGAAACGTTCCTTGCAAAAGACTGTAAACACACATTACGCGATCAGTGTCATAGAGGAAAGTAAGGACCGCTATCTGTGTTCTTATGTATGTGTACTTTCAGCCTGAGCTCACAGCAGTATTATAGAGGAAATCAGTTTGTGCTTAGATACTACCACTCAGGACGACCCAGTTATATTTGCAGGAGTCCTGAATTGCCGTGTGGACACCCCTTAACGGAAAACGACAGATGTCATCAACTATTTGGAAGAGGAAGGCTTTGTCAATAACAAAGCAACCCACACTTACTTCTGTCATAATGGTGGAGGCAAGGAAAGTGGAAAGGAAACACCTACCAGTGGAAACATTGCTACAGCTAGGAGACGCAGTATAAAAGAGACCGAAAAATCCAGTCAAGCTATACAGGAAGGTAGACATATCAGCACTGGGCAGTGTCAACACCAGTACAATAACAATATCGCTAAAAGGAGAGAATCTTAATGGAGCAGCATCATAGATAGAAGGAGTCATCCTAAAGACAACTCACGCAGTAGACATTGCAAAACGGAAAGCTAAACCATGGTTCAACAAGGAATGTTACGAAGTCAGACAGAAAGCCATCAAAGCCATGCATATAGCCAGAAGAACTCAAAACATGGGATTACTTGGACTGCTATGGTAAGATGAGGAGAGACTATAGAACCAAGATTAAGGAAGCACATAGGGTATTCTGGGAGGAAGAGGAAAAATGTCTAATAGAATCAGCGAGACAGACACTGTGCAAGGCTCTTGAGCTGAAGCAACCAAAATTCCCGGGGAATATTCCAATGGAAGTGTGGGAAAGACATTTAAGCTCAATCCTTCACTGAAAAAGAAATAATCCACACAATTATGAGCACTAAGAGCAATAAAGCATGTGGCCCACACAACATCTGTAATGAGCACCTGAAAACTACACTCCCTGTACTAGTGACTCCACTCACAGTGCTCCTCAATGAGAGCCTGAAACAAGGAATTGTGCTGGATCAGTGGAAACATTCAAAGGCGATAATGTTGTACAAGGGAAAAGGTATCACGGTTGACCCAAGTGCGTACAGGGGCTTTGCACTAGAGAACACCATATTCAAGATCTTAACTATACTACTGTACAAGCATCTAAGAGATACCACCGATAGGAAACTCCCCAATTCACAGTTCGGTTTCAGATGTCGGAGATCAACGACAGAAGCTGTAGACTGTCTCCAAACCGATATAGAAATGGCCTTAGCGAACCGAAGGGGAAAGCTTCATGCAATTTTTGTAGACTACACGGCGTTCGACACATTCAATAGATCCATTCTAATGAAGAAACTGGAAACCGCCTTAGATCCAAGACATTACCTGTTGCCAGTCATTGGAGATCTCCTCACTAACAACTGGGTGAAATACATGATGGTATAGATAAGTCCAGCCTGATAGAGCAAACAGTTGGAGTGTTGCAAGCTGACCCATTGAGCCCCTCTTCATCTTAGCTGCGGCGGATATCATAATCTCTCACGACTCTCCGTGCATGGATTTCACGAGCCCAGCATGAACTGTATATGTGTGAGGCGTGGTGACCAGTGTGAGAGATACCATGTGTTAATCTGTAGGATGAGAACAGAATTGCTGGTGAAATTCTGTAGTGACTGACAATAATATTAGTGAATAGAGAATAATTCCTGTACGTCACACACTAAATGACCAGTTTGACTGCAACAAACCATTATTTTAAATTATATAATAAACCTGACGTTTTAATTTTAGCAGATATTTTAGAAAATTTTAGAAATACATGTATTAAATCTTCCAGCATTAGCTTGGAATTCTATGTTAAAAATGACAAAAGTTTAAGACATGATAAAACCAGGCAATGTAAATCCACTCATGCATACAGACGACAGGGCATGAACCTAAGTTTCTGAGGATGATCTGCAGAAAACCTTCAACCAGTTAGTGTACTGGGCACGAAAAAACGACCTATTCTTGAATGAAGAGAAGACAGCCTACATGACCTTCAGAAGAGGAGGACGACACAGCACTTTCTACGTTGCACAGACACCACTAAAGTCTTAAACGTTTTATGTACCTAGGAGCTACCCTTCAGTCACATGGAACAGTATTCACACGTCACATAAACTATAGAGCCAGCGCCGCAACGAGAGCCATAAATGAAGTAAATTCGATAGGCAAACTCTCCCTGGAAAGAGCCCTACGACTGTTTGAACTTTAAGTTGAACCTGTTGCAATTTACGGATTGTAAAACATATGGATTCATCTGAAGGAGACAGATCTCGAAAAAATACAGAAGCTGAAGGCTACTTACTTAAAAAGGGTGCTATGTCTCTCCAAATACACACTATCGCGGGCTGTGTATGAATTGGCCAGAGAGCCCTTCTTCATAGAAGAGCACTTACAATGATGACAGCCTACTAGGACTTATTGACAGACCTACATGAGAAGAAAGGCAAGATATGGAAGCATTTCTATGTTACAGACACCTTGACAAACCGTGAATGGACGCACGGAGGATATGAACTCCACCACATAGTAACACGACTCTCCGTGCATGGATTTCACGAGCCCAGCATGAACTGTATATGTGTGAGGCGTGGTGACCAGTGTGAGAGATACCATGTGTTAATCTGTAGGATGAGAACAGAATTGCTGATGAAATTCTGTGGCGACTGACAATAATATTAGTGAATAGAGAATAATTCCTGTACGTCACACACTAAATGACCAGTTTGACTGCAACAAACCATTATTTTAAATTATATAATAAACCTGATGTTTTAATTTTAGCAGATATTTTAGAAAATTTTAGAAATACATGTATTAAATCTTCCAGCATTAGCTTGGAATTCTATGTTAAAAATGACAAAAGTTTAATTACATTTATTACATGATTATGATATAATGCTATTTCTTGAAAAAGGAATGCGATTTGGAATTCAGCAAAGTACTAAAAACAAATAACAAACACATGAAAAATTTTGATTAAAAAAACAATCAAATTATCTATACTCATGCTCATAAATTAAAGATAATGCTGATACATGGTGAAATAATGCTCTGGTGGGCGGTTTGTGGGTTTAAATCACCTCAGGGTATGACCTTGCAGTGCATTTGACCTGTGGTCGTCGCACGGTGGCGCTGGCTGCAGTCCACATACACAGAGGTGTTGGTGCATGTCAGAGTACGGTGCAGTGAGTAAGTGTGCTTACGTTTTCAGACGTGTGTGTTGAAAATGGCTCAAAGAACACATATTGATGGCGTTATGATGGGTAGAATATTAGGATGACTGGAGGCTGGTCAAACACAGCAGGTCGTAGCACGGGCCCTCTGTGTGCCACAAAGTGTGATATCAAGATTATGGCAACAATTCCAGCAGACAGAAAACGTGTCCAGGCGCTACAGTACAGGACGTCCACAGTGTACAACATCACAAGAAGACCGATATCTCACCATCAGTGCCCCCAGATGGCCACAGAGTACTGCAGGTTGCTTGCTCAGGACCTTACCACAGCCACTGGAACAGTTGTCTCCAGACACACAGTTTACAGATGACTGAACAGACATGGTTTATTCGCTCAGAGACCTGCAAGGTGCATTCCACTGACATCTGGTCACAGGAGAGCCCATAAAGCTTGGTGTCAAGCCATTGGAACAGTGGTCACAGGTTATATTCACAGACGAGTCCAGGTATAGTCTGAACAGTGATTCTCGCTGGGTTTTCATCTGGTGTGACCAGGAATCAGATACCAACCCCTTAATGTCCATGAAAGGGACCTGTGCAAGGTGATCATACCCCACATTGATATTGGGGTACATGCGCAGGAAACAGTGGCGTTTTGTAGCACATGGGTTTAGGGACGGTTTTCTCAACTTATCACCAATACTGTGGACTTAAAGATCTGTGTCATATGTGTTCCCTATGTGCCTATGCTATTAGCACCAGTCATGTGTAGTGCCACATTCTGCTGTAATTCTTAATTTATGAGCATGAGTGTAGAATATTTATATGTAAAAAATTTATATGAATGTCCTATGACTCAGCATTTACCATATAGAAATTTCGAGTGGATGGATGCAAAATATTTTAATGCAGAAAAAAATACTTAATATTACAGATGATTATAAATATGGTTATATTCTCGAAATAAATTTGGAATATCCAACAAAATTACTAGATTTACATAAATATTTACTTTTATCTCCTGAAGGAGGAGGTAAAACATTAAATAACAAAGAAAAATATGTTTTACATTATAGAAATCTTAAACAGTATTTAAGTCTTGGATTAAAATTAAAGAAAATCCATAGAGTCTTATCATTTGAACAATCAGATTGGTTGCAGCCATGTATTGAATTTAATGCAGAAATGAGAAAAAAAGCAACTAACTAATTTGAAGAAGATATGTATATGTTAATGAATTTTTCAGTATTTGGAAAAACAATCGAAAATATTTGAAACAGACAAAATATTAAAATTATTACAGATCAAAGAAAATATACACATTACGTTTCGAAACACAATTATGAACATACTACTGTGTTTTCAGAAAATCAAGCAGCAGTCCATATGAAGAAAATTAAAATATTACTCAATAAACGAATATAGTAGATATTTAAAAAAATGCACGATTTTCATTATAATATCATGAAACCAAAGTATGGTGAAAATGTTGATTTATGTTATATGGATACTGATCCTTTAATTCACAACATAAGAACAACAGATTTCTATAAAGATACAAAATCAATGATAAATTAATTTGCAACAAGTGATTATCCAAAAGATAATGTTTACAGACTTCTGCAAGTAAAAAGTAAGTTTTACGAAAAATTAAAGATGAAAATTGTGGAAAAATTATGTTAGAACACGTTAGTTTAAGAGCGAAAATGTCTGCTTATAAAGTAGAAGTTAAAGAATACAGAAAATGTAAAGGAGTTATAAAATCGGTTGTGAAAAATGAAATTACTATTGATGATTATAAAAATTGTTTAGATGACAAAATAAAATAATACAGAACAATTAATTTGACCAGATCATTTAAACATGAATTATATATGGTTGAATGTAATAAAATTGTTTTAAGTGCTGATGACAATAATCGTGTTATATTACAAGATGGAATTTATACATTATAAATTAAGTTCAAATAAAATAAAAGACGGCGAAAATGATATCTTAAGAGAATTAAACAAATGCACAGAAGATAATAATGTTTTCTTACGAGAATTACACACAGTTGTACAGAAGATAAAAATCATATATTAAATGAATTTTACATTTGCGTAGAATATTAAATAAAACACAAAAATTAGAAAAATTAATCAGTTTTTAATGTTTCCTCATGACATGGTATTTTTGGTCTTGCTAAATAAAATTTAAAAACACACTTTACACAAAACATTGAAATTTTATTCAATAATCACTTTCTTTATTTTTTTGATGTTTAAAGCTATTTTCTCACCTTTTGAATGACCACAGCTATGAATATATTCAGTAGAACTTTTAGTTTCTTTCCAAATTTTTCAGAAATAAATTTTCCTTGTTTCTTCCTTTAACAATTTTTAAAACCTGATTTTGAAGACAAATTACGTCTTGTTATTTTAATTTCTTTGTGAGTTCACTTTCTTCGCTGTGCAGTGGACAAATAATTTTATTTTCACTTTCCATTTACAAGGAAAAAAATAAATTGAAATTTAAAAATAAAAAATATAAATTATTGTCTTGTAGAGGAAGGTGTAATTAGATGAATGTTGAACACTAACTTTACTTAACGAAGGTTTATTCAGAACTTGCACACACAAGAGAGCAGGGCAAACTGCCTCTGGCCAAAACACTTATGGTATATATACAGATACAAAACATTCCAGTACAATGGTTGTTGCCATGTGTGGATACTTCTAGGATGTGCCGAACCAAGCATATAAATTAAAATTCTATAGTTCAGGTGAGGTTTGAACTCACAACCCTCCATGCAATAGTCTAGTATCATAACTACTACACTACGGCGACTGTGGTACTCAGCTTTTCCTGCAACATTGCTCCCTCCTTAAGAGAACAGCGTCTCAGTGTTACGTCCTCCTAGTCTGCGAATGCGTCATCAGTCCTGCATACTCTGACTTCCGATGACTGATGTTCACCCTGGCGGTTATCTTCTTAGAACTTCCCTTGACGCTACGTTCTTCGTCACCTTTCTGCTTGTTCCCTTGTCAGGCTTCATTCAAAGGACATAGACTGTATCTCTGATATTTCATGTATTTCTTGTATTAGGGTCGAATCTTCAACTTCAGAGACCAACCTTCCGAAAAGAGTGAAGATCTGGACGAGGTCACCAGGCTGGAAGACAACAGGGCGGTGGCTCACGTCATACCTCCGGCGATCGTTTTCTTGAGCATGCAGCGTGCGGAGTCGAGCTAAGTGCCGAGCTTCCTCAGCTCTGGTTAACATCTGGCCGATGTAGTCGTCGTCCACGTCATCAGGATGTAACGGAAACACAGTGTCCATCGTCGTGGTCACCTCACGCCCATGCGTCAGGAAAAATGGCGTAAATCAAATGGTTCAAATGGCTCTGAGCACTATGGGACTTAACATCTATGGTCATCAGTACCCTAGAACTTAGAACTACTTAAACCTAACTAACCTAAGGACAGCACACAACACCCAGTCATCACGAGGCAGAGAAAATCCCTGACCCCGCCGGGAATCAAACCCGGGAACCTGGGCGTGGGAACCGAGAATGGCGTAAATACCGTGTTGTCTTGTTTGACGGTGTTGTAGGCAAACGTCATGAAAGGTAGCACCTCATCCCAGTTACTGTGCTCAACATTGACGAATATTGATAGCATGTTGGCCAAGGTCTTATTAAGGCATTCAGTAAGCCCATTAGTTTGCGAATGGTAGGCAGTCGTCATGTGATTAGTAATGTTGCATCGACGGTTTATCTCTGTCACAAGATTCGATTGAAAAACTTTCCCTCGATCCGTAATTAACGTGCCTGGGGCATCGAGTTGTAATACAATATCTTCTATGATGAATTTGGCTACCTCGAATGCTTCGGCTGTTTTCACGGCTTTTGTAATGGCATAGCGCGTCAGATGATCAGTGCAAACAATAATCCATCTATTGCCACTAGCAGACGTTCGAAATCGTTCGAGGAGGTCAATCCCAACACGCTGAAAAGGCGTTTCGGCTGGTGGAATTAGTAAGAGTCGGCCAGGTGGTTTCTGGGGAACTGCCTTTCTCTTCTGGCACTCTCGACATTGCGGCACATAGTGACGGACATTCCAAAATAAATCTGGCAAGAAAAATCTCTTGCGTATTCTATCGTATGTCTTAGTAAATCCTAAATGTCCGACCTCAGGTGTGTCATGGAATTTCTGTAGAAAATCTAGGCGCATGTGTTTTGGAATCATGGTAGCCACCACTTTCGAAACGGATCAAAGTTTTTGTTGCAAAGTAACCCATTAATTACATTAAATTGTCGTTTCACATCTTCTGGCCGATTTAAGGCAAGCATAATTAGAGATATCTTGGCGTCCTTCTTCTGCTCAGCAGAGAGATCCTGGAGTGCAGCGAGACAGTCACTATCTTCATCAAAGTATTGATGGTCTTACACAGGGTTTCTTGAGAGACAGTCAGCATCTTGGTGTTTTCTTCCACTTTTGCACACTATGGTAATGTCATACTCTTGAAGACGTCGTCCTGTTGGATCCTGAAGACCTGTCAACCAACAAAGTGAATGATGGTGTGTAACAACTGTGAATGGCCATCCATAGAGATACTGTCGAAATTTGCAAATGGCCCAGATCACAGCATGACCTTCTCTTTCTGTAGTTGAGTAGTTTCTCTCAGCTTTTGTAAGTGTCTCTTTTCCATCCGAAATCTGCACCAGAACAGCACCAATCCCATACCCACTGGCATCTGTGTGTAGTTCTGTAGGTCCTCTCTCATCATACATACCAAGTTCAAGGTCAATCGTCAGAGCTTTTCACAACACATCGAAAGAGTCTTGTTGAGCACCACCCCAGATAAATTTAGCATCGGCATTTGACAACTCTTGGAGTGGCCTGGATTTGATACAAAAGTCTTTGATAAAACGATGGTAATAAGAACATAATCCGAGGAAGCTTCTCACATCTCCAATACTTTTAGAATAAGAAATTCCGTTATAGCTCTCACCTTTTCTGGGTCTGGTCGCACATCTTCGTTTGACACAAGGTGCCGAAGTATTTTGATTTCTTTTGCTACATGTACATGTCAATGGTAGAGAAAAACTTAGCCTCCTTCAGACAGTATACTGTATCTTCAATTCGTGGAAGAGGGTAAACATCCTTTTTAGTTATCTTAATAAGCTTCCTGTAATCACCACAAAAGCGCCAACTGCCATCCTTCTTCCTGACAAGAACCACTGGTGACAACCATGGGCTCTGTGAAGGCTGAATGACGTCATTCTGCATCATTTTCTCTACCTCATCGCGAATTATTCGACGTTCCATTGCTGACACACGGTACGCTCTCTGGCTTATTGATTGATGGTCTCCAGTGATAATCCAGTGCTTCACCATCAATTTGTCTAATTTGCTCTTTACCTGTGGATTGAAGTATCCAGACAACTCTTGAAGAATGGCAAGTAGCTTCTTCTGTTGTTCCTTAGTGAGATCTGGTGATAGTCGAGCTAGAAGATCTTGTTGTAGTAGTGTTAATTTCGCCCACAGACTCGACGTGGGAGGTTTCTATGATGCTCAGCTGTTCTAAAATTAACGGGTCAGCGTTTGCTTTGCACATGCTTCTTGGAAGGATCTGCAGTTCTCGGCGACAGTTAACTATCCACAATTCACCGAATCTGTTCTTAAACGAGACGATGGAGGCTGGGATGACCAAGTTATTCTTCAGTGGTATGCTTCTCTTACATTCCTCTGCAAGATCCAGGGGTTGGTGCATGGCATGACACATGAAAGCTACCTTTCAAGCGCTGACTGCAGGAATTATCACTTCACCCAGCACACATAGTCTCCACACACTCGGATGCGCATCTTCGAGCCACAAGAACCTATAATTGCCTGAGAAGCTCAAAAAGTCCCATCTGAGGATGACGTCAGGACTACACTCTTGTAAGACGATGAATTCTGTGTATGTCCACTTATACCCACATTAATGACATATCTTCCTGTATGTTTTACATATTTCCCATTAGCCACCTTCTGCAGAGATGTTTTGCTGTTGACAGATACGGTTTTCTGCAACTGGCGACGGTACTTCTCCGTAATGACAGAATATAATGCTCCAGAGTCCACAAGAGCTTGGACTGGTCGGTCATCCATGAGGATATCGACGTAGTTTCATTTTTGTAGTGATCGTCGGTGCAGGATTTTTCTCTTCGGCGGCCTCACCTCCAAGGAAGTCACACTCTTTAGTTTTCCAGGTTACGGCGACTAGGTGATTGGCTGGAGCTTCTAAAAGGCGATGGAGATCTTGATCAGTGTGTTGGGGAGCGTCCTCTCCAGTGGGTAGCTTGCGGCCATGGTGACCTATGCCGTCCTGCACCCACATCTTCTTGTTCATCTTCGTCGTCCCAGAGTTGGCGTCGGCTAAGATCGGTCTGTTGTCTTCTGGTGCAGGTGTCATCAAATATCCGCCGCCTTTCTCGACAATAGCGCACCACATGTCCCAGTCGTCTGCAGTGGAAACATACTGGTTGGTTATCCTGCGTCTTCCAGACGTCAGTGTTCCTTGGTACCCAAACAGGTTCCTCATGCGCCATTGTAGGAACGTAACTTCGCCTGTATCTCGTTTTTTTTACCGTTTTAAGGGGTAACGAAGGACGAGAGATTGGGTTCAACTTCTGTTCCACTTCCTTCCTTATGACCTCTTGAAGTGTCTCGGTTTTTTGCTCGCCGTGCAATCCAAGTGCTTTCTGAACTTCCTCTCTCACTATCTAACGAAGGACACTGTGAAATCAGTTTCTTCCTCCATCACAGACATCGATACGACGTTTGGAAGCCGTTCAAACTTCTTGCGTGTAATTTTTTTTTGATGCATTGTCTCGATATACTGGCACCATTTTATTAAGTCGTCTGCTGTCGAAACCTCCTTCAGGAGTAGGGCTAAATACATGTCCTCAGCAATACCCTTCATGAGATGTGCAACCTTGTCTTCTTGTCTTCGTCCTACATTCGAGGACCCACTATTTTACACAGCATCAAGATGTCTTCAATGTAGGATGCTTTCGTTTCTCCTGGATGCTGTACCCGGCACTTTGATTTATGTCCAGCCTTGCACTTCTGTCGTTGTGTGTCTCTGAAATACTTGCGCAGTTCCGCCTGGAATACTTCCCAGCTTGTGAACTTCTCCTCATTGTTCTCATACCGCTGCTTGGCAGTGCCCTCCAAGTAGAAAAATACGTTAGCCACACACACGGTTCATCCCTTTTCTTAAATTTGGCTATACGCTCATATACCTTCAGCCACTTGTTTGGATCTTGGCCATCGTCACCAGAGAACCTGTAAGGATGTCTCATGAGGTGGCACACAGCTGCTGTTATCATAATGTCCTCTTGTTCTTCTGTTTCCAATAGATTGCGACATATTGAATATGGCTCGAACTCGGGTTTCTCGCCACGTAAACGGCGGCTCTGTCGTGGCCTGATGGGAGCCACTGTGTCGCCGATAATGTGCGGTATCACAAGTTCCAATATGCAGCGCCTCTACCAAAATAATGTCACGTAGAGGAAGGTGTAAGTAGATGAATGATGAACACTAACATTACTTAACAAAGGTTTATTCAGCTCTTGCACATAAAAGAGCACGGAGCAAACTGCCTCTGGCCAGGACACATCTGGTATATAATACAGCTAGAGAACATTCCAGTACTATGGTTCTTGCCATTTGTGGGTACTTCTAGAATGTACTCAAACTGAATATAGAAATTAATATTTTACACTTGAGGTAAGTTATGAACTCACAACCCTCCATGCTACAGCTTAGTATCATAACCACTACACTACTGCGAGTGTGGTACTCAGCTCCTTTTGCAACAGTATTTCTATATACAAATGGAGTCGCTTGTGAATCTAAAAAATAAATGACTCATTCATAATAATAAAAATGTTTTAATAATTATTGATAATTATAATAATCCATGATTTAAAGCAAAAGATGTGGCTAATCATTTAGAATATAAACATACTAATGATACAATTAAAAACATGTTGATGAAGATTATAAAACAAAGTATGAAGATCTTTTAATACTCAGTGTTTTACTGGGGCTGAAAGATAATAAAATAAGAACTGTACTTTTTAATGAATCTGGGGTTTCTTCAAATTTAGAAAAGAAGAAGCAGAACAATTTGAAAAATGAAAGAGAAAATAAATCACTTGGAAAATGTAAATGAAATCGAAGATGATACAGTAGAAGGTTTCAGGCAAGTAATTCTTGATGCAGTTGAATTAATAGATGAAAGAAATGAATAAATAAATACATTATTAACACAGGTTGTTCATAAACGAAATGATGGAAATTTAAGACCAACTTTTGTTTTTCAGTATTACATGATTTTCGTTATGGTTATTATGTCATTCAAACACAATTTAAAAAATGTACAAATTCAAATAGATATTATCAGAAAGAGATATCCAAACTTTGAAGAATTTTTAAAATAATTAATTACATGCCAAATTCAGTAAATTTATATAACATAATGAAAGGAAATTTAATTATTGATTGCTGTCGAAATTATTTGAATATTTTAGATAATTATTCCCAAGAACAATTGTTTGAAGGTTTATATAGACTAAAAATATTTCTTAGAATATAAAACAAAATTTGCAAGTACTTTTTTCATAATTAAACTCCATATAACATTTATAAGTATTTTTATATGAATGTGACAAACAAAATTTTATAATTGCGTTATTTGATTCCAGCAATTCAAATTTAAAATCTTCAAATGGTTCTGACATTAAGTCGTTTTTTAACATTTATTTGAATATCAGCATAAACTCTATCATCTTTAATGAAACAATAAACATTATCTAAATTGTATTCAGTATCAATTATATATACAGTGTCAATAATGTACTCCATTTATATATTAAATTTTTTATTAACAAATTTGGTTATTATTTTAGTTTTATTTACCCAACTATTCTGTGAATTGTCAAACCTTTATTACCTTTCTCATTTAAAACTGCCTCAACAAAGTAAACATCTGGAAAATTCGTTTTCAATAATTCTTGTTCATAAAAATATGTTGTTTTTTGGTTCACCATTTAAATCTTTAAGTTTATATATGATTGGATTGGAATGATTAACATCCTCAATTCACAAAATTTCTGTTGACCAATTGGCTGTATAACCTTTTGAAAAAAGTACCTTAGTTTTACCAATTTTTACTTTATCACCAATTTTAACATTCCATTCAGTACCTAACAAATTTTTTATCTAATCAGTTTTCAAAAGGATTAATGATTAATGTTAAATTTTTTCTTTCTTTCTTGAATTTATTTACAGTAAAATTCTTTACTATTATCTGTCTGCAAATTTTTTGGCATTCTAGCTATGAATATTTTTCTGAATGAATCAACTATTTTTTTACCTGTTTTATCTTTAACTGGAACTATCCAAGCAAATTTTGAAAAAAACATCAATAACACTTAAATATTTATATCATTTATTTATTTTCGAAACTCCTTTCAACTTTCCAGAATCCATTTCGGCTAAATCAACTTGCCATAAATCATTCGTTCCGAAATAAATTACATTTTTTCTCTTAAAATTCTTTATAATTAGTTTATGGGTAATTCATTAATAATTTGTTTAAGAGTAATTAGACCTTCAACTACAAATTTTTTTAACGAATTTACGGTTTTTAGTTTTACAAACTGAACAGAGACCTTCAGTTGTTTTCCATTTTTAATTGTTAATATATGAGGATGAAGATTTGATAATTCATTCTGTAAATAATGTTTGTTAACTACATCTCTTGTATCTATTTGATCATTTACATTCACCAGTCTTCTATCTTTAAAACCAACATAACATTTAGTTTCATTAAAAATAGCATTTAATTCTTTTTTTAACTTGTCTAATAAATTTGTTATTTATGTATATAATGAAGATTGGATACTCAGTTCCAATATGATCAATAGTATCATAATTTACTATTGTATATTCTAAATATTTTAGTTTTTAGGTAATTCACCAATAATTAAAACATGACAAAACGATTAACTTTTAATTGTTTAACTAATTCTTCAATGTCAAAATTAGGCAGATGGTTATTAAATTTTTTGTTTCTTGAAATATTTTTTACATGTTTTCCTTTATTTTCCATTTCCAAATTATGGTTTTTTTGGTTCTTCTAATTCTTTATCACCTTTTTTGTTACTTGAAACTGCATTTGCAATTGCTGCAGAACCACCAGCAAATGAATTAATTGTTGCTAAATAAGGTAATATACCTAAAAACAATGGCAAAAATACATCTTTATGTTTTGCTAGTCCAGAATCTTCTTTCTTTTTTGTTAGATATTCAGTAACAGGCAATATAGAAGAAATGATGGTCAAGAGCACCAGACTAACGAGAATTCATAGTAGGAGCAATGAACATACAAACACTAAGAACCATAGAGAAGAAGAGCTCAAAAATGCACTACACGAAATAAAATTCGATATACTCACACTATGTGAAGTAAGGAAAATGGGGGAAGCCATAATAGACAAATCAAATGTCGATCTGCCTTACTCAGAGGGATCAATCTCAGGACAAAGAGGGATAGGCTTCATCATCAAAAGCGACGAAACTTACCACACAGTCATCAAACAAGATTCACACAAATATGCGCCCTAACAGAAACGAGTACTGAAGAATGATTAGAAGATTTAGATGACACCTTAGAGAGATATCAATCACCAATGAACCTAATAATTGGAGATTTCAGCAGTAAAGTCAGCCCCCAGAGAACCAGTCGGACCGCACGGCTTAGCAACAAGCTTGATGAAGAATGCTACAATTTGTTCAAGAACCCAAACTGAAAATAACAAACACCTTCTTTGGGAAAAATCAAAACCAAAGATGGACTTGGCGCTCGCCAGACGCAAGACGAAAAACGAAATAGATTATATTCATACAGACAAACAAAACATAATAAAGATTTTCCAAGTAATATCAGAATTAAAATTTAGCGCAGACCATAGAATGGTGAGGGCAAAAATAAAAATTCCAAAGAAATGTAGGAAAAGCAAGCAAACCAGAAATAGAAAAACTCGACTGAGACAAATTTAAACAAGAATGATAGAAGCAACTACAACAACCAAATATCAGTACAAAACAAAGCACTCAAGAAATGTGTAATTCACTACAAAAATGCAAATACCAAGTCCACAAGGACACAAGCAAAGACGAGCAAATGAAGAAAAGTTAAAGCAATTTAAGTCAGAGTACCATACAGCTAATCGGCCACAGATCGATAATGTTAAAAACTAGAGATATTTCAGGCAGGAATGAAGAAGAATACGCAAAACTAGACAAAATAACAAAAAGGGAATACAGAAACATATCCAAGAACACCGATCACCAACAAGGAGACAAATACTAGAAACAAACAAATCAATTAGATAAGTGAGGATAAGCCTCCAAGGCGAGAAATAATGGATACTAGGAATGAATAATCAGGCAGGAAAATCTCTAAATACAAGAGAGGATAATCAAATCAGCAACGGAATTCTACAAAGGAATATACACAACTTCTCTGCCAAACAAAGGTATAGACTGCAACCCTGTCGATCCAGACCCAAACACTGCTGAAACCATACCCACTATAATACTCAGTGAGGTTGGAACAACCATCACTGAATTGAAAAATGGAAAGACACCTGGAGAAGACAACATATACAATGAGCTCTTAAAAGAAGCCCACCAATCATCACAGAATTGTTCAACAAAATCATACAAACCGAAGACATTCCCGACCAGTGGAAAATAAGTGTGATTTTACTTTTGGACAAAAAAAGTACAAAAGATGACAAACAATTATAGACCCATTAGCCTGATGTCTAACCTACACAAACTGTTCATGAAAATATTAACAAAGGCGATTAACAAAAACACTAGACGAGAACCAACCCTCAGAACAAGCAGGATTCCACAAAGGATTTAGCACAGTGGACCATATTCAAACCATTAATCAGATAACAGAAAAATCAGAAGATCGCCACCTCAAAATATACCTTGCTTTTGTCGATTACAGCAAAGCATTCGATACCATCGAATACCCAAACATACGTCAAGCACTAAAGAAATCAAGGAGTAGAAGCAAAATACATCCAGTTACTAAGAAACATTGAAGACAACAGCTTCACTAGAGTTACAACCGAAAAGACAGGCCAACCTTTATGCATGGAAAGAAGAGCTAGACAAGGGGATCCCATCGCCCCAAAACTATTTACCTGCATACCTGCATAGTCAGGAAACTAAAGTGGAAGAAGAAAGACAGAATATGGCTCAACGGGAAGAGACTAACACATTTGAGTTTTGCTGATGACATAGTCCTCTTTGCCAAAATTGCAAGGGAAGTGCAATCAATGCTCCAAGAGCTTAACACACAAAGCAAGGTGGCAGGACTCACAATGAACAAATTTAAAGCACAAGTAATGACAGATGGATTAGAAATCCTAATATATCTTGGACGAATGGAACTAATGTATGCATCCCAGTACATGTACCTAGGCCAAATAATTTCTTTTAACAACAAAATGGGAAAAGAAATAAAACGAAGAGTTACCTTAGCCTGGAAAACATTCTGGGCCTTAAAGTTCATATTGTTAGACAAAACCCTGAATAGGAGGCTCAAAATGGGGGCACCCGAAAGCTGCGTTTTTCCAATGTTATTATATGGATGTCAGACTTGGGCTCTCAAAGCCAATATAGACAAACACTCTACAGGTATGCCAAAGGAAAATGCAGAGGAAGATCCTTGGCATCTCCCTGAAAGACAGAATATCAAACACCTTGATACACAAGATGCCAGCAACAATAGACATAGCACAACAGGCTACAAAGACGAAATGGAAATGGGGCAGCCACGTGCTGAGGCTGAAAGACGAGAGACGGAGAGCAGGAGCTACCACATGGCTACCTTTACATCGGCAAGGAAGACCAGGAAGACCAAGACGTAAATGGTGAGATTTATTCAGAAAACAAGCAGGAAGACACTGGTCCAGCACAGCCAGAAACAGAAAGAAGTGGAAAAAACTAGAACTACAACTAAGCAGTCAAGTGTAATTCAATGTGTAGTGTGCATTAAGTGCAGTACCCTTCTACATGGACTAGCTCACTGCATGAGTCTTTAAAAGCAGCTACCCCTACTTGCAGGAGGCCTTTGCCCTCAATGAGACAACACAGACTATATTCATTCATTCATTCAACAATCTTTTTCACAACAGAAATACCTAAAATTATGAATAAATTTCCTCCAGATTTCTTCTCTTTCTTTCTTTTTTAAACATTAGTTAAAAATGATCAATAATACCTAATTTTATTAATTGAGTTTAAGTTTAATTGATTTTCATTTAGTTTTACCCCTTGGTAGTAAAGTATAATCAATTGAAAAGTTATTCATTTATGTAGATTAAAAAATAATGAAAGAATTTTTATAAACCCTATCCATCAATTTGTAAACCCATTCCTAATTTTCGTTTTCCATACATAAATCCTTTAACAGTAGTTGCAGCTACTTTTTCTCCTAACAAAGCATCTTTTGCATGCATTCTCTCTTTGCAAATAACTGAAGTTCTTTATCAGCTTCATGTCTTTTTTCTAAATCTTTATTATCTCTATATGCAATATCATATTCATTATTTTTTCGTCTAATGGATTAACTCTTTGATCTCCTTTAGCTAGTTTAGTAAAAGGCCCACTAAATTTACAGCCTGGAAGATGTATGTCACTCATTAGTAAATTATTTAAAGTCCAATTTACTAATCCTTTATTATATTTGTAACTTCCCAAAATATATATGTTAAATTAGTCAAAAATCTAATAAATAAGTAATTCCTTTGGAATTATTAATAATAAAATCACTAAATTTGATTGTTAACATTTGAATTACTCCAAGTTTTTCGTTATGATGATTTTTATTTCCTGCTAATTCTTCACCATGAATTACTATTAATCTATGAATTAAATATCTAACAACATTCATCCATATTCAACTGGTTTTCTGAATATTTTTTTTGCTAAACCTCCAAGACGTGTTTCTAATGAATAATTAACAGTTATTTCTGAGAAGCTAGGAAATATTCTTCAACAATTTTTTAAACGAAATGATTATGTTAATTTCCTCTACTTGGTTTCATTTTATTTGGGTTTCTGTCATTCTATACTTCGTTTGAGTAATATAAAATTTTTGGTGCTTGTGTAAATCAAGAGAATCAAAGTCTGTTGCTAAATCAATCAAAGTTGTTTTTTCGTTAAAAGTTTCCTTCATATTCTATTCCAACAGCTTTTATTTTATCACCATTGAGTTCTAGTGGTAATTTTACGATATATTTATAAGAACCTTACATGTCTTAAACCAAAAATATGATCCTCAATGTGATTAACTCTAAAACTCTTTCACTTATATTTATATGTTTAACATCTTTTTCTTCTTCTATAAATTTTCTTTCTTTTCCATAGCTCTCTAAGAACTATTTATGATTTACATAAGGAGTAGTCATCTTTAGCAGGATTATCATCAACACATTCATGTAGTGGAGTATCATTAAATTCGTCTAAATAATGTTGATTATAAGGAGCCATTTGTTTTTCAACTTCTCTATTCTATTCAATTTCTTGGTTTTTCTGTTCTATTGAGAACTGGCTGAGCTTCTTTTTTAAAATTTCCATATTGTGTTCTTTTTTTCCATTTCTAAAACTCTTCCTTTAATTTTTTGTTTACGTTTTTATTTCATATGGCTATTTTAACGAATTCTGTATCGTATTTTGTGAACATTTATTATGAATAAAATTGTGATGCTTGTCTTTTTATTTATATTTATCATTTATGTTCAACTTGTATGTCTTAGTTTATGTTTGATTTTTATATTTTGTGTTTATATTCATTGTTCCTGTTCAATGTTTAAAACATTATTAATCTTTTCTCTATATTTTATATAGACATAATAAACATACTTAACAATATCTATTGTTATAAAACCAAATTTATCTTTATAACAATATTTACTGCATAATTCTTTAAATTTGTCATACTTTGAATCTCCACCGACAAATTCATGATAAGTATGATTTAAATTTGTATCATTTTCTAAAAATAAATAAAAAATTATATTATCTCTAACTAATTGTTTTGGAATTATTGAATATGTTCAACTTAAATAAAAGCAAACTCTTTTATGTCTTTCTCTCATAAAATAGTCTCTAACTATATCTTGATTTTTGAGAATGAAATCATCGTATACTACTTCTTATGTTTCTTCACATTTATCTAATTGAATATTTTCATCATTATTGTCAACGAAATTAACAATTTTTTCTTTAATTTGGTCTTCAGTTTTTATCACATCTTTTTGTAATTCTTGATATTTTGTTTGATCTAAACTTAACATTTTTTTTGCAGCGACAGCAACTTCTAATGAATTCTCTTACTACTTTGGTTTTGATGAAAGTCTATGTGTGTGTTAATGCAGCTAGCCACTAACTTGGTGTAATGTTTTGTCTGTACAGAAGTGTATCTGTCGCCTTTATCGCTCTCTCACCATCACACACAATTCTGTACAATAAAGTCAAGGGCTTAGGTTTTCTTATCAGGCTTATCTGTCCAAAGACAGACAAAACATTATACTAATGGGAGGATTCTGAGTAACTTCTAGAATTCCATTCGCTCTCTCTCTGTCCTTTATCTGTGTACAGTTCAAATATAAGTTACATGAAATCAGCCTAGTAGAATCTCTGGTGGAGCCCTTCTTCTTAATATTCAGCGGCTGGCTTGCTAGAAAAGATCTTTACATACGTTATTATTATTAAGCGCTGCATTCAGTTGGGAAAATCGATCGTTTGAACACTTCATTCAGTTTACGACAGATCTAAAATTTCAGATGTGGACGAAGCCTTTTTGGACGATTTTCAAAAAACTCAGAGATTGCAGGCTCTCTTCGTCACAGCTGAAACTTCCCAATTAATTACAGGGCCCAGACAATCATCAACGATTCAGACAGAGAACGCATTCGTCATTCACTCTAAAATAAAATGGTCACAAACCTTATTTCTGAGGAAAATTGTATATTGAATCCATTTCCGTACATGTTCCGTTTCCGTGGATTTTAAGTCTCATGCAATTTACTTTTACAAGTCCTTCTTTCTCTTTATCTACCACGCTAGCGGCACAAACTTTCCTGTCTCGCTTTAGCGCGAAGAAGAGTAAATAAATCTCCTTTAGCAATCCGAAAATCTTCCAACCGATACTTTCCGAAGCTGTTCCTTTCTCTCTCTTCTCTCTATAATGACCATGGAGCATACATCTCTGTACCTCTGTTGTTCCAAAGAATAAACGTACTAGAAAAATACCTTGGCGTCGACGAGCTGTCGGCGCATATATTACCAGAAAATCTGCTCAGATACTTTTCAAACGTAAATAAATGTGGATGATTTGATTGACCATTATTAATTATTGCGTGGTAGAGGGTAATTTTCCGTGGGGAGATTACAATGCCCCTCGCAGCGAGCGAAGTTTGTGAGGTCAATTTTTATTCACCGAACACACTTCGCGAGCTATCTATTAGCGTGGATAACCCGGAAGTGATGATTGTTGAACTAGACGAAGAAAAGACATGTTGAAGACAGAAGAAATGAAGAGACCGGTACTGCGGCTGTATTACTTTTACGTGCATCTAGGTGTTATGTTTGCTGTGCACAACCAAGGAAGATGATCTTTCATGAACTTATGTCAGGATCTACCCATTCGGGAACTTTCTTAAGCAGGGAAACCTTGGAAAACCTCTTAAGCTTAGACCCCCAGCCTACGGTACACAGAAGACAGGAAAGCCTATAGAAGAACAAAAATAATTTTGAAATTTATCTCTAAAGGAAAGATAGGGCTTAATTTGGATCACGATTTGGAGAAGAGTAGTTTGTGCCTCTAGCAAAAAAAAAAACGTTTTACAATAAACAACGTGAATTTGCGTTTTACAATCTTGCTCCTAGGACAATATCTTGCGGTGCTAAACTCCCCCGGGTCTTGCATGTCCCCGACGTCCACATTTGTAGTCGGTCTTCTATGCAGCCCCCTCTGTCGTTGATCTTCTACGTGGCCCACAATGGGAAGAGTAGAAGGGACAGGGATACTCGAATTCACATGCAACATTCATTCCAAAAGGATTAGCAATGACCAAAAGGGAAACTCTTCCTGTAAGAGAACTGATTAGGTTGCACCGTCCAAGATTCTCCTTTTTGAAAGCAAAATCCTTTTGGCTTCATGGATCCTTTTTGTTACGACGTACTTCAAGGAATTCAACTCTTAATTAATGATGTTGCCAAAAGCATCATCCGATTTACTCTCGTTTGAATACTCCTTTTGACTTTGCCTCCCCACTTGTGCTTATAAGTCCAAAAGTTTTAACAGATTTTCTATGACTGATTTGTTCTTCGTAATTTAAAGGATTCATGTAACTGAATATAGATTTTGGATTCAAATCATCGAATAATGGAAAGTGTAGTTCATTTTATTCCAAGACATCATCCATATTTCCTTGATAAGTCATATAATTTAGCTATACTAAAAAAAACCTTTTTATTCTAAATACATATATTTCTACGCTTGAGTGCTGAAATGTAGAAGTTATTAGCATTGAGGAATGCGGATTCACTTCTTTCATTTACTCTCTGATTCATACGGCGTTCATTCATGCTCATATATGGAAATGGATTTTTCACACAAAATTCCCAAACGAACACGAACCATTAAATTACTACTGAATCTATGAATACTACTTTCTTTAATCATTCAATAATAAATTAAAACTCTTAACTTCAAATTATACCATCTATTCCTTTTAAAGTTCAACATGAATCAGTTTATCCTCGCGTTTGGTGCGAGTCTCTTACAAAGGATATCTGTATCGTCTATATCGATTTTAATTCTCGCGCCGACGTCAACTGTTTTGCGCGTGAAATAATCTTTGCGGCGTTAACTGTCACTCACGATTCACTACCACAACACATCCCTTCACATATTTACACATTTAAGCGTTCACATGAGATTATATATGAATCTTCACTCGAACCTCTTTAGATTATTCAGCGTCATTTGCGGGGAAACATTTCATTCTTCTTGAAGGTCAGTCAGATCCTTCATACATCTTGATAACATTAGCAATGCTAAAGTTCTATGTTCACCCAACCACAGGTGAAGCCTATCTCCACTATCTTTTTTACAACACTCAATAGTACTAATTAGTCACTATTTCTATACTCTATGTCACTGACTAACTATTTCAATTTAAAGGCTTTTAACACTACACACACACAGTTTATTGTTATATTTTTTACGAGCGTTCATCTCTGCCACTCGGAACACCATTCCTCCCTATCTTCTAATCTTCATTATATCTTTTTAAGTCGTTATGAGGAAATAACCCTTTTATTTTGTTCGATCCCAGGTATGCTAACAGATAAGCTCCAGGATTCGGAATTTGTAGGATAATGTATGGTCCAGTATATAGTAACTCCCATTTCTTTATACTTTTCTTTATTACGGATGATTTGGTATGTCGTTTAACTAGTACCTTCTCGCCGACATGGTATGTCTGTACCCTCTTGATTAATTTGTCATAGCGTTGTTTTCTTTGATCAGCCTTTTTCGTCATATTTATGATAGCTTGTCTTATTTTTTCTTCCCAAGGCATCTCGGTTTCCTGAGTTTTGGGGATATGGTCAGTCCAGAAGTTTTCCTCTTTTGCTTCGAACATCAATTCACGAGGTGTATATCCAGTTGAGGAGTGGGGCATGTTATTGTATATTTGCTCAAACTCTTCCACATAATTTGCCCACGCAGTTTGCTTATTATGGCAATACGTCCTCATAAATCGATTGACTTCTCTAAAAATCCTCTCCACCAAATTACCTTGTGGGTGGTAAAATGATGTTAGTACGTGTTTCACACCGACTTGAGACAAAGTCTGCTTCCACCGGAGTCCCGTGAATATTTTAGCATTGTCAGTTATGATCGCCTTTGGTGTACCAACATGTGGAAGATAATCTCTTATCAATCTTAATACAATTACTTTGGCTGTAGCCGTCTTTATCGGGTATAGCTTTACGTATTTCGTGCACACATCTAGAAATGCTAACACATATTTAACACCACCTCTTGAAGTAGGTAACGGGCCACACAGATCGCACGAAATTAATCCTTTTGGTTCTTGTACTAATATAGAGCATAATGGGTGCTTAGTCCCTTTTGAATCCGGCTTTTTTTTTGGCAGATTATGCACCTCTTTAAGACTTCATGCACTCTGCGCTTTATGTTGGGGAAATAACAGTACCCACTTATCTTGTCTGCACATTTTGTCGCACCGAAATGTCCCCAGGTTAAATGAGTGAACCAGACAAGTTTCTCTATTTGTGCCTCAGGTATACAAACACACCAACGGACTTTGTTTGGCCTTCCACAGCGGAAAAATAATACGCCATTTACCAACTTGTAATAATTTGCGATCTGATCCGAAGGTTGCTGTTGTAACCTTTGAATGACACTTCCCCATTGAGCATCCTTTTTCTGTAACTGGGCCATATGCACACACAAATTGATGTAGTACGTCTTATATGGATTTTCCTGCAGCAGCAATATAGGGAATTCTGAGGAATTATTTACTTCAATCTCTTTGGTTAAACCCTGCGGTGACCTTGATAGAGCGTCCGCAATAATGTTTTGCTGCCCTGAGACATGTACGATCTTAAACTGGTATTGTTGCAGAGCGAGAGTCCATCTAGCCAGTCTGGGGTGTAACAGTTTACACGTTTGTAAAAACGTTAATGATTGGTGATCGCAATATACGATAGTCTTCGACCCATATAAATAATAATGAAATTTTTTAAATCCCCAGACGACCGCAAGAGCCTCTAATTCTGTCGTCGTGTACGTTCGTTCACAGTTGGACAAAACACGACTAGCAAACGCAATAGGACAAAAGGTAAGCTGTCCATTTATCTTGCGTACTTGGAAAAGGCATGCTCCAAGACCCACATTTGACGAATCTGTTGACAAGTAGAATTCCTCTTGCATGTCCGGATGGTACAAAAGCGGTGCATTTACTAATTGCTTCTTTATCTCTTCAAATGCTTCTTGACACTCTAATGTCCAGAGCCAGGGCACATCCTTCTTCAGCAAACTATTCAGAGCTGCTGCATTCATGGCCTGATTCGTTATAAATCTTCTAAAAAATGATGCAAGACCCATAAACCCTTTTAATTGCCTCCTATTTCTTGGTGTTGGAAACTTACTAATCGCCATTAGCTTCTCCTTGGTCGGTAAAATTCCCTTTGCGTCAATTATATGCCCCAGGAACTTGATTCTATTTAGTGCAAAATGTGATTTCTGTAGGTTAGCAGTTATTCCCATGGTTTTGAAAACGTCCAACACCCGACTCAGTAAAGTAATATGCTCTTCCCAGGTCTTCGATGCAATAAGCATATCATCAACAAATACTGTTATCCTGCTTCTTAGTTCTGGGCCTAATGCGTAATCTAGCGCTGCTATAAAAATTCCAGCACTAATGTTGAGTCCGAAAGGAACTACAGTAAATTGGTAACTTCTTCCTGCATAAATGAAAGCTGTATATCTCCTTGATACCTCATCCAGCTTGACTTGCCAATAAGAACTCCGCAAATCGATGCTCGTCAAATATTGGACATCCTGGAACCGTTGTATCAGTTCGTCTATGTTTTCTGGATGTGTCCTCACTGGAATTATAATTTTATTTATTTCCCTGGCGTCGAGTACCAGTCTCACAGTTCCATTTGCTTTTGGCACAACCAACAATGGGGAGCAGTATGGGCTTGTAGAGGGTTCGATCAAACCCCATTTCAACATGCGATCTATTTCCTTTTGAACTTGAGCCTTTAACCTCCAGGGAACAGGATAGGAAGTTCTACAATACGTTTCGTGCGGCTTAACGTAGAGATGGTATATGTATCCTTTAATCACTCCTGGCCTTTCATCAAACACGTTTTCATACGCTGATAATAATTCTTTGAGCTGCTTCTGCTGATCTTCAGTGATGCATTCGGATTCATTTAACTTCTCATACACTAATTGACCGAAATCTCCTTTGACTTTGAACTCATTATTCACGTGCTGTTTAGAATTTTGTGCAGTCCTGATTACTTGCACACTGATCCCACTATTATATTTTCTGGTAAGGCTTTCTTTTTTCAACAAGTCCAACTCAATTTCTTGTTTATTTACATTTAACCAAATTTTTCCTGTTTTAAAATCTATTCTGCATCCGTATTGACGTAGGCTGTCGACTCCGATAATGCAGTCTACCACCAAATTTTTCACAACAAGGAATGTGCTTAATATTGCTACCTTTCCTACTTCTACACTAAGTAGTGACTGCACTTTTACATTCGCCGATCGAGCCCCAACGGCGCCTATTATTTTGCAATTTTGAACTGGAAAAATTGGTACTCGTCTTATATTTCTGATCTTGTTGAATAGAGCCTCCGAAATAACATTTGTGGTTGCAGCTGTATCTAAAACCGCCACTATAGGTACAGTTTCCAAAATGACTTGTACTTCGGCTACTGCCACCTGTTCCTTATTCTCATCTTGGGGTTCTAAGTCCTCGGTCAATTCATCTGCCAGTAATCGTCCATCATTATACGTTAGCATGCGTACACATATCCTGTTGCCCCCCAACCTATTGTTGACCGCTCCTCCGGGGCACGAGTGGGTCCTTACAAGTTTGTTGGATTTTGATTCACCTGGTGGTTGACCTCATCCGTCACTTCGGTAATTACCGGTTGATTCGCGGATGTCCGTCCCCACTGATGTTGGTTATTTGAGTTTGTTCCCCCCGGTTGGTTCCACTTTCTATTACTGTTATTGTTCCAAGCTTGTGGTCTGAAATTCCTTTCGTTCCCCCATACGGGATTATATCGTTTCCCATTCCTGTTGTTCCTTGGATAGCCCCTCGCAAGACTATTGCCGGTATTATTATTGAGATTTTGAGGGTTTTCTCCACTATTTATCGATCTCTGTGCGTTCTCTTGCCTACCATTTGGCGGAGGTTCTATCTCCCTATATTGGAATCTGTTGTTACGGACTTTCTGGTTGTTCTCTTCTATAATGTCTATATGATCTAACGTCGTGAGGAACGACTCCAGGTCTTTATCGTTGCCGTAAATTAATTGATTCCGGATGCTAGTTGGTAATCTTGCCTTAAGTATGTTTATTATGTCTGGCAAAGGCATAGGTCTGTCCCAATATCTAGTTTTATTTATATATTTTTCAAAATACTTCCTAAGGCTTCCTTTCGAAAAAGAGAAAGGCTCTGGGTAGAGCACCTCCTGCCTTAGGCGTTCCTGTACTCCTTCTGACCAGAACTTTGCTAAAAACGCTTTCTCAAAATCGTCATAGGTCGAGTAAACAGAAGTCATGTCCGAGGCCCAGATCGCCCCCGAACCTTGTATATACCCAGTAATGAAACTGATCTTCTGCCACTCCGACCACTTTCTGGGTAGAACTCCTCTAAAACTTCGAATAAAAACAATCGGATGGACCCCCCTTTTGTCAGTGTTAAAAATCTGAAATTGCCGATGCTTTATCATTTTTTCTTCGGCATGGCAAAGGCTTTCGTAATCTCCGTCAGATAAAACTTCACGCGAACAACTAGCTCGTGGCAATTTAATATTTGAGTTACTCACACAAGTCGGTATTGTGTGCGAATGTGCAGTAACTGGCTCTATAGTCGCTGGCAACTTCTGCTGCTGGCCTGTATTCATTTGTTCTGAGCCTTGTTGTGACACGCGTATCGACTCTGCTATCGTTTGTTTCCAATGCTCGAGATCAGCACCTAACTGCTGTCGCACTTCCTCTAGCCCTTTCGCAAACAAATTCTCTTCCTGTTTGCCGCACAGACTCTGGAATGCTTCTTTAACATTTTGCTCAACGTTTTCACACATTAGCCTTTTGTTTTCTAATGTGATTTCGGATAATTTACCCGTTAATACATTAATCTGGTGGTCTATAACGTCTTGACGTTCTGTCAGATGTTCCACACTTTCCTTTAGGTTCGTCTGCGTACGTGCCAATTCAGGAAGTTGCGCAATTGCACATGACATGGCATCTTGCTTTTGTACTAATTGCGGAACCATTTCCACCTGTTCGCGTACGGTATCTATCTTAATAGCCACGTACTCCTTCATTTCTACACGCACGCGTTGAGTAGATTCCTCACATTGAGCTTTAACCAATTCGATTTGTGCAGTTAATTTTCGTTCCGTCTCTTCGGCCTGATCTTTAAGTTCCTTTGTCTTCGCCTCTATCCGTTGTTCTAATTCGGAAAAACTGTCATGTAACTGCTGCTTAATCTCAGCTTTCAGCTTTTCCTGCCCTTCCGTAACTGAGGCTAACTTCGTATTCAAATCATTTTGCCCTTCATTCACTGCGGCGAACTTCGCGTTAATGTCGGTTTTCAAATTTTCTTGCCCTTCAGTAACTGAGGCTAATTTCGCGTTAATGTCGGTTTTCATATTTTCCTGCCCTTCAGTAACTGAGGCTAATTTTGTATTCATATTATTCACGGTCTCCGTTAACATCTGCATCTGCCTCATGATAATGACCAATGGGTCTAATCCATGTTGCGTACTGGCTGTTACATCTCCAGCCGTGTCTACCGGGCGTTCTATTGCGCTATCTGTAGCGATCGGTTCTACAACACTTCTTACTACATCATTATCATCAGTGCTCACAGCTGAAGGCTGTTGCGTGTTGCTCTGCTCTGCTTGACTCATCTTAAACATTGCCCTAGTTAAAACCATATAAATGTTCTACAGTCAAGATGTATATATATATCTCCCTTCACAAGAATACTTCCGTGACTACTTTGTTATAGTACTTATACAGGTAAATGCAACACAATTAGTAAATGTTCAAATCTACGACTACTTCCTCAATACTAGCAAGTATAATAAAAAAGTATACTTTGTTATAGTACTTACACAGGTAAATGCAACTAGTGCACTGAACACAATTAGTAAATGTTCAAATCTACGACTACTTCCTCAATACTAGCAAGTTTAATAAAAATAGTAGAATCTCTGGTGGAGCCCTTCTTCTTAATATTCAGCGGCTGGCTTGCTAGAAAAGATCTTTACATACGTTATTATTATTAAGCGCTGCATTCAGTTGGGAAAATCGATCGTTTGAACACTTCGTTCAGTTTACGACAGATCTAAAATTTCAGATGTGGACAAAGCCTTTTTGGACGATTTTCAAAAAACTCAGAGATTGCAGGCTGTCTTCGTCACAGCTGAAACTTCCCAATTAATTACAGGGCCCAGACAATCATCAACGATTCAGACAGAGAACGCATTCGTCATTCACTCTAAAATAATATGGTCACAAACCTTATTTCTGAGGAAAATTGTATATTGAATCCATTTCCGTACATGTTCCGTTTCCGTGGATTTTAAGTCTCATGCAATTTACTTTTACAAGTCCTTCTTTCTCTTTATCTACCACGCTAGCGGCACAAACTTTCCTGTCTCGCTTTAGCGCGAAGAAGAGTAAATAAATCTCCTTTAGCAATCCGAAAATCTTCCAACCGATACTTTCCGAAGCTGTTCCTTTCTCTCTCTTCTCTCTATAATGACCATGGAGCATACATCTCTGTACCTCTGTTGTTCCAAAGAATAAACGTACTAGAAAAATACCTTGGCGTCGACGAGCTGTCGGCGCATATATTACTAGAAAATCTGCTCAGATACTTTTCAAACGTAAATAAATGTGGATGATTTGATTGACCATTATTAATTATTGCGTGGTAGAGGGTAATTTTCCGTGGGGAGATTACAAACTGAAATTGTTTATATAAGAATATACAGCCTACAGTTGCAGGTTAACTTTATCGTTTACCTAGGTTTCAACGTTATTAATAACGTCTTCTTCAGAACATAAATTATTATTTAAATGTTTGCCTAAAACAGGCCATGTCCAAAGTCAACTTCATAAAACTTTATGCATAACCATAAGGTTTTGTCACTTCTATTAAACCAACTGTAGACATTCACTTGAGTCACACGATGAGGCCCATACAGCGGGCTTAAAGTGGTCGTTATATAATGCAAAATGGGCTATTTTGCACTTATCTTGTATCTGAATAACATTGGAGAACTTATAATGGTAATTAATCCTTTGATAAAATATAGACTAGTAAAATTTACATTTAGTAACAACGTAACAAACCCAGCATTTAATGTTCATAGGCGACATAAATAAATGAACTCACTAGACAAAATATTGGTCACGCCAATGTGCAAGCGCCCATTCACAGTGACAAGCCTTTGCCAATGAGTCATCGATCGAGCCACGTCCATGCACTGCTTCTGTGTTAGCAGAAGACAGTGACAATCGGGAGGCATTGTATTAAATATGGGTAAATGTTAAAACGTGACAGAGTGGTAAAAAGGGGCAATCGTGTTTCGCTGTGCCCATGTCGAAACGATGTATGAAGTTCCAGGATCTATTGGTTTTTGGCGGTGGACTGTTCAATGTGTCTGCAACCAGGGCTGTGACTGACTGTGACCTCAGAATTGTGCTAACAAAAATATCCGACTGAGAGGGACCACAGATGCGTTTCACGACTTTCGAATCAAAATCGCATCCAAGGCTGACAGGAATTCGTGCAGCCACTAAATAGAGGTCCATCCCAATCTGTTAGCGATGGAAACCGCATGAAATGAACATTTGGAGTCGCTCACCTCACGATAGACCATTATTCACACAGATACATAGGGCTGCGTGTCTTCAATAATTGAACATGAACAACAGCTGTCTCGTGGAATGTAGCGTGGTCTCACGTACCATGTTTTCCCTCTATTAAAATGACACTTTGCGTCGAGTGCGCCGCAGGCCAAATGAAGCATTTCATCCTGAATGTATCCAAGGCCAGGTTCAAGCCAGAGGTGGGTTTGCGACGATTTAATGATGTTTTTCTTCTCAAGAATTGGGACCACTCGCTCAGGTGACCACTGACATGAACTGGCATATTTATTTAAACATTCTGAATGATAAGGTATGATCTTCATTTCAGATCTCCATGATGAGCAATTGGTATGCTACTGATAGCACTGTTTCTCAAGATGACAACAGCAGAGTTCATCAGGCTGGAGGAATATGTGACTGGTTTTCTGAAAACTCCCCCAACCTATTACTTCTCGATTGGACTGCAAAATCATCTGACACTGAACCCCATAGAAAATCTCTGGGGCATGATGAACAGCACAAAAAGTGTCGACATCAGAATCTGGGCACTTTTGGTGGAATTGCTCGATCAGATTTTTAGCGAGTGGCTTAACCTGGATACGACTTACCGACACAACATCATCAACTCACTGCCTAACCGAATCCAGGCGGTTATCAAGTCCAGGAGAGGAATTGCATGGTATTCGATGACGCTGGTAATGATTTCTCTAAGGGTGACTAATTTGTTGTCCAATGTGCTTACACTGTCAGACTAACATATGCGTACACATAGGGTAGGCGCTTGTACCTCCAGGAATCTGATGTATAGACGTGTAATTCATTGCAGAACTCTCATGCATTTCTACTAATGTTCATCACGGGAATGACCTTTTATGGTATACAGTCGCTGTAAAGAAGCTTCTACGGGAACAGAGACTGCTATGGTGAGATGCTGATAGAAACACATTTGGTTGTCAAGAGGACAATTCGACTGCCAATTCTGGGCCTATGTAAAGCTAAAATAGTGGTACCGACATTAGCGTCTAGATACTCAAGGATGAGTCGGGTACTGAAACAGAAAGTACCGAGGCGAAAATGGAAATACTGCCACACCCTGGGATTTCTTGTTTACTGAAGCAAGAGGACACCTGAATTCCAAAGTTCTGGAGCGGTGCCGACCGTTAACTGGCGGGCCTTCTCTCTCTCTCTCTCTCTCTCTCTCTCTTTCTCTCTCTCTCTTCTTACATTGGAATGTCTAGGTGGGTATTTTCGAGGTTTCCTTAGGAGGGGGTTTCAAAGGAGAATCGACATCCCCTTGTCTCATTGGCTAATCACTAGTTGCTCCCTTCAGTTGGCTGTGGGAAGTCTGAGGTTCTTTTTTTTTTTTTTCTTCGCAGAGGTTTGTTCCTTTCTGCGACATTATGGCCAATGTAAATTCGACTGACACAGATCTAATAACTTTCATTTTGTCCCACCAGTATGATACAAGTGACCCTTTTCCATGTTTGTTAATGTTTTTGTTCCTCTTTTATATGTAACTATCCTATTGATTTCTTTTCTCATTTTTGTGCTCATGAGAGATGTTAAACTGGACAAATCAGGACTCATTGTATCTATTCTGCAATTAGATAACCCCTGCCCCATATCTTTTGAATAATAAATGCAGGACCAGCGTCCATGGTTCATTTAAAAGGGCTTTTTGGCATTACTCATCACACATCGCGTGAAATTTTAATATTACGTACCTGTCTGAATACAGGAGGGCATTCTGATTCCCTATAGTCCACACAGGATCAGGCCTTTAACAAAACAGCGAAGCTGAGGCTTTCTTGGGCGATTTCTAGGGATTGTTGAATGTATACAGAGAAAGGGAGTGTGAATGCTTACGCATTTGTTTGACCCGTCTCAGTATTTCGCCGAGACGCTGGAGAGATTCTACTGGCCGAAGTTGGAAGATAAATGTAGACTATTCCGAGAAATTATGGTATATTGATAATTTTTACTTTTGGACTATCGAACTAGAACTTAGTGATTCACTTGTAGTCCAAAAGTAGACGGTCCAAAAGTAAAATTTATCAATATACCATAATATTACACGCAACGGAGGAAGACAGGACTACAAAACTTGAAGATGTTATTCCGAAAAAGCATGCTTACAGAATTTCATGAATCGACTTTACATGGCGAAACTGGAAATACATTGCACGTGTTGCTCCCATACGGGTCAAAAAGACGAGATTTAACTAATTGTGGCACGCACAAAGGCTTTTAAACAAACACTCTTCCGTTGCTCCATACGTGAATCAATGGTGGGAAGCTCTTATAGATGGTACAATGGGAAGTATTCTTTGCCATGCACTTCGCATTTGTTTGTAGAATACGAATGTAGAAATAACTGTCGGCAATCGAGCTAAACAACAGACTACTCATTGTAGGGCGCGACACTTGCTTTTTCTCGGCGGCAGTTCCAGCGCTGATTTGCTGTGAAGGACAATGCGAGCCTTCTTAAGCTTACGCCCTATCGTGTGACTTGTGGGTGGAGCTCGTTATTTGGAATCTTTAAATAAATGCCTTAACTTGACCCTGTGTATCTGACATACTTAATTATCACCAACCAAAACAATGATAAAGGAATTCATCCGACAGTGAACATAGACGGAGATCTGAATGAACCCACTTTGTTACAAATGTACATAACTAAGTTCACAATAACCAAGTGGAATAAACATTAAATGAGGAGATTAATGGATTGCAATATGGATAGGGGACCTGTAATGTGATCCAAGTGATTGTATATCTGGACAAAGCACTTACGCTGACAGGAGTTGTACTTCGGTTGCTGAAGGTTAATGCATAGAGATAGAAAATGCTACAGAAGCATATGCATGTGCATCTATTGCTAGAGTTGAAGCATGTAGAACCTGTACCTGCAAACAAGTATTCGGAATGAAGCTTGAAATTACTAAAAGTCGTTACAAATGGTTCGTCTTTCTCTACAGTTCGCTTCGCCGTTGCGATTCGGCTTCACTGTACTCGTGACCTGCAAGTGGCAGCTAACATGGTTGCTAAATCAGTCATTACCTCTGAACCAAAAACCCCTCTCTGTTTGTGTCTAAGTTCAACTCAGCCAGATGAGTGCCTCACGTTCCAGACGATCGTGGAGAAGTTCTCTAGAAGTGATGTCTGCCCACGAAGACGCCAGCCTGAGAGGACGCCCGCCACTCCGCCGTGCACTTCCAACAAAGAAAACTCGGTGCTCTGCGTCTTTGTGATTGGCTGAGTGCCGACCAGTAATAAGTTGAAACTTCCTGGCAGATTAAAACTGTGTGCCCGACCGAGACACGAACTCGGGACCTTTGCCTTTCGCGGGCAAGTGCTCTACCATCTGAGCTACCGAAGCACGACTCACGCCCGGTCCTCACAGCTTTACTTCTGCCGGTACCTCGTCTCCTACCTTCCAAACTTTACAGAAGCTCTCCTGCGAACCTTGCAGAACTAGCACTCCTGAAAGAAAGGATATTGCGGAGACATGGCTTAGCCACAGCCTGGGGGATGTTTCCAGAATGAGATTTTCACTCTGCAGCGGAGTGTGCGCTCATATGAAACTTCCTGGCAGATTAAAACTGTGTGCCCGACCAGTAATAAGTTATCTTACAAGACTGCTGGTCTACCTAGCTTACTTGGCGTTTCCAAGTGGTTAACCATTTCGTAACTTTCAGAATGAGATTTTCACTCTGCAGCGGAGTGTGCGCTGATATGAAACTTCCTGGCAGATTAAAACTGTGTGCCCGACCGAGACTCGAACTCGGGACCTTTGCCTTTCGCGGGCAAGTGCTCTACCAACTGAGCTACCAAAGCACGACTCACGTCCGGTACTCACAGCTTTACTTCTGCCAGTACCTCGTCTCCTACCTTCCAAACTTTACAGAAGCTCTCCTGCGAACCTTGCAGAACTACCGGACGTGAGTCGTGCTTCGGTACCTCAGTTGGTAGAGCACTTGCCCGCGAAAGGCAAAGGTCCCGAGTTCGAGTCTCGGTCGGGCACACAGTTTTAATCTGCCAGGAAGTTTCATATCAGCGCACACTCCGCTGCAGAGTGAAAATCTCATTCTGGAAACATCCCCCAGGCTGTGGCTAAGCCATGTCTCCGCAATATCCTTTCTTTCAGGAGTGCTAGTTTTGCAAGGTTCGCAGGAGAGCTTCTGTAAAGTTTGGAAGGTAGGAGACGAGGCACTGGCAGAAGTAAAGCTGTGAGTACCGGACGTGAGTCGTGCTTCGGTAGCTCAGTTGGTAGAGCACTTGCCCGCGAAAGGCAAAGGTCCCGAGTTCGAGTCTCGGTCGGGCACACAGTTTTAATCTGCCAGGAAGTTTCATATCAGCGCACACTCCGCTGCAGAGTGAAAATCTCATTCTGGAAACATCCCCCAGGCTGTGGCTAAGCCATGTCTCCGCAATATCCTTTCTTTCAGGAGTGCTAGTTTTGCAAGGTTCGCAGGAGAGCTTCTGTAAAGTTTGGAAGGTAGGAGACGAGGTACTGGCAGAAGTAAAGCTGTGAGTACCGGACGTGAGTCGTGCTTCGGTAGCTCAGTTGGTAGAGCACTTGCCCGCGAAAGGCAAAGGTCCCGAGTTCGAGTCTCTGTCGGGCACACAGTTTTAATCTGCCAGGAAGTTTCATATCAGCGCGCACTCCGCTGCAGAGTGAAAATCTCATTCTGGAAACATCCCCCAGGCTGTGGCTAAGCCATGTCTCCGCAATATCCTTTCTTTCAGGAGTGCTAGTTTTGCAAGGTTCGCAGGAGAGCTTCTGTAAAGTTTGGAAGGTAGGAGACGAGGTACTGGCAGAAGTAAAGCTGTGAGTACCGGACGTGAGTCGTGCTTCGGTAGCTCAGTTGGTAGAGCACTTGCCCGCGAAAGGCAAAGGTCCCGAGTTCGAGTCTCTGTCGGGCACACAGTTTTAATCTGCCAGGAAGTTTCATTTCGTAACTTTGTTAGTTTTGGTACTACGAAAGGTACCTGACTTACTACCAATCTCTGCCAACTTTTGTGTGCTGCTCAGTATGGAAGGACCTCTGTAAGCGCTATCGCACTCCGTACTCGCACATCTAAATTATTTCAGTGAACTAGCGGCAGATGTTTTCATGTACTCTTAAAATTATTTTCTAAGGTGTTATCTTGACAGCCCGTGTTTTTCGGTGGATTTTGATTGCCCACAGCTCCTCTCCCATTAGCAGTACTCAGGAGCCTGCCATTAAGCGACACGCATCATGTGGCCACGCTAGTGACAGACTGCGTTGTCCTGCACATCCTGGAAATGTAACTGCATTGTTTGACTTCAGACGGTTGGCACCAGGGCGGCCTCCTGCCCTGTCCACGTACGTGCCTGGCGTTTCTCTTCACACAGGGGTGAGCGGCTGCTCTTCGAATGAGGGTGAGGAATTGATTCCCTGCAGTTTACGGCCCTACTGCACATCCTCGTAATTTGTGGAGCTGCCTTTACTATATGTTCTCATTCAATCATGCGTGCAATTTAACATAGGACTTTGTAATCTAAGCAGTTAAGTACTAACATTGGTACAGATTCACATTTAATTGTATGGCCGGGACCGGTTTCTTCTGATTAGATTTGACTATTTCTTCTGTGTTTTACATAAGTTGCGAGGGTTTTTGGACAAAACAGTCGTGTAAGAAATACCTCCAGACCATGGTCTGTCACTCCCCTTTCCGAGCGCCAGGGAAGGACTGGTGGGAGATAACGTCACAAATTCCCACCTCCCTCACCTGTGCAACGCACCATGCCTGAGCAACATGTGCCGCTATGTACCATCCTCTCTGTCACTGGAGTAACATCTTCATTTGTGGATCCAAATGTAACAGTCGGAAAGAAACTGCGACAGAAAGGAGAAGAAAGGCATCAAGTTTCGATGTCGAAAAAGGTGCCTCCTCCAGGGTTTTTCATCTTCTCTGAGTGCAGCACAGCGAAATATACGATCATACTGTCACGAATTCTGCTTCCCACGTGGCGTGGCTTCACAACTGCATGTGAGACTGGGGAGGCGAGGGCCGTCTTGGTTCAGTCCTGTGCTGCTAGGCTAATTCCACTACGCAATTTAAGGCTTGTTTTGAGAGGTTTCCCACATTTGAATAGTTGAAAATACTGTCTCTAGGTTACACTTCAAGCAATAAATAAAGATTGTCGCGTCTACGACACAATAACAATTCCAGACAATATTAAAAAAGTAGACGGTATGAAAATGATCCAGTCAATGCATTTAAATATCCCATGGTGTCCGCCCCCGGTAGCTGTGTGGTCAGCGCGACAGAATGTCAATCCCAAGGACCTGGGTTTCATTCCCGGCTGGGTCAGAGATTTTCTCCGCTAAGGGGCTGGATGTTGTGTTGTCCTAATCATCATCATTTCATCCCCATCGACGCACAAGTCGCCAAAGTCGCCAAAAGTGCACCCAGCCAACGGTCTACCCGACGGGAGGACCTAGTCACACGACAGTAGTAGTAGTAATATCCCATGGTCGTATAGCAATGTAGCAATGTAGTAAAGGGTTCAGGTGCTGACACGTGCCTGCTTCAGTACTGTATACATGGCATCACACGTGCGGCTTGCCTATATGGAGACGACGATATTCTCTTTCACCAGTCATGTGATGCACAGCTTCATCAGCAAAAGTACTCTCATTCACACAAACACACGACATATTTCAGTCTCCCAGTCGCAGCCCAGTATTTTATGAGCCGTTAGATTGAGCACAGGACAGTACTTTACTGGCCATTAAAATGAAACAGCGATGTTCAAAAGAATCTGAACGATCTGAATTTACATCATGTTCAAAAGCATCCCATTACTTATCAAAAATACGTAAAGAAATTTCCAATACAGTGTTTCTACATTTCCTTTACTTATCAATAATAAATAAGGTTTATCTGTATTGCATAAATTGATGTCATGTGCATATCTATCTGAACAACATTGGACATCATATTCAAAAATATCCAAACGATCTGTATTACTTATCAGAAAATACACTCCTGGAAATTGAAATAGGAACACCGTGAATTCATTGTCCCAGGAAGGGGAAACTTTATTGACACATTCCTGGGGTCAGATACATCACATGATCACACTGACAGAACCACAGGCACATAGACACAGGCAACAGAGCATGCACAATGTCGGCACTAGTACAGTGTATATCCACCTTTCGCAGCAATGCAGGCTGCTATTCTCCCATGGAGACGATCGTAGAGATGCTGGATGTAGTCCTGTGGAACGGCTTGCCATGCCATTTCCACCTGGCGCCTCAGTTGGACCAGCGTTCGTGCTGGACGTGCAGACCGCGTGAGACGACGCTTCATCCAGTCCCAAACATGCTCAATGGGGGACAGATCCGGAGCTCTTGCTGGCCAGGGTAGTTGCCTTACACCTTCTAGAGCACGTTGGGTGGCACGGGATACATGCGGACGTGCATTGTCCTGTTGGAACAGCAAGTTCCCTTGCCGGCCTAGGAATGGTAGAACGATGGGTTCGATGACGGTTTGGATGTACCGTGCACTATTCAGTGTCCCCTCGACGATCACCAGTGGTGTATGGCCAGTGTAGGAGATCGCTCCCCACGCCATGATGCCGGGTGTTGGCCCTGTGTGCCTCGGTCGTATGCAGTCCTGATTGTGGCGCTCACCTGCACGGCGCCAAACACGCATACGACCATCATTGGCACCAAGGCAGAAGCGACTCTCATCGCTGAAGACGACACGTCTCCATTCGTCCCTCCATTCACGCCTGTCGCGACACCACTGGAGGCGGTCAGCACGATGTTGGGGCGTGAGCGGAAGACGGCCTAACGGTGTGCGGGACCGTAGCCCAGCTTCATGGAGACGGTTTCGAATGGTCCTCGCCGATACCCCAGGAGCAACAGTGTCCCTAATTTGCTGGGAAGTGTCGGTGCGGTCCCCTACGGCACTGCGTAGGATCCTACGGTCGTGGCGTGCATCCGTGCGTCGCTGCGGTCCGGTCCCAGGTCGACGGGCACGTGCACCTTCCGCCGACCACTGGCGACAACATCGATGTACTGTGGAGACCTCAAGCCCCACGGGTTGAGCAATTCGGCGGTACGTCCACCCGGCCTCCCGCATGCCCACTATACGCCCTCGCTCAAAGTCCGTCAACTGCACATACGGTTCACGTCCACGCTGTCGCGGCATGCTACCAGTGTTAAAGACTGCAATGGAGCTCCGTATGCCACGGCAAACTGGCTGACACTGACGGCAGCGGTGCACAAATGCTGCGCAGCTAGCGCCATTCGACGGCCAACACCACGGTTCCTGGTGTGTCCGCTGTGCCGTGCGTGTGATCATTGCTTGTACAGCCCTCTCGCAGTGTCCGGAGCAAGTATGGTGGGTCTGACACACCGGTGTCAATGTGTTCTTTTTTCCATTTCCAGGAGTGTACATTTATCTAAAAACGTTCAGAATACGCCTACTGATGGAACTTACAGAATTATCACATCTGTATTATTTATCAGAAACACATAATCAACTAGAATTCTGCCTGGTTGGTAAATTTCACATTAAATGTCTAAAATTTTATCGCCCATTCCCCTCTCTCTGTTTCAGACTTAACTAAAAATGTTTATGTCATGTCCTGTACTGCCCTGTACGTAAATGTCATCTCGCATGAAAGCTGCTACATTTGCTTTAAATTATTAAATTACAGTTGTGGACTTGCAATCCCATGTATATGATTTGGGCGTTAAGTGACTGACCTCACTCTGAAATTGGAAGAGATGATATGATAACGTAATTTTCATCTTTCCTCAGAAACTACAGTAATCTCAGGAGATTTTAAACAATAAAAACAGATTTTAATTGTTGTTGTTTTTGTGGTTTTCAGTCCTGAGACTGGTTTGATGCAGCTCTCCATGCCACTCAATCCTGTGCAAGCTTCTTCATCTCCCAGTACCTACTGCAGCCTACATCCTACTGAATCTGCTTAATGTATTCATCTCTTGGTCTGCCTCTACGATTTTTACCCTCCACACTGCCCTCCAGTACTAAATTGGTGATCCCCTGATGCCTCATAACATGCCCTACCAACCAATCCCTTCTTCTAGTCAAGTTGTGCCACAAACTCCTCTTCTCCCCAATTCTATTCAATACCTCCTCATTAGTTATGTGATCTACCCATCTAATCTTCAGCATTCTTCTGTAGCACCACATTTCAATATCTTCTATTCTGTTCTTGTCTAAACGATTTATCGTCCATGTTTCACTTCCATACATGGCTACACTCCATAAAAATACTTTCAGAAACGACTTCCTGACACTTAAATCAATATTCGATGTTAACAAATTTCTCTTCTTCAGAAACGCTTTCCTTGCCATTGTCAGTCTACATTTTATATCCTCTCTACTTCGACCATCATCAGTTATTTTGCTCCCCAAATAGCAAAACTCCTTTACTGCTTTAAGAGTCTCATTTCCTAATCTAATTCCCTCAGCATCACCCGACTTAATTCGACTACATTCCATTATCCTCGTTTAGCTTTTGTTGATGTTCATCTTATATCCTCCTTTCAAGACACTGTCCATTCCGTTCAAATGCTCTTCCAAGTCTTTTACTGTCTCTGACAGAATTACAATGTCATCGGCGAACCTCAAAGTTTTTATTTCTTCTCCATGGATTTTAATACCTACTCCGAACTTTTCTTTTGTTTCCTTTACTGCTTGCTCAATATAGAGACTGAATAGCATCGGTGAGAGGCTGCAACCCTGTCTCACTCCCTTCCCAACCACTGCTTCCCTTTCATGTCCCTCGACTCTTATAACTGCCATCTGGTTTCTGTACAAATTATAAATAGCCTTTCGCTCCCTGTATTTTACCGATGCCACCTTCAGAATTTGAAAGAGCGTATTCCAGTCAACATTGTCAAAAGCTTTCTCTAAGTCTACAAATGCTAGAAACGTAGGTTTGCCTTTCCTTAATCTTTCTTCTAAGATAAATCGTAGGGTAAGTATTGCCTCCCGTGTTCCAACATTTCTACGGAATCCAAACTGATCTTCACTGAGGTCGGCTTCTACCTGTTTTTCCACTCATGTTAGTATTTTGCAGCTGTGACTTATTAAACTGATAGTTCGGTAATTTTCACATCTGTCAACACCTGATTTCCTTGGGATTGGAATTATTATATTCTTCTTCAAGTTTGAGGGTCTGTCCCATACATCTTGCTAACCAGATGGTACAGTTTTGTCAGGGATGGGTATCCAAAGGCTATCAGTAGTCCTAATGGAATGTTGTCTATTCCTGGGGCCTTGCTTTGGCGCGGGTCTTTCAGTGCTCTGTCAAACTCTTCATGCAGTATCATATCTCCCATTTCATCTTCATCTACGTCCTCTTCCATTTCCATGATATTGTCCTCAAGTACATCACCCTTGTAGAGACCCTCTATACACTCCTTCCACCTTTCTGCTTTCCCTTCTTTGCTTAGAACTGGGTTTCCATCTGAGCACTTTATATTCATACAAGTGGTTCTCTTTTCTCCAAAGGTCTCTTTAATTTTCCTGTAGGCAGTATCTATCTTAGCCCTCGTGAAAGAAGCCTCTACATCCTTACACTCGTCCTTTAGCCATCCCTGCTTAGCCATTTTGCACTTCCTGTCGATCTCATTTTTGAGACGTGAGACGTTTGTATTCCTTTTTGCCTGCTTCACTTACTGTGTTTTTGTATTTTCTCCTTTCATCAATTAAATTCAGTATCTCTTCTGTTACCCAAGGATTTCTACTAGCCCTCGTCTTTTTACCTACTTGATGCTCTGCTGCCTTCACTATTTCATTCCTCAAAACTACCCATTCTTATTCTACTGTATTTCTTTCTCCCATTCCTATCAATTGTTCCCTTATGCTCTCCCTGAAACTCTGTACAATCTCTGGTTCTTTCAGTTTATCCAGGTCCCATCTCCTTAAATTCCCACCTTTAGGCAGTTTTTTTCAGTTTTAATCTATAGTTGGTAACCAATAAATTGTGGTCAGAGTTCACATCTACCCCTGGAAATGTCTTACAATTTAAAACCTTGTTCCTAAATCTCTGTCTCACCATTATATAATCTATCTGAAATCTGTAAGTATCTCCATGCTTCTTCCATGTATACAACCTTCTTTTATGATTCTTGAACCAAGTGTTAGCTATGATTAAGTTAAGCTCTGTGCAAAATTCTACCAGGCGGCTTCCTTTTTCATATCTTACCCCCAATCCATAGTCACCTACTACGTTTCCTTCTCTTCCTTTTCCTACTATCGAATTCCAGTCACCCATGACTATTAAATTTTCGTCTCCCTCCACTACCTGAATAATTTCTTTTATCTCATCATACATTTCATCAATTTCTTCATCATCTGCAGAGCTAGTTGGCACTTGTACTACTGTAGTAGGCGTGGGCTTCATGTCAATCTTATCCACAATAATGCGTTCACTATGCTGTTTGTAGTAGCTTACCCGCACTCCTATTTTTTTCATTCATTATTAAAGCTACTCCTGCATGACCCCTATTTGATTTTGTATTTATAACCCTGTATTCACCTGACCAAAAGTCTTGTTCCTCCTGCCAACGAACTTCACTATTTCCCACTATATTGAACTTTAACCTATCCATTTCCCTTTTTAAATTTTCTAACCTACCTCCCCGATTAAGGGATCTGACATTCCACACTCCGATCCGTAGAACGCCAGTTTTCTTTCTCCTGATAATGACGTCCCTTTGAGTAGTCCCCACCTGGAGATCCGAATGGGGGACTATCTTACCTCCAGAATATTTTACCCAAGTGGACGCTATCATCATTTAATCATACAGTAAAGCTTCATGCCCTCGCTAAAAATTACAGCTGTAGCTTCCCCTTGCTTTCAGCCATTCCCAGTACCACAACAGCAAGGCCGTTTTGGTTAGTGTTACAGGGCCAGATCAGTCAATCATCCAGACTGTTGCCCCTGCAACTACTGAAAAGGCTGCTGCCCCTCTTCAGGAACCACACATTTGTCTGGCCTCTCAACAGATACCCCTCCGTTGTGGTTGCACTTACGGTATGGCTATCTGTATCGTTGAGGCACGCAAGCCTCCCCACCAATGGCAAGGTCCATGGCTCATGGGGGGAGATTTTAATTATTGTACGATTTTATTTTCTATAAATTACACTCTGTTCGAAATATTAGATGAAGACAGAATAACTTCAGTTTCTATAAGAGGGTAGGTGATACAGAAATTTTCACTCTTAAACATGGAATATGAGGAGTTTAGACATTAGCGGTTTTGATGCTAAAACATACGGCTATAACTATTGCAAGGACTGACAAAAGACTGGGCATGATATCATTCTAGTCTAGTAGTGTTGACAATTGCATAATCTTGTGATTGTCTGCAATGCATCTCATCCAGTTGCTTCAAAGTCTGTGAAATTAACTATATACAAACTTTATTAGTAATGTGTAATGCCCAAGTTCTGATAGGTTTGTATTCCACTTTCACAAAGCAGAGTGTGTACCATTTGTACCAAAATCCGATGGCTCCATAATAAAGTCATAAACGTATTGTCAGTCATATTTTCTTTACAACCAAATATATGTTAATAATGCATCCAGTATTTTTACTCATTGTGATGTACTGAATTATCCATCAACAAAAACAGAGTTGTCTTGCCAGTAGGCCCTACTGAATAGTCTTAATATCTCTTCAAGACAGCCGTCTCCATCATTCAGGATATATATCTTCAGAGTTAAAGCAAAGTATAAAATCTTGAGATAACATACTTTTTTTTATTAAAAATTCAAATGCTAATAGGTACAAAATGTACAGATAGAAGAAGCAATGATTCACTCAGAGGTATCACTTGCCACACTCGCCCTCATGCATTGCTAATGGGAACGTACACAGTTCGTTTCTGTTAAAGAAAAAAGAACAAAATCGATTGGTAGCCTATTTTTTTTAAAAAAAGGAAGACGATGTTAATTCGAATGCTAATGAACAAAAACTGTTATTTTGACAAACCATTTTAGATAAGGAAATACTGCCGCATCTTTATCTTTTATCTTTATTTTTTAACAAGCGTTCTAGACTAAATGTACCACTTCAGATACCAACAATGTAAAAATATATTTGAGAAGTGTGTGCCTTTGTAGATATTAATATCAGTTTACCCGCAGTAGAGATGTATGAAATCTTGATTTTTATGGACTACAGACACTTCAAGGTTCTCTGTCTTGTGGCATGGAAGTAATGGAAGGGTAAGGCATAAAAGGTCCCAAGAGATGAAATTTACCAACAAGGCAGTACAGAACTTGACATAGTATTTTTGGTGAAAACCTACCAAGATGGGCTAAATGCGCCATTGCGATTATTACAGAAATAAAGAGAGGTAGGGAGGGAAGAAGATGCAACAACTGGCAGGATTCTACTGCCTGCAATGTACATCGGCATATACAGGATGTTCCTTTCTTGTCTTTTTGTACCTCAGCAGTACATTCTCCTCTCGCAGTGCGCCATATTGACGTCATAAACATGTGACAATAAAACCGACATGCAGAGCTGGTGATGCAACTGGTCCCTGACAGTGGCCCGTCACGTGTGGCGTGAGAATATGGCTTTCTTGATATCCAAGTCGGTGACTTGCATGTGATGTAAGGACGTGCACTTGTGCACCAAGTAACCATTAATTTCACAATACAGTTCATCGCGAGATTTATTCCCATAGTTATTGTTGTAAAGCAAGTCAATGTTAATTGATAATAAGTTTCTTTGTTATGCAGCTCACAGGCGCTGAGGCTTTTTGCAACTACCATTTGAGTCAGCTCGGACAGGTATGACATAGTTGCAGATTCCTTGAATGTGCAGGGCTGACCTGTCTGCAAAAGCTCTCGTCCATTTATGCAAAGCTGGCAGAATATGGTATGCTTGGATATCACAAAAGTATTGGCTTGCTGACCAAGCAGGAAGAAAAGTAATAAAAGTGAAGCAGCCACAAGTAGACGAAGTCTTTGACGCTCCTACATTCCTCTGTGTATGTGTCAGCGAGAGATTTCGTATTAGAAAATGTTAAGTCTAATATGCACTAATACTACTGCTACTAATAAATTTGCAATTTGCTTGTCAGTCAAGGCTACAGAGATAGCACGGCACTCTGACTTTTGATACAGTGACATGCAGCTTAATGTTCTTAGGGAAGATGACCTTTATTACTCGATACGATCTGACTTCATTCATATGATGAAATCGTTGACACTAGTTAACGCTCTCTGTTGTGTGCTCTAGTGAAGGCATAGCGAAAACCTTTACCTGCGTTCAAAGGAGGAGGGTGCTGAGTTACTTGACTGCAGTAAAACTGTACAGCGGCTGAGAGCCAAAGGGAGTTTTTTCTTCAAAACCTGGGTGAAAATGTTTGCAGACAGCCAAGTCCCTCGGTCTCATTGTGCAGACACATTGGGTTACGCCGGGCGGTCGACGGACGTGTTCAGGTAGGCTGACTGGCACCGAGGAGTCGCTGCAGCTATGAGCAGCAATACGCACTGCAATATGAACTGATGACCAGCAATAAAGCAGAGGATGGGCCCTTGTTACGTAGGAAGCTGATGAGATGGCGGTGAGATTCAGCGAATTTCTGTGAGACAGCGCAGTGGCATCTAGGTGTCCAGACTCTGCTACAAAACATATTTGTGAAGGCAAAAGGCTTTTATCGATTTTCTGGCCGTTCTTTGGAAAGTTCGAAATGGACGCAGCAGGGAAGATAACGATCTTTTTATGGAGGGCTGTGGTTCCATCCAAGTCATGCTTTTAGCAAAGGCATGGCGTAAACGCGTGGGAAAGAGGCCGCAAAGCAGAATCTTTGTTCCTTTTCTCCCGTTTAATTTTTAAAGTCGCTGGTTGGTCAAATCTGTGTATGCAGAGCAAGCTTCGAATGTCGAGCCCCAGCTTGTTATTGGCTGGTGCTGAAGTGTCTAATGTGACAATGTATGGTCTAGTGAATGCCAGGTAGACACAAGGCGCAACGGTAGAGAAATTGGACGCTTATGCCATCTGTGGGCCAGAATCGAAGGCAAAGCGGAAGTGCTTCCATCTGGTGGCAGCGAAATTAAAGAACGCTATGCGGGAGACAGTGTCTGGCTAGTGCTGCACTCTGACAGCGAAATAACAAAAGAATTAAACTAAATAATACTGTTATGTGTAGTAATAATATAAATGTAATATTACTTTAATATATGAAAATAACTGTAATTGAATATTGTAATGCTATTGTATGTTTAAGTGTAAATAGAGAACTTGGGGTAATGTAAAATAATGCTTAGGTGTGGGGGGGGGGAATCCCCAAGAATAAGAATAGTGTACAGGTTGGCGGTAGAAGTAAGTTGGCGTAGCGCATATGCAGAACAAGTGTTAAGTGGCGTAAAAGTGACTGCCAGTGCATGCTACAGTAACGTTGCTAACAGACCATTTAGAAGTGGGCTGAAAACAGATATGGACTTCCTTGATCATATGGCTACAAGCTAAATCGACACTAAGGCTTGTAAGACGCGGTATTTCGACGGAGATGGGCTGTGAGCGGCAAAATAGTACGGTTTCCCGCTCTGAGGTACATGGCACGGCATGGTGCAATGCTGTGTTAATTGCAACGAGTTGCTTGTGCCAACGGTGAGGTGTGAAAGGACCAGTAGCCACATCCAAGGGCGTATTGTGATCTCAATAACTGATGAGGTCCATTGGCGAGCTCGCTTCGGTAGCAACGAACTAGAAGTTATCTTACAAGAGTATTATTATGAACAGTGGTTGTTATACCGATGTCATTACCAGTACATTTATATATTGTGTATCAGTTTGTGTAATAGTCAAACCAAGTTTTCTACAGTGTAAAGTTTGGAGGAAATAATAATTTTGTGGTTTAAATTACATTCCCCAAGTGTAATCAATTATTTAAAGGAAATAGCTAATTATTACCCCATATCCAGTGACCCTATGTGCTGCAACATCAGTGAAACGTTATGGTGCGTGAGTATCGGCGTAGCTATATTACAAGAGAAAAAAGTCGGAATTAACGCCGAAATTGCCAGAAGACGCCCCTTCATGCAACGGGTGGGAGATGCCAGGTACTGTGCCACCTTAATTACTATCCAACTCGACGTGGTGGCTTTTCAGTACATTGCCATAGTCAAAAATTACTCGGTTCCGTCTGAGCAACGTGATTCTCTATTAGTGTTTTCAGTAACTATATCGACAAGCAGATCTGTATTGTTCTTTAATTCAGCGTTCAAGGAAATTGCTGCCACCACAGTACACATTGTGCCTTCAGCACAATGCAAGCTCAATAACATTAAATTCAGTAATTACAATTTGTGAAGTTTACATGAACCTAAAACAACTTCAAGTGTTTATCATGTGTGTTTATGTCTTGTGAAACGATTCCAGGCTGTGGTATTGTTTTAAATGAATAATGTCCTCCTGCTAGGCAATATCAAATATACAGAAATAAGTGCTCCCTGTTCAGTCACTTCTAAGATATTATCAGTGCTACTAATAATCAAATATAGACATAAAAATAAGTTTGTTACGCACCATTATCATTATTTATTCCAAAAATTCCGTGTAGTAGTTGGACCACCATAGGCTGTCAATTCAAACCTATTACACGCGAGAGCCGCTTTCCGGAAGTCCGATGCCGCATGGTCTAATAATAATACAGTAAATTCGGGTAGTGGCATGGCAAGTGCACCTGCAAACGGGTGCACCTGCACAATGGAATCCACTGGGGTTTGAGAGACTCATAGGGAAAGTACCTGCGTTCCGCATCAGCCGAATCCGAGACCCCGTATTTGCATATTTTCCGCGTGCGCGCCTTTAATATCGGATTGTCGCTGTCCGTGACTCCAGTCGGCGACCGCGTCGTCCTTTGCCTCCCTCACCTGCAGAAGGGTAAAATATTCGCCGCTACGGTGTAGGGCTCCAATATATGCTTCTCAGCACCCTTATCGTTGGAACCATATTTTTCTTTATGGAATTGTAGAGTATAGACGCTTGATAGTAGCGTAGTTTTTGGGCCATACCATGGGTTCACATTTATGAAGTCGGATAAAGCTAGTATTTGTGGTTAGTGTGATGTGTTGACCACAAGCTGATCACTTTGTTATATTATATTATATTATTGAAAGCGTTTGTCAGATGAAAAATGTTTGTGTGGCGTTTCTTTAGCCATCTTTTGTCATATGATGTTCTGATTAACGTTGCCTTGCCGTTTTATTAAAGTCTTGATTGCAATTGAAAGAGTCCGAAGCTTGCAGTTGCCGAACTGCTGCCAGGATCTATGTCTTTGGCACTTATGTGGTGCTGTCATTTAGTGTCCTTGCCAAACAGGTCCACATTATGTTGAAATGAAAAAAGAAAAATATGGTTCATTAGGATGTTGTAAATACTTATTACCCTAATCGTGTTGTTTATGTATTTATTTGTTTTATTTACAGTGTACTTGTGCCAGTGACTTCTGTGTCACTTGTGGACCGTTTTTCCGCCGTTGCCAACGGCGTTGTATTATTTTTGTGATGTTTACTATTGTATTTGTTTTATATTTGGCCGTTTTCGATTCTGAATTTTGTGTACTATTGTCGTAGTCTCAGACTGCACACTGCTTTGTTATTCTTTTTCGACTTGATTGTATTGTACTGTGTATATCTAGCGAGTTAGATAATAAGGTTGTCCACGTGTTGAGGAGAAACTCTGCAGAATATCAGCGACGTGTAGAAGTTACAAAGAGCTCACGGACACTTCCTAAATATCTGCTTGTCCAAGGAGACTCAAAATGAGATGATTGTTGGGAAAGATTTCGTGAGTTCAGTGTACAATAGCCCATTAAAGATCCTTGATGCAATAATTGACAAGAACCAATATCTTGGCGTACCATGCTCTACTGTTGAAATCATACGTCACTGTTACACCAAACTTTTATCAGCATATCAACAAGTATCAGCTGGCAGGTATAATCTGGAGCTCAGTACGTTCCGTAACACTCTTTACGAATTAAAGTTCGCATTCCGAGCAGAGAATATCAGAGAACACAGAAAAAATCTCCGACAGATACGCCGCAGGCTCTATGTCGCGTCCACAACATAACAATTATAATAATAGGAATGGAAATGTACGAAATGGAACGCCTTACGGAAACCGTTCAAGGTCGGAAAATTTCAGGAGTAATGAAGTTGAACAATGAAGAGACTGGAATGGGAACCGCAATAGTTATGTACTACGTAACAGAGGCTGGAATGGAAGAAGGAATGAAGGCTAAGGACAACAAAACAACAAATGACGAAATCATGGATCCGGTTTCAATGGCAATGATAGATGTGAGCGAATGAACAACGGAGGAAATGGAAATGGATGTCAGGCTGAGGAAATTGAGAGTCACTGGCCGAACCCAGGACGAGGGACGCAAGGAAATGACAACCAACGTCAGTGACTACTTGAATACGCAGAAGAGGCATCTGCATCTGAACTCGGACATAGTCTCATCAATGTTATTAGATACGACGATCTTGAAGAAACGTTGCTGAAGAAAGAGTGGTGTTCACTCATAATGACGTGCACCCAATCATTATGGTAACCATGCGAGGAAAGGAAGTTAGAGCAACCGTGGATAGTGGTAGTGAGATTTTGGCCATGGTGAAAGAGTCTTATAGACAGTGTAAGGGACTGCCAGACTGGGCGGAACTATTGGTGAAGAGATTAAGAATAAAAGGAGCAATAGTAGGGAAGGTAACTGGGGTGAACATGCAGACTAGGCTAGAGCTACTTTGTCAAGATCACCTGCTGGTGGGAAACTTCCTGATCGTGCCAAAACTAACAACTGGGCTGATAATCAGAACCGATTTTCTAAGCGAATACAATGCAATACAGGATCGAGGACTTGATACAGTGACATTAAATAAGGATAAAAGCATCATGCGTCGATTCATTGATCGTGCTATTTGGGCGCAAGTCCCGGCGAGATGCCTTAAGATCAGCATAGATTCAGAAGCCGAAATCAGTGTCGATAGATGAAAGGGATTGCCACAATGATCCAGAGGACAGCGATGGCGAGATCGGTCATGCGATACAAGAGAGGGTTTGTGGTGTTGACAATATTACCGAAGAGGAGAGGGCACAACTACAAACCATGCTACTTAACAACACTGAAGTGTTCCTACCTAAGACAGAAGCCATCAATAATTTCCAATATGCGTTCCATGTCAAAGAACATCAGAAGTTCTTCGTCCCACCTTATCCCATTCCCATTGCATGTAGTTAGAAAGTCTGGAGAGAAGTATGGAGGATGCTGCAAGAAGGGATCATTGGAACCAGTGTGTCCACATGCAATAACCCAGAGTGGGTAGTTGAAAAGAAGGGTGGGTCATTACATCTGGTGCTTGAATTGAGGCAAATCTACACTATAATCTTGTCGAAAATAGACCGTCTGGTAAAGCTGGAAGATCTCTTGCAAAGATTTCATGGTATCAAAGTGTTTTCGTCCATTGATCTCCATTCGAGTTTCTGGTAAATTGAATTACACCCTTCATGTCGTCAATACACAGCTTTCCAGGTTGTAGTTCCGGCGATTGCCCTTTGGCCTCAATATATCGTCTGAACAGAACTTTGACGGAAAGGCTGAAGAACGACATCACGTGCTATGTTGATGATATCCTCATCGCAGAGCCCAATTGGGATGAATACAACAAGGTCCTTGGCGCACTACTTGGAACACTGAGGCAACATGGTGTCTCAATTAATTTGGAAAAAATCTTGTTTCGAAACGAGGAAGGTAGATTTTCTTGGGCATGTGATTTCAGCAGAAGGGATTGCACCTAATCCGGAAAAACGCGAAGCAATAGCTCAATTCCCGAAACCACAGACCAGGAAAAACCTGAGAGGGTTCCTGGGAGTCGTAAATTCCTATAAGTTTATTAGAATGAAGGAGAATGGCGCACCAAGACTTTGTGCCTTAACAGGAAAGGAGACACTGTGGATATGACACGAGGCAGTGGACCATGATTTCAATTTGCTTAAACAGGCTCTTGTGGAGGCACCTATCCTAGCTCACCCTGACTTAACAGCGGATTTTTACGTGTGGACTGGTGCAGCGAAAACAGGTCTTGGCGTAGTAATATTCCAACAAATTATGGAAGAGGGCACATTAGTAAACAAGACCATAGCATTTGGGAGCTGTGTCCTAACAAAGTGTGAAAGGAATTACTCAGTCACTGAGTTGGAGCCATGACTGCATTATTAAGGGATATAAAAAGAGAGCAGGATAAAGATGTGGAATTGAAGCAGTTGAAAGAACGTTGGAAGAACAGCCATGAAGCCGAATTACAAATGTTCTACCTTGTAAGGAAGGGGCTCTTAGTCCACTGACGAAATGCAACCAGCATGATATTGAGCCTTCGTATACCAGACGAGTTAGTTAATAAGTTAATCTGGCACACCTACTCAAGTTGTTGTCACTTTGGACCACGGAAATGCCTCCTTAAATTGAAGGACCTGTGTCATTTTAAGCAAATGGAAAGACGCATAAGGAAAATTCTAACCTTATGCAAGGCCTGTTAGAAGGCAAAGCCAGACAGCCAGACAATGAAGGCACCCCTCCACCCAATCGTTCCAGACAACTGCGACACATGGCGGCCGTGGACTTAATGGAACCGTTCCCCATCAGTCGGCGTGGTTTCCGATACATTTTAGTAGTCGTTGAATGAACATCGAATTTTGAGGCATTTACTCTGTTACGACGAGTTACGACAGTCACTGTTTGCAAATCGTTAACGGAATACTTCCTAGCGCAAGTAGGCAGGGTAGACAAAATTATTGCACATAATGGGGTTTAATTCAGGTCAAAAGTATGTAAGGACACTCTGGAGAGATATGGGATGGCACCCATTTACATATCGGGACATAACTTGATGGATGAAGGGCCTGCGGAATCTGTGTCTTATCTACTGTCATCGACAGCACAGCACATGGGACTTGATGTTGCGGAATTTCCAAAATGTCGTTAATGAATTTCCACATGGGTCAACTCTCTTAGCATCGATAACTGTGTTGAAGAACAGAGACCCACCAGAGAAAGTATGAGAGCTAGTGGAATTTCCCCAGCGTAAACAGATTACCCACTGAGAGATAATCGGATCGGGATGGCACTGGAAAGGATTTGGGAAGCTGGAAGGAGAAGGAAGGAGCAAGTAGATAAGAATGCTCGGGTCCGTGAATTTCATGTTGAACAGAAGGCTCTCGTCAAATCGTTTAGGGTCTCCAGCAAAGAGAAGAAACAGTGCCAGAAGTTCTTCAACGTCTATAATGGACCACTTCAGATACGCCATGTCGCGCACGAGAATGGATATGAGCTGGAGTTCCTGAGAGCTGGAAGATCGGCAGGAGTGCATCACATATCGCACATTAAACCCTTCATTGAATAAAGTTGGAGGTCACTATAGCAGCAGTTACAGTAGGAAGAATGAGGAGAGAAGAATATAGAAGGGGGGACATGTGGTGGCAATAGTTTAATGGTTGGTGACAGCCGAACATAAGCATGGTATCGTAAGTTTTGTTTAGTTATGATAGTGTTAAAGACAACAATCATTTGTTTATATTTTTTTGTAATTCACTATGGTAATTAGCATAGGAACATCTCCCATTACCACTAAACCTAAGAGTTAGGCATTGTTAGAATTCTGCCGTACATGTATTTCTTCATTACATGTATCAAGGTATGTATAGATGTACAGATGTACAGATGTACAGATGTACAGATGTTCTTCCCAGAGCAGATTAATAACAGTTGCTGAGAGTAGAAATGTACCGATTTCACGACGGAAAATTCGTTGTAGTAGTATGAGGGTACGTTGAGCATAGTTGCAGATTATTTAATAATCTTTTTTATTTTCTTATAAACAGTTATTTTCTTATAAACAGTTATTTTCTTATAAACAGTTATTTTCTGATAAACAGCTAGGCTGCACACACTAGCCACTTACTTACTACAATTTTTTTATAAATGGATGCAAGCCAATACACCCATAAAATCAAAATTTTTAAAAAAATTATTCAACTAAAATTCTGCAGCTACACAAAAAACTCCAGATCATGAGATTTGTTATCATTACTTTTAGTTCTCCTCATTCCTTTATATTTTAATTTAATGTCACCATCTTTTAAAAAATGGAAGTCCCAGTTATCTATTATTTTATTGAACCTTTCTGGCAACATAATTTTAAATTTACTATTGAGCTTGAGAGAAATTTTGTCTCCATACCTAGTTTTTAAACGTTCACAATCAGTAATATAATAGCACACATTTACATCAAGCCCACTAATCTTTTTAAACAGATTAGAATTGCTTGCATTATTGAGCTTCTTCAGTAGAGTGTCCATTTATATAGAACACAATTTTAATAATCTTTTAAATTTTTAACCTTTATAAATATGACTAATGTGTGGGATGAATTTCAGTTTGACATCTTTGTCGAAAGAAGTAATAATCCAAGAGAGAAACAAGTTGAGTGTAATATTTGCAAATAATATTTTAAACGATCATTCATTATAGAACACTTGAGAAGTCAGGATCATACTAAACGTGTTAGTGTATTAAAGAGAATTTATGGAGAAGAATATGAAAAATACTCCAATTCTGTCTTTCTATAGCTGTAAAGCAAATAGTGAATTCTAATTTATCAATTAATAATCTCACTACATAATTACATTAAAGCCTATTCTTTATTTTTAAAAGTTTATCACTCCATAACCAAAAGGTTAGGCAGTATAGAATACAACAAAATGCAACTAACTAATTTATTCTATTTGTATAAGGAATGTGGTATGAATTTTTTATTTACATTAGAAGATATAGATTAAAAATTTTAACAAGATTATTAAAATTTGTTACATAGTAAATAAATTTCAATAACCATAAGGCACTGTATCATAGTTGTCTAGAACAATTCTTTTATCATACTGAAACGAGAATTTTTTTCTTAACTTGTTTGTTTACTAGATTTTTAGTATCAACATCTCTTGTTATCTGATTGTATTCTTTTCTTTAACTTCACTTTCTATTAACCTTATCATCTATTCACCATTCAATTTTTGAATATTCTTTTAATTTAATTTGAATCCTTTCACCTACATTTCTGTTTTTCTGTCATTTTTCTCATAATAGTAACTTTTGGGACCTGCGGAAGTCCAATCTGTAATCCAATTATTTCCTAATCCGTTAGCCCATTCACCTAACATACAACCTGTTTTCACAGTATTTTTACCATTATTAACATATACTACAGAATCAGTATCAAAATATGCAACAGATTCTCTAGTTTATCTATCATATCATACAATCTAAGTCTTGCATTTGGTATAGTCAATGCTGCTATGAAAATAGTTGTAGCTGCGTTGCTTTCCACGTAATGATCCTTGAAATTGTACCTCGTCTGAACCATCTGCTCTAATAATAAAATTTACATCTAAATTACCTAATCTGTCATCCAGCAGTATCTCATGAAATCGTTGCAAATCTGTCACATATTCTGTTTTACTCATGTTTTATCTTTGCCCAATTTTCCTCCATAATGAATTAAGACATATCTTAGCAACAGCTCGTTTTCCTGGATTTTCCTTTATTCTATCATGATCTAAGTCAATGTCCAATTATTTTGATGTATTCTTCATCACTTTCAAAATTATGTGAACTAGTTTCTCATTTTATTTTCATAAAGTCTTTAACATAATTTTTAAATAGCATATTGCTTTCATTTTTAAAATCCCATACTTCATAGACTTCTAAAACTTTATATCCTTTTTCTACAACTTTCTTTGCTTCATCTGTTACCCAAGTTCCAATAAAACTTCTTTCTTCATCATTGTGATTGCATTTACTTATTTGTTCTTCTGCACATTTGACACACAAAGGAAACAATAGTTTTTCATTTTTATCGATTTGCATTCATACAGGTAAAACAGGAGCCAATACTTTACATTTTATTAAACCATACCAATTTTTAGATTAATATCTTGGTCCATATATTTCTCTTGGATGTTGTGCAGGATAATAATCATAATATTGAACAGTAAGATAAAGACTACATACATCAATATATTTTATTTTTGAGATAATACCATCTGCATTAGCTCTTAATTTTATTACATTCGTTCGTCCACCATAAAATGCAACTCTTGGATTGAATGTGTAACACCACAGCTCTTATGCTGTATGGATTTATTTTGTTTTTTTGCTTTATTTAATGTTACATTGTTGATCGTCTGTAAATGTGTTTGAATCGATAACATAAAATTGTGTACTCTTTTCTTTGTTAAAACTTTGATGTCTTGGTTTGTTTCAGTGCAAAGTAGTGTATCTGTAATTTAAAATCTTTGTCCCATTTGGAAGGAACAAAACTTACCATATATAATTGTAATTTCTGTGTGAATAATTTTTTGTAGAAATGTCAATATGTGCAAATGTTCTGTTTTATTTAATGTATTTGTTTGCTGTTATGTAAACTGCTGATCCTCACTTAGGATTCTTAGTTAGTTTGTATGTAAAAGGTGTAGTGGTTCCCCTCAGGAACGGAACTATGTAGTGCGCGCAAATTGTGGTTGGCCTAGGTAGAAAAGGTGGAATTGATAGTCAGTCGGGGACGAGCCAGCAGTCGGAGACGAGCTGCGAGTCCGTGGACTGCCAAGTAAATGTTGCATATCGTGCTGGTTCCGAGAGAGGCTTTTCCTCCCGCTTTCCAATGCCTCGGATGGATGGATAATTAGCTGGAACTATTCTGGAATTGGTATCTGTCGTCGCCACCAAGAAATGACAGAGTCCAGCAATTCTGCCTACAATTCCACCTACCAACATGCAGTTGCCACCACATTGTGCAATCATTGCAACGTAATACTATAATGATGTACAGTGAAGGATCAGCTTAATGGATGTGCTAATTTGCTTAAATATAAGGTAATTTGTATCTGAATTTATGTACCTACCCTGAATTTTCTCCTCATCATAACACCTCTCAGGTTCCTCTCCGTTTGAGCTAAAGTGATATCCGAGTGTCCTTACTAAAAGAAGTTAAAGCTTAGAGTTTTGCTAATTAATGCCTCTTGAACTTACTAATAAGAAAGTTAAAGTTAATGTGGCAAGAGAGTGAGTTAAAGTAAATGTTTTTTGCTGAAAATATTCCTATTAAAACTGCTTATTAAAGTGCTGTTGCCAACTTCAAAATTAAAAGTTCTTAAGACTGAGGCTTATAAAGTAAATTATCACATGGTTGTCTGTAGTAAATTCTAAAAGGTGAGTCAGTTTCTTGCAATTTTGTCAACATTGTGTTTCACTGTAGTAAAAGTAGGAAACTGCAATAGTAGAAAACTATATGTTCATGATTGCTAAGTGTTTGTCTCTCTTGTGTATTAGAAGTGCATATTAATAGTAATGTTATAAAGACCATTCACTTTGTGTAAGTCCTGAAACTAAAAGCGTGTTTCGGTTTATGTTATAATTTTGCAAATAGTTTGTGCTGCTCTAACTGTTAGCTTCAACCTTAAAACATATGTGTGTCAGAGTTCATTGCATTCACGTGTGGCTAAGTCTAAGTTGTGTTTGTCCATTATAGTGACTTATACCTACTTTCTTAAACGAGAATGTTAATCTTTCTCTTGCCTAATTAGGCTGGCGACCGTTTCCCTTATTCTATAAACAGTATAGCTAGGCAAAATTTTGTTTGTTACTATTCAAATATTTACGTAATTCTGACTTTCATTTCCGATGAGCCACCTCCGTTAGGAACAACACGGTCAACTTAACAAAATTCCTCTCAGAGGATAACACTGCTCTGTTGCTTTGTGCCGTAGTTGCTTTTACAAAATACAGGGTGATTTAAAAAGAATACCACAACTTTAGGAATTTAAAACTCTGCAACGACAAAAGGCAGAGCTAAGCGCTATCTGTCGGCGAATTAAGGGAGCTATAAAGTTTCATTTAGTTGTACATTTGTTCGCTTGAGGCGCTGTTGACTAGGCGTCAGCGTCAGTTGATGCTAAGATGGCGACCGCTCAACAGAAAGCTTTTTGTGTTATTGAGTATGGCAGAAGTGAATCGACGAGAATCTGCGGGAAACAACTCAGTATGAACGTGACTCGCCTAAGGTGAACGTTTTCTGTGCCATTTCAGCCAATAAAGTTTTTGGTCCCTTTTTCTCCGAAGGTGCTACTGTAACTGGACTACAGTATCTGGAGATGTTAGAGAATTGGCTGTTCCCTCAGCTCGAACAAGAAGCACAACAATTCATATTTCAGCAGGATGGAGCGCCACCACATTGGCACTTATCTGTCCGTAACTACCTGAACGTCAACTACCCGAGGCGATGGATCGGCCGCCAGGCACCCCGTGACAGAGCACTTCATCACTGGCCTCCAAGAAGCCCTGATCTTACCCCCTGCGATTTTTTCTTATGGGGGTATGTTAAGAATATGGTGTTTCGGCCACCTCTCCCAGCCACCATTGATGATTTGAAACGAGAAATAACAGCAGCTATCCAAACTGTTACGCCTGATATGCTACAGAGAGTGTGGAACGAGTTGGAGTATCGGGTTGATATTGCTCGATTGTCTGGAGGGGGCCATATTGAACATCCTTGAACTTGTTTTTGAGTGAAAAAACTTTTTTAAATACTCTTTGTAATGATGTATAACAGAAGGTTATATTATGTTTCTTTCATTAAATACACATTTTTAAAGTTGTGGTATTCTTTTTGAATCACCCTGTAGTTTTATGTCACCACCTGTTTCTAGCATTGAGGTTATGGTACAGTAGTAGCAGACAGGAGTGTTATAAATGGTTCAATAACTTCTGGTAACTGATTTATCCTTAAGCCTTTTATACTCTGCTGAGTTCAGCCAATCATATTCCCACATTTCCACTAAATTGTATCCAGCATTTCGTATTTCTACACTTCTTGTTAAAGTCTTTTGATAAAGGGCATCCATCATTTCCTTATTTTTATTGTTAATGTTTCACATTTGAAACATTTTTTACATCCATGCCAATAACAACCATGGTATTGATAAACAGTATACAATGTAAAGGGCATATTACTATATACATAAATAGGTCTAGATTGGGACTTAGCATCTTTTCCACAATGCCAGGTCGTGTAGGCGATGACATCTCAATCGGCAGATGACTCCAATCCAGGTAGAGAGGCATTCTCACAATGGACAATTGCTAAAGTAAACCATCCCAGTGTTGCCTGTGCCAGCATCAAGACTGAAATTAACACGACATCCATGGAAAAAAAATAGGTCTGTTCAATTTGACACTTTGTGCAGTGTCATTAGATCCAAGTTTATTCTCCAAGCTTATTATGTGTTTGTAGACTGGCATGCGATGGCGACGTTGATGATAGAAACGTTGGCGGGGCATAGTGCTTCAATGCTGTTGCTGATAGAGCTCACAGCGGAATGATTCCGCTGGCGAGCACTGCCTGCTTATATAGGGACTGAACGACCTTGGTTACATAACGCAGCTGATAAGGGACTTAGACTCTGCAGGCACCAGTAGGTGGGAGCGTTATCCCGGACGCGCACACGAGTCGTTCTAGGCGTGCGAGTCTGCTGGTACGCCGGCTTGGCGCCGAGCCAAGTGGGTTGTGTAACAAGCTGGCTAGGCGGCCAGCGGGCAGTGCGGCACTATGCTTTATAATTTACATGGTATTGATAAACAATTTCTTGATCAAATCCATCTACTTTTGCACCAGCTATTCTAACTTCACCACCATTAAGAGCATGTGGGATATTTTTGTTGTTTAAACGATTCAACCAAGCTATTGACTGTTGAGTGTAATTCTCCTTCTGTTCTTTATCCAATACAGCAATTGTATTTTCTGGTAAATATTTCGATCTGTAAATTGCCATACAAACGCCAGCAATAGTTAAATAATAGAATGGATCAATGTTAGCAATTTCCAGAAATTGCTTTCTTAATTCCAAACAACCTCTTCTTAATATATCTACATCAGAATTACAGTACTCCTTAATTTCTTTCTTCATATTGAACACATAATTTTCTTTAACTCTACAGCTTGCCATTTGAGAAATGTTTCTCTATCTTTTGGCTTCATAGTGTCAGCACAGTAATATTCAGTGTTACGAATCGGTCCTATGTAGTTTTCATTTTCTGGCTTATTGAATAAATGTGGGAAGTACCCTTTCTTCAATTCTTTCAAATCAAAAGTTTTTGGAAAATTGCTAAGTGGGCCTTGTACAAAGTTACTACTATCTATAATTTTTATACCTAACTGTTTGATCTCCAATAACATTAGTTTAGTTCCTGTGTAGATGGTATATGGCCTATTTTATTTTCAACACAGTACTTCAAAATAAATTGGGAATCGTAACCGTTTGCATAGTGAGCTATGAATGTGTGCTAACTGTTCTTTTCAGATATTACCCACTTACAGAATTCATCACTTGTCTTAAATTTATAAACAGTATCACCTTTAAAATTGTGAACAATTATAAGATTTGGAATGTGTGTTCCAGTTTCTTGAGTTGCTTCATAATCAAAGTACATTTATCTTTCTGTATAGGTACAATTCACTTTCTTTGGAAAGCATTTCTTAGAGCGTTTAATCTCTTTACCACCAACTACTTTATTTCATTTGAAGCACTGGTAAATAAAAAAATCTTTGAATTCTCCATTAACATAGCAACCTTCTTTATTACAATTTGTGCAACCTTGCACTATAAATTCCTAACCAAATTTTCTTTCACAGATACCAACTTTTTGCAATGCAGGTTGCATATAACATTTATGATTTCCAATTTCTACTAATTGTTTATAATTTCTGCAAAGTTCAAAGCCACATTTATGTTTTCTAGATCTTAAACAAATCTTTTTACATCCTTCACAGTTGTAAGCTGTATCACAAACTTCTTGGTGAGTGTTCAAGCATTCTTCATTATAACAGTATCTACTGCATTTCTAACAATAAATCTTATTTTCTGCATTTTCATGTTCTGGACTTTTGCGTAATATGCACACTTTTCGATCTATTTTACATCTGTAGGCATCCTTGTTGTTATATAGCTTGTTGCATTTATTGCAGAAGTATACTTATCTCAAGAAAGCAGTCATACTGTTAATTACATCGAAATGGTTGTGATCTTTGTACAGATAAATCTTTATTTCTTTCTCAGAACCACTATAGATAACAGCATTTAATTTTCAGCACATACAACATTTATTTGTATATCCAACAATCCTTCAACATTTTTAATGCCATCTAAAGTAAATCCTTCTTCATTGTATTCGCCCAACTGATTACATAATATACCAGTTTACTCTTTCTGTAATTTGTGTTTATCTCCTTCTTTGATTTTCTTAATCTCGCTAGTAGATAGTTCTCTTCCCAAAATATTATTTCTTTGGTATGTCAATGCTACAATTACAGCTCTAGGGGAGCACAGATTATCATAATTTTTAATTCTTGTAATGCATCTCTTCATCTTTTTGCTTCATCCAGTATTATTATTTTTCTTTCTTTACCCCCTCTAGGAATTTCTAACATCTGAACATTAAACGATGTTTCTGCTATATCAATAGTTTCAGCAGATGTTAAGATGTCCCTCATTTTGTTGCACAAAACTTTAATAGATTCTCGTGTATTATTTGATGCATTGTAATCTGTAGAAATTGGATAAAACATTTTTGGATTATTGAGTGTTATATTCAGCTTATTTCCTTTTCAGAAATTAGTTCTCTTTTTAGCTGCATTTACCATGGAATTGAGTGCTTTCGTTATTTAATCTGTGTTCTCACTACCAGTATCGAGTTTAGCAATGTTAGCATCGTTAAAGACAATTTTATAGTCAACAGACCATGCTTTAAATTTTTCATTATATCTAGATCGAATTGCTTTAATCTGAAATAAATGCTTTTCAGACGGTTCAGCTTCCTTTTCTTGATCAAATATTTTACTACTAAATGGGTAAATTTGATCTAACCTTACTATTTTTTCCTCTCTTGGTGGATGAGGCTTTTTAATAATATCATCATCAAATCTGTAAAAGTAATTTATATTCGGTACACTCTTTGGTCTTAATCTATTTTTTGATATACATCTGGATGAAATATAAACTTCTCTAATTCAGTGGCATTAATTAACTGTGATTTCTTTAATGTACTGTGTCCTTTAATAGCAAGATTTTTAGCTCTGGCTTTAAGTTCACTTACTTTCAATTGTTCGAGAGTTCTTGTGGGAAGAGGCAATTTATTTGAAATAATTAAGCTGATAAGGCCATTCTTTCTAAATGCACTATATCCACGTAAATTATTCCTTCTGCAATAACCACGAAGTTAAGCAACTGTAAAAATCTCTCAGAGAGACTTGCATTTTACTATATTTTATTACAGGAAAATTTTCATTAGCTTTTGAAAAAATGGGTGATGGTAAATTATTCGAAACAATCAAATTAATAAAATCATTTTTTTCTACATCCGTTGTGTACTCGTAAATTATTTCTTCTGCAATAATCATGAAGTCGAGCAACTGTAAAATCTCTGAAATAGACTTCCATGTATTAAGGAATAAAAAACATTAGCTTTGCAAAAAATGACAGTTTTCATTTTTAATGCGTGTATTTGCCTGTAAATGTCTTATGAGATCACTTTTAACTACTTCTTTTACACACTTACACACTATTTTTCTTTTTTGTCTGTATTCTAGCTTACAAGTCTTGTATCTACTTGTCAGTTTGTCCCTAGATGTATGATTTACGTAAAAACAGCCAAAATCTTTAATTTCTTGAGAGTCGATACATTTTTTAAAATGTTGCAACCCCTGTTGTTGTTGTTTGTAAAAATGAAGAAAATCTTTCATATTCTGAAACAATGTCAGAGGATTCTAATAATTAGATATAAATTGTTCAAAACGATCTTTTTTATTATTACATGTATTTCTTGCAAGCCTTTTATAGCATTCTTTACACATATGTGAATGTTTATCCTTTGTATATTTATGTAAATGAAAGTTATCGATTGACTTCTCCACTTTTCATTTTTTACACTTCTTCAACACTTCCATTTATTGAAACAAGGTTTTACTATAATAATTAAAATTTTTCCTTAATAAATGACTCCTCTTTCATGTTGCTGTGGGATTGATAACTGTATAGATAAAGTATTTACACTCTTAATTTTCATTCTATCACTGGAATTTCTACTGTGTGTTTTTTATTTCATTTGTGAGTTTTTAGTGCAATGCACACTTCATGAAAAGGAAATTGTTATCTTTAATAACACACTTTTAAGGAAATTGCTGAATAATTAACTTAATAATTAACAGGCTATGATGGCTGCTGATAGTAAAATTTGAAGAGGAACGAATTGTTCACCTTAAGAGGTAAGGAAAAATCAGATATTTTAATTTACTAATTTATTTTCATTCTACATAAATGTCAGTTATCGCTAGTTCAGAATCATCTGTGCTGAACATTTTCGAATTCATTCAAGAAAGGAAGTATGAATTAAATTTAGGAAGTTGGTTCAATGACACTTAAATACCTTTATTTAATAAAAAAATATTGATAACAAACGACATTTTATAGTTTGTTCAGTAAGATATTGATAGGTTGTTGAGCATCTACCCTGAAAATACTAAACAGGTAAAAGGAGATTTTCTTAAATCCTCGAAGAATTATAATCTTGAATACAAAGAAACAAAACATGATGATTCACTAATGCTAGGTTATGAATACATTCAAAATGAATCAAAACCACTTGCTCCTCATAATTGAGTAAAGAAACGTGGATTTTACTGCCAGTTAGGAAATTTAAAAAAACTTTTAATGAGTTTGAGAACTAAAGTAGCTAATTAAAGTATATTATTCTTGAAGAAATATTTTGTGACTATGTAAAAGAATATAAAGCCATACAATCTCAAAATATTATCTAACAACAAGCAATAGAATTGAAAGAAAGAGAAAAAGTATGTCTACAATTGAAAGAAGTAATATCAGATGTAGTGGAGATGAAGAAAGAACAAATTATATACATTTCCACATCTGAGCAGTATGCAAAGAAAATTTTTTTAAACTAGATGGTGTATTATCTAAAAACCATATTTCAAAAAGATTGTCAAGCTACAATAGTGGAAGACCTGAAGATGGTAAAATATTTTATGTCAGAAAATATAAATGTACTGAATATAAATTAATGGAGCAAATGCTTAATATTTATTTTGTTGTATACAGAGTAGATAAAAGAAAAGAGATGTGCAATATGCACTTCAATATTCTTATCTTATTTCGTTGAGACATCATGTGACCAATCCAATGATATTGTTGATAAAGTAAATAAAGTGAGAAAAAAATTTTATGATGAAATTTTAACTGTCCCTGCTGTATCATTTTAATTTACTAATGCATTTTAATTCTATGTAAATGGAGGCACTTATTGATATAAAGAATAATATTCTCATTTATAACAACAAAAATGATTTTAATAATTATTGATGAAAATAATAATCCATGGTTTAAAGCAAAAGACAAAAGATGTTGCTTTGATTTAAGAATACAGTAATCATCAACAAGCTATTAGAGTCAATGTTGATATTGATGTTGATGATCGAATTGCATTAAAAAATTAATTAGAACAAATATTGCTATCGCATATCACCCAAAAAAATATAGTATTTATCAATGAATTTGGTCTGTATTCTTTCATTTTATCTTCTAAAAAAGAAAAAGAAAAAAAATGTAGAAAATGCGTTACACATGAGGTTTTAGCAGCAATTTGCGAACATGGTGAATATGAGATCAGAAAAGAGATGATTGATGCTTATAAATATCAAATAGAATCTTTACACAAAATAAGTAAATTGGATAAAAAACAAATCGAAGATTTGAGGGAAACAGTTAAAATGGATTTTGATGTAATAAACAAAAGAAACAAAGAAATAGATACCCTATTACCAAACGTTGTTCCTCAAACAAACAACAAAAATGTGACTGGCTTTTGTTGTTTTAAGATTACATAATTTTAAATATGAATGCTATGCAACCGAGCACAATTACGAAATGAACCAAGACAAATGGATATAATCAGAAAAATGCACCAAAATAGTGAAGAAATTTTAAAAATCGATTATGTGCCAAAATCAATAAAGTTATATCAACGAATGAAAGAAAATTTCAGAATTGTTTGTTATCAACATTATTTCCATACTTTGGATAACTATACACAAGAAGAACTGATGAGTGATATAATGAGTCTTTATCATTAGACGGAATTTATGTAATTTTAATTACTAATGTTTTTCATTCTATATAAATAAGCAACTTTTCATTAATATTGATGAAGAAAGTAATACATGGTTTAAAGTAAAGAACATTTGTGATATTTTGGAATATTCTAATTCTAGAAAAGCTTTAGATGATAATATTAGAGGAAAAGATATTAAAAATTATATAGACTTAGTGTAACCAACAGTTACACTTAGAAAGACAGTCCTGTTTTATAAAGTATTCACAAACAATACAAATTTCATCTGCTTTGAGATTCTATAAATAGTTCCCACTTTCATCTGTTAATTGATTTATGAATGTACAGATTATATCATCATAAGGTGTTTCCCGATTTGTACTATTTTGTACATTTGTATAGAAAATGTTTTTAATAGATTTACTGTAACTTGTGATTAATTGACAATTACGTTATCTTTATTTACCCAACTGTTGTGCGAATTATCAGAACCTAACCATTTAATGTAAACTTTATCTCCTTTCTTTCTGAAAACTTTTTCAACTAAGTATACATCTGAATATTTCGTTTCCTTTAGTTCTTGCTCATAAAAATTTCCTTTTATAAACTTTAATTTATATGTGATTGGTTTAGAATGAATATCATCTTCAATTTCAAATAATTCTGTTGACCAGTTAGCTGTAAATTCGTTTTCAAAAAGACCTTTAAGTTTACTAATTCTCACTTTATCACCTTAATTACATTTAGCTTTTTTAAAAAAAAATTTCAGTAACTTCCATTGGTTTCATTTTTATTGTAGAATGTTTTGTGTTATTGTATTTATCAATTAGATCTTTAACTAAATTTAACCATTTATAATTTCCTTGTAAAGCAAGTCTCCTCCACATTTTTGCTTTAAGTGTTCCATTAAAACGTCCAACTACAGAAAGTTTTAATTCTGAAATTGTTGAATAATGATTAATGTTATATTCCTGTATTGAATATTTAAATTCTTTGTTATTGAGTTCTTTGCCATTATCTGTTTGTAAATTATCTATTAAAATTTTTTGAAAAGCATTAACTGTATTTTTAGCTTTTTTATCTTTAATAGGTAGAGCAAATGCAAATTTGGAAAAGACATCAATGATTGTAATAAATATTTATAACCTTGTGTTTATTTCTGAAATTCCTTTTAAAATACCTAAATCCATTTCAACTAGAGCAGCTTGCCATAAATCATCTATACCAAAAGAAACAACATGTTTTCTTTTAAAATCCTTTCTAATTGGTTTATGTAATTCATTAATTATATTTTCATGAATATTATTTAAAGTTTCGCCATCTACAAATTTTTTTAACAAATTTACTTTTTTACAAATTGTAAAAATGCCTTCAGTTCTTTGTCTTACTGGTCCTAAACTGTTCGCATTGACCCTGTGCCTACAGTCATGTTGTACAAATGGAGATGATGTCTTAATTATTGGTGACGCCTTTGGTAAAATTGTTTTATTAATCTCCATCGCATGATGTAATTTTAGATTTTTTACTTCTGATGAAGGTATATTTATATATACCGAAACCTCAGTCAAGAATTTTAATAAATTTTTATCCTGCAACTGTTTTAGCTGTCATCCTTTATTGTGAAGTATCTATTTATTATCATGTTCCATGATACCAGCCATAATAATATTTGTTTGCTTTAAATCTGAGAGGATCTTGTTGTAATCTTCTGTATTGGCTTAATTACTGAACTGTGTTAGAATACTTGTGTATTCGGGTTTTGTAACATACTCTTTCTCTAGGTACTGTTTGGTAACAGCATCCTTTGTAGCAATTGAAACATATACATTACCAAGTCTTCTACCTTTAAAGCCACTATAACATTTAGTTACTTTAAAAATAGAATTAAATTCTTTCTTACATTGTTTAAATACATTGGCTAGCTTTGGTTCAATTACACTTTTGATTTTTTCAGTCACACTAAGATCTTCAGTTTGACCTATCATATTTCCAAAAATGTGTATTTATTAAACTTAAACTATTATTAAATTCAAAATTGTCACAACATAGTTTCAAAACAAACAGACACAAATGGCCACATACTACTTTATCGAAATTTTGTATTCCCTCATTATTGTAGTATAGTCCATTTTACCTAAATAATTAACTAATTGTTTTGGTATATTACCACCAAATGAACCAAAAACAAATTTCAAATTTTTAGCTTTATAATAACAAATCCAATGAGTACCAACATGATCAGATGTATCTAAATTAACTATTCCACATTCATATTCTCTTGAATGACTTGGTAATTCATCAATCATGTATACACTATGAAAGTGTTTAATTTTCAATTGTCTAGCAAGTTTTTCTATATCTAAATTATTCAATGCATTAGGATATTTACCAATTACTTTCTGGAAATTTTTTTTTACTTTCTTTAGTCCAGTGCCAGCTTTTTTCTCCATTTCCAAATAAAGTCTTTCCTGTTCTTCTAATTCCTTACCTGTTTTTTTCTTGTTTATTACTCCATTTGCAATTCCTGCAGATCGCCCAGCTAGTGAAGCAACTGTTGCTAAATATGTTAATGCAGCTAATGCAGCAGGAAGAAGTCCACCTTCATTGTGTGTTAATCCTTTACCATCTCTTTTGTTTTGTTAAATGTTCAATATTTTTTTTCATAACAAAAATAGCTTATGTAACAAGTAAATTTCCACCAATTTTTTCTCATTCTTTTTTTTGAACATGTGTTAAAATGGTTCAGTTGCATTTAATTGTTCATTATTCAGTTTTAACTTAACTGATTTTGGTTTAGTTTTGCCACTAGGTAGCAAAGTATTAAAAATTTAATAAAGATAAATTTTTTATACTCCCTATCCATTGTCATCCATGCCTAAGCCCATTCTTAATTTTTGTTTTCCATACATTATTCCTCCAACTGCTGTTGCTGCAACTTTTTCTCTTAATGAAGCATCACTTGCATGCATTCTTTCTTTTGCAGCTAACTGAAGTTGTTTATCAGTTTCATGTCTTTTGTCTAAATCTTTATGATCACAGTAAGCAATATCATACTGTTTACAAGCTTCAACTAATGGATCTCCTCTTGTTAATCTTTCTGCAAGTTTCGTAAATGGCCTGCAATAATTGTATCCTGGTAGATGCATGTCTGGCAATGGAACATGCCCAATTGACTAATCCTTTGCCATGTTTATTGCTCTTCCAAAATGTATGAGGATGATTATTCAAAATTCTAATTAAGTATGAAATTCCTTTTCGATTGTTGACGACAAAATCACTAAATTTATTTTTCAACTTTTGCATTATTCCTACTTTTTCATTATGGTAATTTTTATTTCCAGCTTGTTCTTCACCATGGATTATTGCTAATCTATCAATTATTTGCCGAACATCAATTATCCACACATATTCAATTGGTTTTTCTGTTTATCTTTTAACTAAGCCTTCGCCTTCTTCTTAGGTGAACTACAATCTATAGTTGGTCTTCTTAAGTTTGGAAAATAGTCATTAACAATTGGTTTTATCATCTATTTATATTTATTACCTTTACTTGATCTTATTTTATTTGGATTATTATCAGATTACAATGGTCCTGAATTATATAATATATCTACATTATTTGATAAATCTACTCCATCAAACATTTCTCTGATATCATCCATAGTAATTTGTTTTTCTTTTAAAAGACTCATTAATCCATCAGTTCCTTTATATGTCTTTTCCCCAATTTTTAATTTATCTCCTTTAAATGTTACTGGTAATTGTGCCATATATATGAAGGTACCAACAGGTCTTACTGCAAAAGTAGTATTTATACTATGGTTTACATATTTTAGCATTTTTTCACTTATATTTATTTTCTTAACATCGCTATCTTCTTTAGATTTTCCTCTTTTTCATATTTATTGAATGCATCTTGAATTTCTGAATCACTTAGTGAGTAGTCATAATTTCCTGGAATATCATCTGACCTATTTTTAATGGTTTAATTGGTGATAAATCTCCAAAATCTTCTACATGATAACGATATGGAATCATTTGTTTTTCAACTTCTCTATTTTCTTCAGTAGCTTTCTGAACATTGTCACCCAATCCTTCAATTCCTAGTTTTACTTATTCAATGGCATCGATTACTGGTTGATTTTCATTTTAAAATTTTTCATACTCTGTTCTTGGCTGTTTTTTCAATTTTTTAAATTCTTCATTTAACTGTTCTTTTACTTTCCTGTTCTGTCTGGCTTTTTTTCGATTTATTGATCATATTTTGCAAACATTTTTAAGAATAAAAAACATTAATTAAAATATTTATATTGTATTTTATTTCTAAACTTACTTTCATTTGCTTTTCTAGACATATCTATTGTGAAAAATCCAATGTTTTCATCATTCCAACATTTACTACATATTTCTTTAAAATCATCAAACTTTAAATCTCTGCTAACAAACTCATGGTAAATATGATTTAAATTTGTATCATCTTGTCTAAAATATTTAAAATAATTAAATTGTTTCTAACTGTTTTGGTTTATTTGAATAAGTTTGAGCTAAGTAAAAACAATTTACACCTTTGTGTCTACCTCTAGTAAAATAATTTCTATAATATCTTGATTTTCTAGAATGAAGTCATCAAATACAACAACTTAATTATCTAGGCCTTGATCTAATGGGACAATTTCTTCATTATTTCCAATGATTGTAGCTATTTTTTCATTATGCTTATCTTGGGTTTTTTTCACATCTTTTTATAAATTCTTGAAATTTTGGTTGATCTAAAATTTTTAATAAACATACGAATGATTAATTTTATTCCAATTCAGCCATCCTGGAGATAAAACATACTTATCAATCATTAATGTAATTTTTCCACATCCACTTGCTGCCATTATTGCACATCTAATAGAATTTGGTACAAGATTACCATGTTTGTTTCTCAACTTCTTTTCTGGAAGTCTTATTTTTGGTTCCCAATCAGTTTTGCTCATTTATTAATAAAAAATTTTAATAGTAAATGAGTGGGTTATTTCAATTAAGTGGTAAGTCATCTGTTCTCAAAAAAAGATTAACTGTACCTATACGGGACAGTTTTAGCAGTGTTTCATTAGTTGATTTTTATTCAACTTTCCAAATTGCAAATGTTACATTGGAAAATAATAAACTTGTGTACTCGGGTTTAGTAACCAAGTTGTTCAAGCTAAAGAGAAAGTTGTGGCTAAAATAATTCCTTTTGAATTAATCAATATAAACTTGAATCTTGCTGATGGAATGTTTGTAAAGCATACTGAGCATTTTCACAGAGAAACTAATATTATTCATTAATTGATTAACCAAATTATCTTGTAAATATTCCTAATTTTGGTCCAATTCAAGACTCAGAAATTACTGTAACTGTTGAAAACGATAATTTAATTGATTTTAATGGTGCTTGTGTAACAGTCATTTTAGAAATTTCTTAGTCACAGACTAAAGTCTGCTTTGCTGGCACTAATATTTTTTATTCTTAAATAAATCATGAATAAAGTCGAAATTTATCAGTTTTATTCATTCCCTGTGAATGGAAAGACTAAAAATATTTTTCATCTCCCCAACAAGAACATGGAGATTAATATAAATATTGGAGATGGTTGGTTTCTTCCAAATCATGCTCAATTGTACATGAATATCAGTGTTATTGTATCTGATTGTACAGATTATCCAAATTATGACAGAAAATCCAATAAAAAATTAATTGATAATTATGTAGCAAAACTGTTCAATGTTATCACTATAAAGAAAGGTAACAATATTTTTTCTAAAATAGAATTTCCATTTATTTCTTCATCGGCTCTTATTTGATTGACTTCGACTATAAGGTCATATTCTTAATAATGGAAAGTAAAAAAAATAAGAGTAATGAAGTATTTTATCCATTAGAATTATTTGGTGGATTTTTAAAAGATTATAAAGAAACGATGTGGGAAGGAAATTTAACAGTTATTTTTACATGGTCATCGACTGCTGGAGATGCAATTCTTCGTAGGTCTGATACAAAGGATGCTGGTGTTGAGATAAAAGATACACTTCCAAAAGAAGGTAATATTGTTGTAGAATGAATGGAGATTCGTGTTCCTGTTGTTAAATTTGAACCAGAATATTCGCTTGAATTAGAACAAGATAGACTTAAAAATCCAAAAATCCTCACATATTTCTCTGAGCCACAGACTACAGAGATCGCTGGATAAGACGAAAAAAGAAATTTTGAGTTAGATATTACAAATTTCTGTAACTCTGCAGAATTTGATATGCCTTATTTCACCTTTGCAGGTTTCCAAACTAAAGGGAAAAATAATCAGTTAATTGACTCTTCCATATTCGACCATGTTAAATTACAGAATATCTATATTAAAAATGGAAGAAACGAGATTTTTCCTCAAGAAATTATTTAGAAACTTATGATGCTTTCTTAGATTTTAAGAGAACTATGCAATTGAACGGTGATGTTAATGTGAGTCCATTCAGCTTTATTGAAAATTATTCTGTCTATGTTATAAATATGTCTTGAAGAATGAATGTGTTAGCTACTCAGAAAACTTCAACGAAGTTGTGTGCAAATTTTAATGATAAAATTCCGAAAGATACGCTTATGTATGTGGTAATGTATGATAAAAAGAATTTGACATATGATTCACAACATAGAATTTTAGTTGAAAATTTTAAAAAAATGTTATTTTTTATGTGTGTGTTGGCTTGCATCCGTTATAAAGAAATTTTAGTAAGTAAGTGGCTAGTGCATGCAGCCTAGCTGTTTATAAGAAAATAACTGTTTATAAGAAAATAAGAAAATAACTGTTTATAAGAAAATAAAAAACATTATTAAATAATCTGCAACTGCGCTCAATGTACCCACAATGAGTACATTCTTTACTTGAGTCCCATTTCTCGTGAGTTAATATGTTCTCATAGCAGTTTTGCAGTTTGCATGGTACAAGACAGAATCAGGTGGCACAAACAACAAAAGAATTTTATGTCTTCGAGTTTGAAACAAGTTCATGGGCATTGGGGATGGAATTCTTCTCGTAACATCTTGGAGTCCAGCTACAATCAAATTTCTTCTGTTTATTGTGTGTGCATCACCGTAGACGCCCTTGTACGATATGGTATGCAATTCGTAGCTTAGTGTGTGAGAGGGGCGCCATTGAGATTAGTTTGCGAGACCCATGGGGGTATTTTGCAGGATCATTGTGTATTGTCCACCTGAGAGGACTGTTGACTTTATTGTGTGTTTTTGCCGTGGTTTGTCACCATTACCGAGTGCAGTGTGTCTTCGGTGTAGGCTAATTATTGGCATCACCAGTGGTGTGATGTATTTGTGATGTTTTTTCGTCTATGGATGTCGCCTTTGGTGCGATATTTCTCGAGAATGGGATATTTTATTCGAGTTCGGTTCATCGGATGACCTATCACGACTTATGCTATTGTTGTTCACTGTGGTTATTCGCTTGTGCTTTCTGCATTTGGTTTCCTGCTCTATTGTGCAATGATATTCGTGTGATCTTTCGTGAGGGGTACGCGAGCACCTGAATGATAGATCTTGGGTTATAGTTTGTACTATGTGGCTTGAGACAGAATGCGCAATTCTCTTTGGTATGTTTTTGCAGAGTGAGCGAGACACACCATCAATTTGTGAGAAAGAGAAGTATGGAAGAAATGTAGCTTTGCAGTCAAATGCTGGAGTGGAAAATTTTTACACCAATCTGCAAAATTTTTGTGTCAGTTTCAGCAAAAAGAGAATTTCGTAGCAGAATTGTTTTGCCCACATAACATAGACTGGTGACAGCGACATGCATTGAGATTCACGCCATACACCAGCGTCAGTGCCACTATAATGATTAAGTAATGGGGAAGTAGTACCGTCAGTGGTTCATATATATTTTATAGTTGTTGAGTTGCATGCATAAGTAGTAGACTTAGAGGGTGTGAGAGTGACTGAAGTGAATACATAGTCTAAGCTGGCTTAGTACTTTGAGTTGCATGAAAGGTTGTGAGAAATTAACACTACACTATCGTACATTACAACACCTCACCGCTCCTTAAGTTTTAAAGATTTAGACACTGAAAACTAATCATTTAAAATTGTTGCTGTAATGCTATCAAATGCAATCAAAGAGTAATTGTAGAGTAGAATCTATTTTATTTTTTGTCAAAAGAGCTCTGAAGACCATTTTATATTTTTTATTTTCTTCAAGTAATCATGTAAAGCAATCCCTTACAATTCTGTTATAATTCTTTCTGTACTTATCCTGTGAACATAATTGTAAAAATATGGCACTAAGCCCACATGTAAGCACTACGCAGACTATGGGAGATGAGTGGATGGCAGTTGGAGAGGTCGCTCACACCGCGGCGGCCATAGCAGCTGAGCAGACGGGGCGCCAAGGACTGGAGCGGCAGTTGAGGTCGTCCACCAGGCCTGTGAGATGCAGGGGGCGCAACTCTCTGCAGGCAGCGGTGACCCACATACTGACAGTATGGCAACTGGTCGAGCTACATGAATGGACGCAGAAATGGATGAGCCTCTGCAAGCAACGAGCTGTTAACAAAGGGCTGGTGTCCTGGCAGCATGTGAGCACTTTCGCCACTGCTTCCGGCTGAATGGAAGGGCGAGTGCACGCCACAGGGACGAAGCTGCTGAGCGCTGAATGGAGGTACTTACGACTCTGGAGACACGGGACGACGCAGACAGTGACGGCAGGTGGGGATTCACCTCAAACCTGTGTCCATATGCTGCCAGGCTCATCCCATGAACATCTTCAACAATGACAATGCATTACTGACTACCACATCATCCAAGATGGTCAGTAATTTTCTATAGGGCAGAGAATCTTCAAAACAACAATATTATATTCTGACTAGGGAAATAACCTGCTCTGGCCCCAATTTCAGAATGAATGAGTAGATAAATGTTGCATGACCCTGTAACTGTTTAGTAATTGTCATCAAAGTCTGGGTCTACAAGAATATGACTCAATGATATGCCCATCGCATTTTTATTTCGCACTTTAATTTTGTAGGCATGCAGCAGAGAGTGTATGTATGACCCCTGGTTGAATGTGGTAAAGACAGGTATACCATTGTCCTGGAGTTTATGGTGAACATTCATGTTTATTTCTCCGATAATGACCCAACTGAAGTGCCACAATTTGTTCTGTTTGGTGCCACACTAACTTATTTTAAAATGTGGCAGTCCAAATAAATAAATCTGAGAGGAACAGGGAGGTTGTGAGAGACTGCAGGACACTCTCACTTTTGATACAGTGTCATGCTACTTAATGTTCTTAGGGAACGTGACCTAATTCCTTGATACAATCTGACTTCATTCATATTATGAAATGGTTGGCAGTAGTTAACGCTCTTGCTTGTCTGCTCTAGTGAAGACATAGCAGTAAGCTTCACCTGCAATCAAAGGAAGAGGGTGGTAGAATTTACCTGCGTCAAAAATGAGGGTGTCAAGTTAACTGACTGCATTAAAAGCGTACGGCGGCTGAGAGCCAAGGGGAGTTTTTCTGCGAAACATGGGTGAAAACGTTTGCAGACAGCCAAGTCCCTCGGTCTCATTGTGCAGACACATTGGGTGGCACCGATTGGTCGGCGGTCGCGTCCAGGTAGGCTGATTAGCACAGAGGAGTCACTACAGCTATGGACAGAGGTTTGTACAAAAATGATGACTGGCAACAAAGCAGAGGATGGGCCCTTGTTAGGTAGGAAGCTGATGGGATGGCTGCGAGATTCTGAGAATTTCTGTGGGACTGGGCAGTGGCACCCAGGCGCCCAGACTCTGCTACAAAACATATTTGTGAAGGCATGAGGCTTCTATCGAGTTTATGGCCGTTCTTTGGAAACTTCGAAATGGACGCAGCAGGGGAAATAACGATCTTTTTATGGAGGGCTGTGCTTCCATCCAAGTCATGCTTTTAGCAAAGACATGGTGTAAACGCGTGGGAAAGAGGACGCGGAAGTGCTTCCACCTGATGGCAGCGAAATTAAAGAACTCTATGCGGAAGACAATGTCTGGCTAGTGCTGCACTCTGACAGCGAAATAACAAAAGAATTAAACTAAATAATATTGTTACGTGTAGTAAAAATATAAATGTAATATTACTTTAATATATGACAATGACTGTAATTGATTATTGTAATGCTATTGTACGTATAAGTGTAAATAGAGAACTTGGCGTAATGTAAAATAATGTTTAGATGTGGGGGGAATCCCTGAGAATGAGAACAGTGTACAGGTTGGCACGTAATATTGGCGGTAAGTAAGTTGGCGCAGCTCTGAGGCAGAACAAGTGTGAAGTGGCATAAAAAGTGACTGCCGGTGCATGCTACAGTAACGTTGCTGACAGACCATTTAGAAGTGAGCTGTAAACAGATATGGACTTCGTTGATCATATGGCTACAACCTAAATTGACACTAAGGCTTGTAAGACGCGGTATTTCGACGGAGATGGGCTGTGAGCGGCAAAATAGTACGGTTTCCCGCTCTGAGGTACATGGCACGGCATGGTGCAATGCTGTGTTAATTGCGACGAGTTGCTTGTGCCAACGGTGAGGTGTGAAGGGACCAGTAGCCGCATCCAACGGCGTATTGTGATCTCAATAACTGATGAGGTCCATTGGCGAGCTCGCTTCGGTAGCAACGAACTAGAAGTTATCTCACAAGAGTATTATTATGAACAGTGATTGTTATACCGATATCATTACCAGTACAATGATATTTTGTGAATCAGTTTGTGTAATAGTCAAACCAAGCTGTCTACAGTGTAAAGTTTGGAGAAAATAATAATTTTGTGGTTTAAATTGCATTCCCCGAGTGTAATCAATTATTTAAAGGAAATAGCTAATTATTACCCCATATCCAGTGGCCCTATGTGCTGCAACATCAGTGAAACGTTATGGTGCGTGAGTATCGGCGTAGCTATATTACAAGAGAAAAAAGTCGGAATTAACGCCGAAATTGCCAGAAGACGCCCCTTCATGCAACGGGTGGGAGATGCCAGGTACTGTGCCACCTTAATTACTATCCAACTCGACGTGGTGGCTTTTCAGTACATTGCCATAGTCAAAAATTACTCGGTTCCGTCTGAGCAACGTGATTCTCAATTAGTGTTTTCAGTAACTATATCGACAAGCAGATCTCTATTGTTCTTTAATTCAGCGTTCAAGGAAATTGCTGCCACTACAGTACACATTGTGCCTTCAGCACAATGCAAGCTCAATAACATTAAATTCAGTAATTACAATTTGTGAAGTTTACATGAACCTAAAACAACTTCAAGTGTTTATCATGTGTGTTTATGTCTTGTGAAACGATTTCAGGCTGTTTTATTGTTTCAAATGAATAATCTCCTCCTGCTAGGCAATATCAAATATACAGAATTAAGTGCTCCCTGTTCAGTCACTTCAAAGAGATTATCAGTGCTACTAATAATCAAATATAGACATAAAAATAAGTTTGTTACGCACCATTATCATTATTTATTCCAAAAATTCCGTATAGTAGTTGGACCACCATAGGCTGTCTATTCAAACCTATTTCACGCGAGAGCCGCTTTCCGGAAGTCCGATGCCGCATGGTCTAATAATAATACAGTAAATTCGGGTAGTGGCATGGCAAGTGGGTGTAGTCTAAGCATGTGAATGTGCTATGCTACCAAGCTGAAGAGGAAAGCAATAGCGAAAGAGAAGGACTCTTGTACTGCCACTTCGCTAGTAAAGAACAGCAAGTCTTTACCTAAACGGTGAAACTTGTGTCCTTTGCTTGTGTCCCACTTAGAGCCCGTGCCAGTTACCATCTGAACTGTCAGAGGTACTGCGTCTTGTGTCACACACACAATGAGTGATATGTGGGTGTACTTATTCGTTTTGGGTCAGCTGTCCAAACATTTGACATGTTCAGTCACGCACAGTCGTGTCACAGAGTCAAATTGGTTTGGCAGACCAGCAAACAGGTGCACCTGCACACTGGAATACACTGTGGTTTCAGAGACTCATAGGGAAAGTACCTGCGTTCCGCATCAGCCGAACCCGAGACCCCGTATTTGCATATTTTCCGCGCGCGCGCCATTAATATCGGATTGTCGCTGTCCGTGACTCCAGTCGGCGACCGCGCCATCCTTTGCCTCCCTCACCTGCAGAAGGGTAAAATATTCGCCGCTACAGCGTAGGGCTCCAATATATGCTTCTCAGCACCCTGTTATTTGGAACCATATTTTTCTTTATGGAATAGTAGAGTATAGACGCTTGATAGTAGTGTAGTATTTAGGCCATACCACGGATTCACATTTATGAAGTCAGATAAAACTAGTAGTTGTGGTTAGTGTGGTGTGTTGATCCGCAGCTGATCACTTTGTTAACCATAGACCGCATATTATTGAAAGCGTTCGTCAGATAAAAAATATTGTGTGGCGTTTCTTTAGCCATCTTTTGTCATATGATGTTTAGAATGAATATATCAATTGCTATTTAGACCATAACTCCTCCCAGTGTTCTGATTAACATTACCTTTGGCATTTTGTTAATGTCTTGACTGCAGCTTGCAAATATGTTGCTTTAAGTACAGTCTATGGAAAAATCTGAATCAGCGTTTACTATAAATACCAATGGAAAATGGTGGTCTGTTGATGTAATCGCAGAAAACAAAGGATATAAGATGGTATTAAATTACAGGAAACGTGAGAAACTTTATTATAAACACGCATTTCCCTTTAGATCTTGTTAAAAACTTTATAGTCTAACAACTGAAAAGTCGTTTCAGAGTTCATAACTGACATAATGTCTATGGTTAAATATTATCCATTTGCTAAAGTAGTAAAAGTAAAATTCTGTACCAAAGTTCCGCTAGAATGTAGTGTGGAGTTAGTATTTTACACCCAAGTGAGTGTGGAGTGTCTTAACAACACCACTACGAAGGAAATATAATGCAAAATTAAAACTCCTTAAAGATCTAAGGTAGAAGAATGGCACAACAAAGAGGAGCTAAATGGTAAGAGGATATGGCAGAAAGTTTACAACAACCAATTCGATATATGAAAGGATGTGACAATGTACATTTATTGTATTCCTAAAATTACTGGAACCAAGCATACTTTAGTACAACCAGTGGTGCCAATAAGTGAACCAAATGTGTTTTGTACTGTTGTAGAATAGCTCTTTACGTATTTTCAGACCACAGACCATGTAGATGTGTAAATAACGTCATGACAGTTGATTTTAGCGTCCATTTTACTTTACACCAGATGGGTACAAAATCGAACGACAATCGTATTCTGTGTGCCAAGTCTACCTTAAGCTGTACCTTAAACCAGTAGTACCAATATCTTCGGACATTTTGATGATAATAAAACAATTTAAATCTGAAAATAACATTGTGACTCTTAATTTGAGGGTCCACTGTGCTTTGTATCAAGTAGATACAAGTTTTAACTCCAATTGTGTTTTAGCCTGCAAGTTAAACCGGCAGTGCCAATATCTTTACATACTTTGATAAATAATATACACAATTTGTATATGGAAGTAACAATGCAGCCCTTAGAGTTTCCATTGTGCCTTCCACTTAGTGGGTTCAAAAATCGAACCACAGTAGTTTTGGTGCCAGGTGAACCTGAACCTGCAAGCTATACCAACAATACCAATATCTTTAGGTATTTTGCTAAATAATACAGAAAATTTAGGCGTGAAATGAGGTGTGGTAGTTACATTAAGGGTCCATTTTGTGTTGCACCAAATGTGTACAGAGATAGAACCAAAGACAGGTTCTTGTCACCAAATATACTTTTTACTGATTTATTGTTTCATTTTTTATAGTGGTAATATATTAGGCCATGATGGGGAGGGAAAAATACATATGTCTGCCTGATGAACAGAACTGCGTAGGTTCTGCAGTTTCTGACAGAAGTGCGTGTGTTCTACAAACACTGAAGAATCTGATGGGTTCTGCGAATGCCGATGAAGCGTTCTGCCACTGCCGTCATTGCTGCAGCTGTGCTATTGCCCTCAACTGCCCCAATCTGAGGAACAGCCAAAGCACATTCTTGGACCCAAATGCTTATAGCCTTCGTACTGATGTATTATTTTCACAATTACTATGCTTGGTAATTTCTGATATATTGCTTTATCAACTGAGTAGGTAATTGAACCCTTTAAAATAAATGTAGCTACAGGTATGTGCAGCACAGAATTAGAATTTAGAAACTAATTATTTGCTGAACGAAATGATGACAAGGAAATGAATAACAGAAAAAAACTGAGTTTAGTCTCTAATACAGCCAATGGTTAAGTGACAGAGTCAAAATTGATAGTGCAACTGAGTCAAAATTGATAGTGCAACTTGCACTTGTGGTTGATTTTTCTGCTCTGCACATGTTATTTACTACAGTTCGCACCAGACTGCATTGAGCCCTAGGAAAATGCATACTCACAATGGCTGAGTGGATCTTACAAACTCTACATAACACTTACTGTTTAATGCTATTATGTTACTGAACTTACAGCTACTAGTCTAATTTAAATATGAGTATGTAAACACTGATGTTCAATGATTAATCTGCAGGTGTGAGTGCACAATGTATAAGAGAGCAGGAGTGGTAAAGTTAAGAATGGTTGTAGTGTGTGTGCTAGATGCCGGTCTTATTCTTGATCCAGGAGCGGAGGCCAGGCACGCTGGTGTACGGCATGCGGAAGTCCTTCTCGTAGTGCCTGGGCTGGGCACAGTCGTGCTCCCACAGCACCACGCCCACCTGCTGGTTGGTCTCGGTGACCACGAGTGGGCCACCGCCGTCACCGACGCAGGCGTCGACGCCCTCTGCCCCAGCACACAACAGGAGCTCGCTGAGCGCCACGTTGTACTTGGAGTTGCACGGTTCGCGGGCAAAGATGTGCAGGGTGGCGGCGCGCAGCTTCAAGGAGGTGACGCCCCCGCGGGACTGCAGCCCCCAGCCAGCCACGCGCGCCTCGCTGCCCGCGGCCGGCTCCTGTGTCGCCAGCGCCACTGCCTGCCAAACAGTGAGGCTACAGCTGTGGCGAAATCAAAACAGTCTGGTGGGGTTTTGCATACTGACCGAGTTATTCATTCTTTACAAACTGCCTACTGTCTTCTTCTCCCGAGTTGGTCGGCCGACGTTTGTTTGATAATTTTTTTGCTTTTTCGTCAGCACGAACGGCTGGCATTGTCGAAAGCTTCACCCTCTACTGTTGGTGGGGACTGGAGTCGAGCCTGCGGTCACAAATTATACAGGGTGTTTCAAAAATGACCGGTATATTTGAAACGGCAATAAAAACTAAACGAGCAGCGATAGAAATACACCGTTTGTTGCAATATGCTTGGGACAACAGTACATTTTCAGGCGGACAAACTTTCGAAATTACAGTAGTTACAATTTTCAACAACAGATGGCGCTGCAAGTGATGTGAACGATATAGAAGACAACGCAGTCTGTGGGTGCGCCATTCTGTACGTCGTCTTTCTGCTGTAAGCGTGTGCTGTTCACAACGTGCAAGTCTGCTGTAGACAACATGGTTTATTCCTTAGAACAGAGGATTTTTCTGGTGTTGGAATTCCACCGCCTAGAACACAGTATTGTTGCAACAAGACGAAATTTTCAACGGAGGTTTAATGTAACCAAAGGACCGAAAAGCGATACAATAAAGGATCTTTTTGAAAAATTTCAGCGGACTGGGAACGTGACGGATGAACGTGCTGGAAAGGTAGGGCGACCGCGTACGGCAACCACAGAGGGCAACGCGCAGCTAGTGCAGCAGGTGATCCGACAGCGGCCTCGGGTTTCCGTTCGCCGTGTTGCAGCTGCGGTCCAAATGACGCCAACGTCCACGTATCGTCTCATGCGCCAGAGTTTACACCTCTATCCATATAAAATTCAAATGCGGCAACCCCTCAGCGCCGCTACCATTGCTGCATGAGAGACATTCGCTAACGATATAGTGCACAGGATTGATGACGGCGATATGCATGTGGGCAGCATTTGGTTTACTGACGAAGCTTATTTTTACCTGGACGGCTTCGTCAATAAACAGAACTGGCGCATATGGGGAACCGAAAAGCCCCATGTTGCAGTCCCATCGTCCCTGCATCCTCAAAAAGTACTGGTCTGGGCCGCCATTTCTTCCAAAGGAATCATTGGCCCATTTTTCAGATCCGAAACGATTACTGCATCACGCTATCTGGACATTCTTCGTGAATTTGTGGCGGTACAAACTGCCTTAGACGACACTGCGAACACCTCGTGGTTTATGCAAGATGGTGCCCGGCCACATCGCACGGCCGACGTCTTTAATTTCCTGAATGAATATTTCGATGATCGTGTGATTGCTTTGGGCTATCCGAAACATACAGGAGGTGGCGTGGATTGGCCTCCCTATTCACCAGACATGAACCCCTGTGACTTCTTTCTGTGGGGACACTTGAAAGACCAGGTGTACCGCCAGAATCCAGAAACAATTGAACAGCTGAAGCAGTACATCTCATCTGCATGTGAAGCCATTCCGCCAGACACATTGTCAAAGGTTTCGGGTAATTTCATTCAGAGATTACGCCATATTATTGCTACGCATGGTGGATATGTGGAAAATATCGTACTATAGAGTTTCCCAAACCGCAGCGCCATCTGTTGTTGAAAATTGTAACTACTGTAATTTCGAAAGTTTGTCTGCCTGAAAATGTACTGTTGTCCCAAGCATATTGCAACAAACGGTGTATTTCTATCGCTGCTCGTTTAGTTTGTATTGCCGTTTCAAATATACCGGTCATTTTTGAAACACCCTGTATGTTCCTGGCGCGTCGACGCCCATGGGCCTTTCTGTGATCATTTCCGTTGCAGTTCTCCCCTTGCTACTTGCAACGGTCGTTTGCTGCAGCACGGGCATCCAGGCTCCGTTCGACTTGAGGCTTTCTTCTCTCTTATTGAAGCTGCTGTCATGTTTGTGCATTTGTACGGCTATACTGGGTAGGTAGTGTAGTGAAGGAAGATCCGCAGAAGAAATGACCACGGCAGAGCCCTCGGACGTTGGCGCCCCGGGTACACATAATCTGCGGCCGCGAGCTCCTCTGCAGTCCGCCAACAGCACTGGAGGTCGAAGTTTTGGCAATGCCAGCAACTTGTGCCGGCGAAACTTCAGAAAAATTGTGAAACAAACATCGGTCGAAGAACCCGAGACAGAAACCGACGTGTAATGTGTTAACATATAGCCACGATAGCCTTAACAATAGCCGTGCGGTCTGGGGCGTCTTGCCACGGTTCGTACGGCTCCCCCCACCTCCCCCCACCCCCCTCTCGTCGGACGTTCGAGTCCTCCCTTGGGCATGGGGGTGTGTGTTGTCCTTCGCGTGGGTTAGTGTAAGTTAGATAAAGTAGTTTGTAAGCCTAGGGACCGATGACCTCAGCAGTTTGGTCCCATACGAACTTACCACAAATTTCCAATTTCGTAACAGTACTGCACTTCTTTTTTTCCTTTATATTCTTCCTTTTAAAGTGAAATCACCGTTCATTCGTTCATTCAATTGAAAGCACAGTTTAGTGACTTAGTTGACTCTGTTATCCAGTTATTCATCTAAGTGAAATCAGTCTGTAATACTTTCAGGAGGCGAAGTAAAGCAGTGGAATACAATACAAACTGGGGTACACATACCCCCACAGAGTAGCCCAACCTCCAGGTACAAACGAAGATATCTCTGTGGATCTGATGGAATTACATTTTCCTGGAGACATATTGAGTCTCATCTGTATCTTCGATAAGAATAAAAGCTGATGTAACGAACTGAAATTTTGTGCCAAGGCTAGGACTCTAAATTGGGTCTCCTGCTTACGAGGCAGATGTGCTACACCATCCTGGCCTTGTGACTGTCATAACTGCCTGGAGTACCCCACTTGAGACTCAATGGTCTCCAGAAAAACGTAATTCCATCAGATCAATAGATCATCTACACCTGAGATACAGGCAGTATTTCCCCTTTATGTACAAAGGAGGGCATCAGACTAGGGTAGTACATGGGTCTGTGTCGGATGTGCTGCTAAGGTGGTGGACAGCACATATGCGTATTAAATAGGAGAGTCGGGTTCGTGTGCTGGCAGTGGTACAAATTCTAATTAATTACTTCAGCTCCTATTCTTATCGAACATCTCAATGGATACCTCAAGGTTAAAACAAGCAATATATACATTCGTTTCATTATGTACCGGTATTGAGAGCCTAATTTATTCTTCCTCTCACCATCTAAAACTGAAAAATAGATGGAGTACATTAAACTGGTCCAGATGCAATTAACACGTAATTAATAAAGCTCTGTTCAGAGGACAAGTTGAGCAAGGGCTTTCCTTTAGGGATAAGTGAAAAAGAAAGAAATACTGACAGATTTTTGTCACTGTTTGCATTCCTTACGAAATTTCAGCATTCTGGAGGACCTTGGCGCAGCAACTTCTCTTAATCATTAGACCGAAAAATAAGTCCAAGTGGCAAAAATTTTATATTTCATTCGGTGACTCCTTTTCGGCTGAGACCCATTTTCAAATCAACATAATAAAATCGAAAATGGCATTTCCAATGATATCAAAAAGTGTCGAATGAGCAGTTACAGTGCATACAGATGTGTAAATGTACATTACACATTTTTTGGCATCTTTGGGAATGCCATTTTCGGCTTTGTTATGCTGATTTGAAAATGGGTCTCAGCCCAAAAGTAGTCAATGAATGAAATATAAAATATTTGCAGCTTGCCCGAAGCTAGTCATCAAATGAGAAATAAAATATTTGCAGCATGGATTGGTTTTTCGTTCTATTATTTGCATTCTGCTTCACTGAAAAGGTATGATGATGCCATTAACTTTGATCCAGCCTCTGAGTGAGCGCACACGCTCTACGTCAGCGTCCTGCCGCTGCTGCTGCTGCTGGCGTGCGTAGCGTGGCCACGCGCCTGTCTCGTTCAACTGAAAGAGCCGATCGGACGAAAAAGCGATCGAGTGGCCGTTCTGTTGTGGCGTCGCGTGCGGATATCGGGCCCTCAAGGGCGCCAGGAGAGTGGCTAGCCTAGGGGGCGTGCTGTCTGAGCTAATCAGGAAATAGTTGCTACTCACTATATAGTGGAGATGATGAGTCGCAGATAGGCACAACAAAAAGACTCTCACAATTAAAGCTTTTGGCCATTAAAGCCTTCGACAACAATAGACACACATAAGCACACACACTCACTTACACAAAGGCAACTTACACACAAGCCTGCTGTCTCAGGCTACTGAAACCACACTGTGCGCTGCAGCACCAGTGCAAGATGGGAGTGGCCACTGAGGGGGAATAAAGAAGAGGCTGGGACATGGAGGGGGAGCGCTGGTATGGTGAGGGTGGCGGACAGTGAAGTGCTGCAGGATAGACAGAGGGCAGGGAGTTAGGGATGGGGAGGATGAGAAGAAGCGGAAAATGAGAGAAATAAAATGACTGGGTGTGGGTGTCAAATGAAGGCTGTATAGTTCTGGAATGGGATCAGGGGGCTGGGTGGCTGAGGACAGTGACTAACAAAGGTTGAGGCCAGGATGGTTATGGGAACGTAGGATGTATTTCAGGGAAAGTTCCCACCTACGCAATTCACAAAAGCTGGTGTCCATGGGAAGGCACAGGCTGTGAAGCAGTCATTGAAATAAAAGATATCATGTTTGGCAGCGTGTTCAGCAACATGATGGTCCACTTGTTTCCTGGCCACAGTTTGTTGGTGGCCATTCATGTGGACAGACAGCTTGTTGGTTGTCATACCTACACAGAATGCAGCACAGTGGTTACAGCTTGTAGACCAAATAACTGGTTTCACAGGTAGCCCTGTCTTCGATGGGATAGGTGATGTTTGTGACCAGACTGGAGTAGGTGGGGGTTGGAGGATATATGGGACAGGTCTCACACCTTCGCCTATTACAGGGGCATGGGCCATGAGGTAAGGGATTGGGAGCAGAGATTGTGTAAGGATGGACGAGTATGTCGTGTATGTTCGGTGGATGTGGAATACCACTGTGGGAGGGGTGGGAAGGATAGTGGGCAGGATATATCTCGTGGTACTGACTAATGAGGGGTGTGCTCCTCTGTGGCCAGACAGTGGGACTTTGGGAGGTGGTGGGAGACTGGAAAGATATGATATAGGGGATTTGTTTTTGTACAAGGTTGGGTGGATAATTACGACCAGTGAAGGCTTCAGTGAGACCTTTGGTATATTTCGAGAGGGTTTGCTCGTCACCTCAGATGTGACGACCACAGGTGGCTAGGCTGTACAGAAGGGACTTCGTGCTATGGAACAGGTGGAAGCTGTCGAAGTGGAGGTATTGCTGGTGGTAAGTAGGTTTCATATGGATGGACGTAGTGATGTAGCCATCTTTGAGGTGGAGGTCAATATCTAGGAAGTTGGCTTGTTGGGTTGAGTGGGACCATGTGAAACAATTGGGGGAGAAGTTGAGGTTCTGGTGGAATCCGGATAAGGTGTCCTCACCTTCGATCCAGATAGCAAAGATGTCATCAGTGAATCTGAACCAGGTGAGCGGTTTTGGATTCTGGGTTTTTTTAGGAAGGATTCCTCTAGATGGCCAATGAACAGTTTGGCATAGGATGATGATATGCATGTGCCTATAGCTGTACCTCAGATTTTTCTGTAGGTAATGCCTTACATCTGCAGAAAGAATTGCAGTCCACCATCTAAAAACTGATCCTGACACTATAATCCTACTTGTGGACAAAGGCTCAACCAATATTGTTTTGAACTGCTAGCATTACCTGGCGAAAGGACTCCACCAGCTGTCAGATACTTCCTCCTACAGCCCTTGCCGCAGTTACCCCATTCCAGTAATCCAGCAGGATCTCCAGAATTTCCAGGTACATCTCAGAACCTCTACATCGAGTCCATCTCTGTACTCACCCCTATCACTCCATGCACTCCTACCTTCTACATGCTTCCTAAAGTCCATAAACCCGACCACCCAGGATGCCCCATTGTGGCTGGTTTCTGTGCCCCCACAGAGAGTATATCTCCTCTCATAGACCACCATCTTCAACCTATTACCCAGAACATAGCCTCCTATATAAAAGATACCAACCATTTCCTCCTCTGACTTTCCACAGTTCCTGTCGCTTTACCACATGGTGCCCTTATTGTCACTATTGATGCCACCTCCCTGTACACTAACATTCCTAATGCCCATGTCCTGACCGCTATTGAATACTACCTTTCCCAATGCCCAACGAATTCCAAAGCAACAACCTCCTTCTTAGTCGCCATGACCAACTACATCCTCACCCACAATTATTTCTCCTTTGAAACATTACCATTGCTTTAGGCACCTGCATGGCACCATCCCATGCCGACCTATTCATGGGCTAGCTAGAGGAATCCTTCCTTAAAACCCAGAATCCTAAACTCCTCACCTGGTTCAGATTCACTGATGACATCTTTTCTATCTGGATCGAAGGTGAAGACACCCCATCCACATTCCTCCAGAACCTCAACAACTTCTCCCCCATTTGCTTCACCTGGTCCTACTCAACCCAACAAGACACCTTTCTAGATGTTGGCCTCCACCTCAAAGGTGTCCAAATCAAACCCACTAACCACCATGTAGTAAAAAAGAAGATTAATATTGTTGAATTATAAGAAAAGGTTCAAATAAACAACTTGCGTGAAATGGTGAGAAAAATTATCAGTTTTTGAAGATTTCTGGAATGTGTAAGGATCTGTACATGCTCGTCTGGACTGTCGGCCCCAATGAAGACTGATTGCCGGTTGGAACCTGCACACAGTCCAGTTCCAATGAACTGAATTCCTTTTCAATGAAACTGTATTTAGCTACTAAAGCCTTTTCTTAATCGGAAACCAGTGTTGAGTGTTCGCTGGAGGGCACTACATTGTACCTACCTCCGTGGTCTCCAGCTTGCACGTTGTAAATCTTGAACAAAAAGAGCTTAAGTTACAGATGTCTAGAGAGATTAACAGCAATGCTGGCTCTGAGCAAAAGAGAACCTTGGAGTTCCACAGTTTTTCGCTTTCAGCTCTACTGTGACATTCAAGTAGTATAAGAGTATGCGAGTAGCCAGGACATTATGAGCACCTATCTAACAGCCGGTATGTCCACCTTGAGACAGATAACAGTGGCGACACGTCGTGGCATGGAAGTAATGAGGCTTTGATAGGTCGCTGGAAGGAGTTAGCAAGACATCTGCACACACGAGTCACCTAATTCCAATAAATTCCGAGTTTTGAGTTTGCTGCTGACAAGATGACTCTTGCTTATGCTGTTATATATATATATATATATATATATATATATATATATATATATATATATATATATATATATATATATATATTTGACGATGCTGGTGCTGATTTTGCTTTTAACATTTGACGATGCCACTACGGCAGCAGTGCATTAGGATATTGTTTCTATAAAACAGATCTGTAGACGGTCGTTATAGACTGAAACCGGTAATCTGTTGACAAAAAGTTTGTGACCATAGACGTAAAGTAAAGGAAATTTATTCTACATTCGGGTCACTGTTCTATTCGCGACAATGTCGCAGCTTGTGAAAGCCGTGCAGATACTGAAATGCTCGTGCTGAGCCTCCAGGGCATCACAATCTGCCCTCGACCAAACTGAGATAGGGCGCACGCCTTCGCCATTCCACACACGGACAGTGAGCTCGCTGATGCCACACGCACCGTGTGTGTGTCTGTCTAGCAGTCACTCCTCGGCAGGTGACGGTGCTATCGCGTGGACTGGTTCATGTTGATGGCAAGTCGGTGGTCATAATGATCTGGGTGAAAGGGGCTACTTAAAAATTTAGATAACGCACGCTCTTTTCTTTGTAGTAGATAAATATTAATCAAATTAACTGCTCGTCGTACTTCTACGCTGTAAAGTAAAATTTAATATTCTGTTAAACGAAGCCTTTTCATTTGCTTGCAAAGACATTTAAATTATACATTCCAAGCAAATAATTTTCCGATAAATAAAACCATTGCTATTATCTTTTTTAAAACCACAACAGTTGGAATAAAAATGTTTAAGAGAGTAAGCATAGCTTAAGATCGAGACAAGTGTCCGAAAGAAGTAAGAAGGAATTTAATATAATGTTATTCATAAGTACGGCCAGGAGGTTTAGAAGTCGACTGTGAAAAAGCTATAAGCGGTCCCTTAAAATTTTTGTCTGAGGGCGTTGCTGCAACGTATATGCAACGTAGCGCCACTCCGATGTGGGTATTTAAGCACGCATTCGTATCTTCCTAACATGCGTGCATTAAATATGGACGACGTTATTACCAAATGCGTCCAAACAGCACCAACATGCTGTTATTCTTTTCTTGCCTGCCTGAGGACATACACCAGCAGACACTAATCAGAGAATGAAGAATATGTATCGGGCAGCACGTCTGCGGAAAACCACCATTGTGGAATATTGTGCGCCAAGGGTTACAACTGCTTCATGGTAAAGCATGTCCCCGTATCGCAAATGCTTTAATGCTGAAGTTATGTTAACTGAAGTCGGAGACACTGTACTACCCGCCCTATGGTGCTGATATCTCCCTATGCGATTATCAAGTCTTCGGTACCTTAAAAAAGGCCTTCGAGGGTCTACGATTGCTGTCGGACGAGGATGTGGAGCAGTCAGTCACGGACTCGTTGACTCAGCAGGACACGGTGTTTTAACAAAACGGTATTTTCAATAAGGTGCGTCGGTGGAAACGTTGCCTCAATGTTCACAGCGATTTTGTCTGAGTGGCACACCGATTCTGGACTGTACGGCCTTGGAACAGAACCTCATGACGTTCAGAAAAAGACACATACATTGAGGTGAGAAAAGTCGTGGGGTATCCATTCTGTCAGTATCGTGTCGGAGGTCCTTCTGCGCGGCCAAGCGCGGCAACTCTACGTGGCACGGATTCACGAGTCGTTGGAAGCCCCTGTAGAAACACTGACGGGCGATGCATCTACAGCCGTTCGTAATTGCGAAAGAGTTGCCTCTCCAGGATTTTGTTCACGACTTGACGTCTCATTTATGCCCTATACGTGAGATTCGTGTCAGGAGATCTGGGTGGCCAAATCATCCGGTCGAATTGTCCAATGTTCTTTAAACCAGTCGCGAACAGTTGTGGCTCGGTGACACGGCACATTGTAATCCATAAAGATTTCATCGTCCTTTGGCTGAATATGTTCTCCAAGTAGCGGAACATAATCATCTCCACTCAATGATCGGTTTAGTTTGACCAGAGGACCCAGTCCGTTCCGTGTAAGCACAGCGCACACGATAAAGACGCCACCACCAGCTTGCACAGTGCCTTGTTCACAATTGGGCCCATGGCACTGTGGGGGGGACTGGGCCTCACTGGAACCTTACCGTCACCTCTTACCAACTGAAATCGGGACTCGTCTAACCAGCCAGGGTCAGCAGTCGTCTGTGGTCTGCAGCTCAGGAGAGGAACTGAGGCGATGGCGCGCTGTTAGCAAACGCACTTGTGACAGGCGTCTGCTACCGTAGCCCATTAGCGCCAAATTTCGCTGCACTGTTCTAACGGATACGTTTGTCGTACGTCCCACATTAATTTCTGTGGTTATTTGACGCAGTGTTGCTCGTATATTTGCACTGAAAACTCTACGCAAACGCTGCTGCTCTCGGTCGTTAAGTGAAGTCTGTCGGCCACTGCTTTTCGCCCTGCTGAGAGGTAATGCCCGAAATGTAGTATTCTCTGTACACTCTGACACTCTTACCAAATGATTTCCAAAATGGAACGACCCACGTGTCTGGCCCCAACTACAATTCCGTGTTCGAAGTCTGTTAATTCACGTGGTGCGGCCATATTCAAATTGGAAACCTTTTCCCGTGAATCACCTGTGTACAGATGACAGCTCGGCCGGTGCACTGCTCTTTTATACCCTGCATACGCGACACCGCCGCCGTCATTATACTGTACGTGTAACTTTTGTCACCTCGGTGTTCGCGTAGGTAGAGCATCCCTCCCGTAGCGTAGCCGCACGGTATTTCACAATGGATCAGATGTCAGAAAATGGCGTACAGTGGAGCAATGAATCCGTTTTGTGTACTCGAATCCGCTAAATGTGGATGCTGTGTTTTATGGACTATAAGACGCACGTTTCTCTTCGAAAAATGGCTTCCAAAATTCAGGTGCACCTTACACTCGAAATTAATATCAAAATGTCCAATGTTTGATTTAAAATTCCGCCAGTCTTAAAAATGGCCATGTATTCGATGCCGCAGGAAACCTATCTCTATCTGGCAACATTGAATTCCACTGGCAGGAGCAGTGAACCGATGCAACAGCTGTGAGTTGCGGGAATTCACAAGCTTGCTAACAGTGTCTCCCGCCAAGGCGAACGCAGAACACAGTCTAATCTATGATGCGTCTTTGCAGTCTGCAGCGCCAATGAACTTGAATTGAAAGTGATTTATGTTATCGGTAACAGTACAATATCTTGTTTTGTAGTGGACAAAAATTAAAGGTATTCATATGATGCGGACTATAAACTGAAAGTAACAGCGTGTGCAGAAGAACGTACGAACAGAGCAGCTGAGCGGCATTTCGGCCCACCACCAACAGAAGAAAACAATTCGTGATTGGCACGCTACTGAAGAGGAACTGAAAAAAAGTTGAGGAAGACAAAATGTACGAGTGGAGGACTGATGAATAAGTGGCCAAAGCTGGGAGATGACACCGCCAAAGCGGCATTAGAATTAACACAAAAACGATCAAGTACAGTTTCGTAAGTTAAGCGCTACAGTTGGACATAACAGACCCTAAGGGTGGAGCTGGTTGGTGCTACAGATTTATGAAGCATCGTGGACTTAGTATGTGAACACACACCAAAATATCTCAGAAAATGCCACAAGAGTATGAAGAAAATTGTTATCTCTCCATCGCCTTATTAATCAACAACGAAAGAAAATCAGTGTGGAACTAAACTAAATAGCGAATATGGAAGAAACTCCTCTGACATTTGGTTTGCCGAGTAACTGAACTTTTGCCGTGAATGGTGCTAAAACCTTAACTATAAAAACTATGGAAAATCCAGGATGGACTGTAACAGTATTATGAAAAGGATACTTGCTACTCACCATGTAGCAGACATGTTGAGTCACAGACAGAACTAGAAAAAGACTGTGGGAAAGTGAACTTGTAGCCAACGAAAACACACACACTCGATCATAGTCTCTGGCAGCTGAAGCCAGACTGCGGGCAGAAGCACGTCATAGGAAAGGCAGCTGGGTGCTGGGGGTAAGGAGGAGGCTGGGGGGGGGGGGGAGGGGTAGGGGACGGAAAGTGCTGCTTGCGGGAGCATACAGGGACGAGGTGGAGAGAGGGTGCGGCAGCTAGGTGCAGCCAGGAGGTTAGACGGAGGGTGTAAGGAAGGGGGGTTGCAGGAAAGGAGAGAAGTAAAAAGAATGATGGTGCATTGGTCGAATGGAGGGCTGTATAGTGCTGGAACGGAAAGAGGTAAGGGATAAGATGGGTAAAGACCATGACTACTGAAGGTTAAGGAAAGGAGGGTACAGGAAAATAGGATATATATTCAAGGAGTGTTCCCACCTGTGCAATTCAGAAAAGCTGGTGTTGCTGGGAAGGATCCAGATAGGCAGAGACTGTGAAGCAATCATGGAAATGAAGAGTTATGTTGCGCAGCATGGTCAGCAATGGGATGGTCCAGCTGTTTCTTGGCCACAGTTCATTGGTGACGATTCGTGCATACAGATAGTTGGTTGTCATACCCATGTATAATGCAGCACACAGTCCAGGAGGCCCCACTGGGGCCACTTTGTGTGCTCCCACTGAGAGAATCTGCTGTCATAGAACAACACCTTCAGTCTACTACCCACAACCTATCCTCCTATATTAATGGTACAAATCATTTCCTCCAGGAACTCTCCACAGCTCCTGTTCCTTTACCACAGGGTGCCCTGCTCATCACTATTCCTACCACCTCCCTTTACACTAACATCACTAATCAGAATGGCCTTACTGTTACTGAACGTTGCTTTTCCCAACAGCCAACAGATTTCAGACCAACAACCTCCTTCCTAGTCGCCATCATCTACTGCGTCCTCACCCACAATCACTTCTCCTTTGAGAGCATTACTTACAGATACAGGATACAGCTATGGGAACCTTCATGGCACCATTCTACCCTAACCTATTCATGACCCATCTAGGGGAATAATTGCTAAACACCCAGGATCGCAAACCCCCTGACCTGGTTCAGATTCATTGGTGACATCTTTGCTACCTGGATTGAAGGTGAGGACACCCTATTCACATTTCTCCAGAACCTCAACACCTTTTCCCCCATTTGCTTCACCTGATCTTACTCAACCTAACAAGCTACCTTCCTCGATGTTGACCTACACCTCAAAGATGGCTACATCAATACCTGTCTCCATATCAAACCTACCAGCAATACCTCCACTTCGACAGTTGACACTCATTCCATACCAAGAAGTCTCTTCCATAAAGCCTAGCTACCTATGGCTGTCGCATCTGTAGTGATGAACAGTCCCTCTCAAAATATACCTAAGGTCTGATTGAGGCCTTCACAGAATGTAATTACCATCCTAATCTCCTACAAAAACAGATCTCTCATATCTTATCTTCCCAGTCACCCATCACCCCCCAAAGTCTCACCATCTGGACACAGAGGAGCGAGCATTCTCCTCATGGCCCAGTAACCCGCCCCCCCCCCTTCAGGACTGGAGAAACTGAATTACATTCTCTGCCAGGGTTTCGACAACCTCTTGCGGTACCCTGAAATGAGAAATGCCCTACCCACTACCCTTCCCACCCCTCCCTCAATGGTATTCCGCCACCCACCGAACCTATACAATATCCTCGCCAATACATAACCACTGCTCCCAATTCCTTGCCTCATGGCTCATATCCCTGTAGTAGACGTCTCCTGTACATCCTACCACCACCACATACTCCAGTCCAGTCCCAAACACCACCTATCTCATAGAAGGAAGGGCTACATGTGAAACCAGTTATGTGACCTACAAGCAAGCTGCTATCACTGTGTTGTATTCCATGTGGGCATGACATGCTCTGCATGAACGGCCACCGATAAAAAGTTGCCAAGAAACAGCTGGACCATCCCATTGCTGAGCACATCGCCCAACACGAAATTTTTCGTTTCAATGACTGCTTCACAGCCTGTGCCATCTGGATGCTTCCCAGCAATGCCAGCTCTTCTGAATTGCGCAGGTGAGAACACTCCCTGCAATATATCCTATATTCCAATAACCCTCCTGGGCTCAACCTTAGTTAGTCATTATCCTTACCCATCTAGCCCCTTTCGTGTTCCCAATCCAGCACTACACGGCCCTCCATTCGACCACCGCACCCACAATCTTGTTACTTCCCTCCTTTTCCGCAACCTCCCCTCGTCCCTGCCCTCCGTGTAACCTCCTGGCCGTAGCTAGGTGCCGCACCCTCTCTCCACCTCGTCCCTGTATGCTCCCACAAGCAGCACTTTCCGTCCCCTACCCCTCCCCACCCCAGCACCCAGTTGCCTTTCTTCGAGGTCTTGTTTTAGCTTCCAGAGGCTGTCGTCTTGTGTGTGTGAGTTGTGTTTGCATGAGGTTGAGTGTGTATGTTGTTTAATTTCTAAGAAGGGCTTGTTGGCCGAAAGCTCACTTTCTGACAGTCTTTTTGTTGTGCCTATCTGCGACTCAGCATCTTTGCTATATAGTGAGTAGCAACTATCGTTTTCATACATTGTAACTATAAAAACAAATGGACATGAAAAAATGCACTACACTGTTTTCCTTTAGTCTTGTGCTAGATCAGATTAGTAGTTATTTGAAAAATAAACTGAGACAGGGAAATGCAAAGCTTGCTGTTATTCTTGGAGGACTTGCTTCACAATTGCAACCTCTTCTTGCCTCGATAAATAAACCATTTAAAGTGTATATGAGAGAGGAATGGAAAAAATTGATGATGGATGTAACCCAACATGAATTCATACCGATGGGAGCCTTAAGACGACCTACAATCAAATAAGTGTGTCAGTGGATACAGCAGTTGTGATCCAGAATAAGAGAAGACATTGTTGTTAAATCTTTCAAGAAATGCGGCATAAGTAACGCTCTCGATGGCAGTGAAGACAATCATATATATGAAGTGGACAATGATGACGAAGAAGAAGAAGAAGAAGAAGAAGAAGAAGGAGAAGAATAAAGTTAGCATGACGGTTTTCAGGGATTTTAAAGGTCAGTTTGATTTTATAAACTAAGAATTTTTTATAGTCTGGCCTTGCAATCTAATAATAAAAATGGTAAAAATGTTATTTTAAAAAAAATTGCTTAAAACTTAAGGTCGACCTTATAGTCTGTAGTGTCTTATTGTTGTTGTTGCGGTCTTCAGTCCTGAGACTGGTTTGATGCAGCTCTCCATGCTACTCTATCCTGTGCAAGCTTCTTCATCTCCCAGTACCTACTGCAGCCTACATCCTTCTGAATCTGCTTAGTGTATTCATCTCTTGGTCTGCCTCTACGATTTTCACCCTCCACGCTGCCCTCCAATACTAAATTGGTGATCCCTCGACGTCTCAGAACATGTCCTACCAACTGATCCCCTCTTCTAGTCAAGTTGTGCCACAAGCTCCTCTTCTCCCCAATTCTATTCAATACCTCTGTAGTGTCTTAGAGGTCGTAAAATTCGGTATGTTGTGATGGTTCAGCGACTACCAGATATCAGGTAAAAGCTGTAACAGGCGACACAGTATTTACATTACTGGTGATTTTCGTTTTACGGTCACTGAGCTGTGTCTTGAGGCGCAGGTCTCTGTCTAACGCTGCAGGTATCATCAGAAAATATAACGGCTCAGAAAGCAGCTACAATCTCAGACTAAGTCAGCAAGACCAACTGTTTGTGTATATTCCAATGGTCTTTTCAAGTCGTTGCAGAGATCGCTGAGTCGCGTGTATTACGGAGCTTGCTGCGAGGAAGAGTTGTCTCTGGTGCTATTACGTACCACCGAGGCACACAACTCGTGTAATTTCAGTCCTTCTTTTATTTTACTGTTGTTTTTGTGGTTTTGAATTTCTATGTCATCTCTGTACATTCTAGCACAGTAATGATCAATTTTGTTGCCCGAACGACAGTTGCTCTTGTCTTCCTCAAGGCGGCTATTAATGTTTGTTTTTGGAGCTCCTGTATCCACTTGACGGCGACTGTAAGGGATTAGACATGCTCCTGCTGTGGCAAGTAGTGCCGGCCGGGGTGGCCGAGCGGTTGTAGGCGCTACAGTCTGGAACCGCGAGACCGCCACGGTCGCAGGTTCGAATTCTGCCTCGGGTATGGATGTGTGTGATGTCCGTAGGTTAGTTAGGTTTAAGTAGTTCTAAGTTCTAGGGGACTGATGACCTCAGAAGTTAAGTCCTATAGTGCTCAGAGCCATTTGAACCATTGTGGCAAGCAGCGAGCGTACGTCCGCTGTCGTGTTCAAATATTCGCACGCCTTTCTTGTTGCTTTATCTCTGTATCAATACCGTGTTTTCTGGGCACTCTGCTGCTGGGACCTGTGAAAGTCTTTGCGAATGGAAGGCAAGCTTCCTCCTTCAATTGGTTCCTTTTCTTTAGAAGTTTTAGACGATTTAGGTTTGCCGTTTTTACCTCTTTGCCAGAGCAGTCGTTTTTTCTGAATGCGGTTCCTAAGTGTTCGAGTTCGTTCTCCAAGTACTGTGGCTTACATATTCTTTTAAAATTGCCCACCAATACTTTGATAACTTCTCTTTTGTGCTTAGGATGATGACTGGAATTTCTGTGAAGGTATGAAAATGAAAATAAAATTTGACCCTCTTGCTCCTTTTCCATAGTGAGCTTTATAACATCATTAATATCACGCAGAATATTTAAAAATTTTGAGTCCTTTTTTTTCCACTAGGCCTTATGACGAAAGTATCAACAACACACTGAAACCGTATGAGGGTTTTTTCTTCGCCATCTGAGGCGCTTCTTCTTATCAAGAAAAGTTACGCTTTAGGAAGGTACAGGGAAGAAGAAATTCCGTTTACTTAGTTCTTTCATATATTTGCTACCGTGCAGAGACACTTCGATAACGCCGAATTTTTTGAGCGTGAAGGGAAACTTCGCTTCGACAACTACGTGTCGGATCTACGATCACACAGAGTCAGCGCTAGTTCGACAGTGACGATATTAACTGGCCGACGTAAGTGGAGCAACACATTTTCCTTAGCAATAAGTTCTGTGGCGATATCTGGAACAAAATCGATAGCTTTAACGTTCTGAACCATGAAAGTAGCTTCTCCAGTATCAGTTAATAGACATAAGGAGAAATTAGATCAATTGCAAAAGAAGAGAGTAAGTTTCCTACCTTCAGATAAGAGTCATACTGTTATTAACAGGACTAATACGGCGCTACCTAAGAATGAAATAGATCTACTTGCCAAAAGGAGGAAACTGTGCAGTTGTACCTTATAGGATAGCAACAGACGAGAGACATTGCTACTAATATCAAACCGGGGATCCATTTTTTACCTAAACCAGTGGCAGATGAAATACATGTGGAATCAGCCAGGATACTGCGTAGGAGAAAGCCATTTAGCAGTAACTTAACGAAAGGTGAGATAGCATCTCTCAAAGATTTAAGTCCTATAAAGACATTCTAATTCTTCCAGCAGAGCAATTCTACAGTGGCAACGAAGAAAGAAGACTGCCACTGTAAAATCTGAGACGTAGTAGAACGAGGAAGATACAGTGAGCTTAAGGGTGATTGCACAGCTGCAGTTCTTAAGATCAGGAGTAAGCTAATGAAGATGTCTTCAATTTGTCCCATTGCCAAGGAGGTTACCATCAAATTAGAGGCATTGCCATACAGATAGTATACTTTACCAAAAATTCAAAAACCTTGCATTCCATAAAGACCTATTGTAGTGCTATTGGTTGTTCAGCCATGGAATTGCCAAACGCTTAGTCACTCTCACACAACCATTTATAGAAAAACTGAGGTCTGCTCATTTTATCGAAAAATGAATATCCTTCAGGTTGATTCCGAGTGATACTGTAGTCAGTTTTGATGTTGAATCACTGTCTACTATATTTCCTCTTAATGACGTGATGCCACAGTTGGAAAGTATTTTCACAAAAGATGTAGCAGATCTCTTTAAACATTCTCTAACATAAATTTACTTTCAGTGGGACAAGAATTACTGTTAGCAGACTGATGGCATGGCTATGGGCAACCAACTGAGGACAGTTGTAGTGAATTTTTATATGAAAGATATTGAGAGACCAGACCTTTAGACCGTGAAGAAGAAATTAACATGCTGATTTCGGTACACTGATGATACATGCGTTATATGGCTTTTTGTGCACGATTTTAATTCTGTTGCAAAGTTCACTGTGGAAAAGGAGCAAAAACGTCAAATTTCATTTTTGAATGTACAGGTACTTAGGGAATCTGACGGAACTGTAGTGCGTAAAGTCTGCAGAAAGTCCACCTTCACAGAAATTTCAGTCACCATGTTAAGCACAAAAGAGGAGTTATTAAAAGACTGGTAGGCCAGGATAAACGAGTATGTGAACCACAGTACTTGGAGCACGAGTTCGGTCACTGAAGACTCTGAGAGGTGAATAGGGCACAGCATCCTAAAAGGTCTGCAGCTTCTAACGAAAAATAGCCAACTGAAGGGAAAGTATTTATTCCATCTGCAAAAAAGTGTCACAGACTGCAGCTGCAGATTACTCTGAAAACACGGTATTGATACAGTGTTTCAACCAACAAGAATGGTCTGCGAATATTTGAACACTGCAACGGACATACACCGCTTCTTGTCGCAGCAAGAGTATATAAAATCCCTTGCAGTTGCAGTCAAGTGTACATAGGAACTATAAAAAGAAACATAAACACCCGCCTGAGGGAACAGAAGGACAGTTATCTTTCGGCAACGTAAGTAAACAAGAAGATGATGCACTGGGACCGGGGAAGTACCAGATTTGTTTTTCTGACTATGACTTTATCACGATCTAATCACCACGATGTCACGACGACAGAGGCCATAGAAATTCACAAGCGCAAAAACAACTTTAACAGAAAAGAAGGCGAACTGAAATTACTCGAGTTGTGTGTCTTAGTCCCAAATAAAAGAAACAGCGCCAAGTCCTCCCTGCAACAAGCTCTGTAACATACGCGACTCCGCAATCTCTGGTAAGGTTCTGACGATGTCACCTGCCGGCCATTTGGAGGATAAATGTAAATAGTTCGAGTTCCTGAACTTGTTTGAAACTATTACTGCTTTCTGAGTCGTTGAAGCCTCTTATGATGTCTCTAGCATTGAACGACGAAATGGTACGCAGAAAATTCTGTCTTGGAGTACGGCCTAATGTCCGTAAAACACAAATTCCTCAGTAATGCATGGCTGGTTCGACCCAGTCCGTGGAACTGGCTGCTTATGAAGTGCGGCCGACATCGTCATAAGAGGTAGTGGAGCTACACTATGTGATCAAAGGTATTCGGACGCCCCAAAAAACACACGTTTTTCAAATTAGGTACATTTTGCTGCCACCTACTGCCAGGTAATCCATATCGGCCACCTCAGTAGTCACTAGACATCGTGAGAGAGCAGAATGGGGCGCTCCGCGGAACTTATAGACTTCGAACGTGGTCAGGTGATTGGGTGTCACTCGTGTCATACGTCTGAACGCGAGATTTCCACACTCCTACACATCCCTAGGTCCACTATTTCCGATGTGATAGTGAAGCGGAAACGTGAAGGGACACGTTCGGCACAAAAGCGTACAGGCCGAACTCGTCTGTTGACGGAAAGAGGCCGCCGACGGTTGAAGAGGGTCGTAATGTGCAGCAGGCGCCGCCGGAGTGCCACGGGCACGGATGTGTGTGCTGTCCATAGGTCTAAGTTCCAGGGGACTCATGACCTCAGCAGTTAAGTCCCACAGTGCTCAGAGCCATTTGAACCATGTTTTGCAATAGGCAGACCTCTATCCAGATCATCACACAGGAATTCCAAACGACATCAGGATCCACTGCAGTTACTATGACAGACGGGAGGTGAGAAAACTTAGATTTCATGGTCGAGTAGCTGCTCATAAGCCACACATCGCGCCAGAAAATGCCAAACGACGCCTCTCTTGGTGTAAGGAACATAAACATTGGACGAGTGAACAGTGGCAAAACGTAGTGTGGAGTGACTAATCACGGTACACAATGTGGCGATCCGATGTCAGGGTGTGGGTAGGGGAAATTCCCGGTGAACGTCATCTGCCAGAGTGTTCTTGCCAACAGAAAAATACGGAGGCCGTGGTGTTATGGTGTGGTCGTGTTTTTCATGGAGGGGCTTGCACCCCATGTTGTTTTGCGTGGCACTATCACTGCACAGGCCTACATTAATGTTTTAAGGACCTTCTTGCTTCCCACTGTTCAAGAGCAATTCGGAGATGGCGATCGCATCTTTCAACACGTGTTCATAATGCACGGCCTATGGCAGAGTGGTTACACGACAGTAACATCCCTGTAATGGACTGGCCTGCACATAGTCCTGAGCTGAAACCTATAGAACACCTTTGGGATGTTTTGGAAAGCCGACTTTGTGCCAGCCCTCACCGACCGACATCGATACCTCTCCTCAGTGTAGCACTCCGTGAACAAAGGACTGCCATTCCCCAAGAAACCTGCCAGGACCTGATTGAACGTATGCCTGCGAGAGTGGAATCTGCCATCAAGCCTAAAGGTGGGCCAACACCATATTGAATTCCAGCATTACCGATGGAGGGCGCCACGAACTTTTAAGTCATCTGAAGAAGGCGACGGTACGTGCGAGCAGAGAACTCCAGATCCTGATTCCACGCTAAAGCCCACGGGTGAAACTGTAACGGTTGTATCTGTACGCACTGACTATTCGACGCAATTGGCGTTGCTCTCTCTTTTGCAACGACTTGCAATGGCTACTGGAAGAAAATGGTTTTTCACAGTTGTTGGTTTTCTGTGACCAAGCAAAGTTTCACGGAGAGGATATCCACTAGAGATTGTGAAACACATTCGGGATTAACGTGAAGTGGACGACTTTGCATAGAAATTGTGACAGGATTTGTGTACATGGACACAACGATGCCTTATGCTACAATTACAGGAAGTTAGTGGAGACTTCATTTACGCCTCTACCCCCTCTAATTGGATGTCTGTATGTGTGACGGATGTCAATGTTATGTTCGGAACGGTGTGGTCACGCCTAAAAGTGAATTAAATTAGCCGTGCCACTGACAACTTGCAAACGGGCTAACGTGTGGGTTAACTCACCAAGCTGGGACAATACTTCACTCTAACTTGACCGGTATCAGTGACTGGAGTCCAATCCTAGGTAGCGTAGAACAGTTGGGTATCCATAACACGTTAGTTATAAAAACAAATCTCAAAGAAACAAATGCAAAATGAACAAGTATAGACACAGAAAGTTAACTCCTACTCTTTAATCTATATTTGAGAATGGAAAAACATCATGTGACTCGAAATCGCGCCCCCATTTATACGACAGAAACACCAAGTCATTGATATTGATTAGCATCGAAGTTCAGAAAACCTCCGCCCCGACTGGAGCTGACAGTAAAGGGCTCTGCGATCAAAGAAACGGAACTTAACACATTTACTGTTACTGATTCCCTGTCTACCGAGCCGTGGTTCGTAGATCACCGAACTCAGTGCTGCAAACAGCAGTTCTGCAGCAGTGCTCGGCCAACTGCTGCCGGCGGTCATGTAGACGGTGCGCGTTGCGTGGTTGAAAACTCCGACTACACAGGGTAGTCCAGTGAAACTGTCAGAAAAAAAGCCTGTACCTTGCAAAAGGTGCGGTAGAAGATTTTATTTTTTTAACTCGTTCATATTGTTGGAAAGGTTAGAAAACCAAGTTTTGCCAACAAAATTTCTCTTGGGAAAACTTTCTGCAGTCAAAAAACTTCGAAAATTTTGGACTTTTTTCAGTTTTTTCAAAATATCTCTGTTTCATTTGCTCCTATCGCTTTGACGTCTATTTTCTTTTTTAAACAGCACAAAACTCTCTACAAATTTGATTCTTACCATTGTTTTATACTCCCAGTATCTAAGACGCTACAGCGCGTCAAAAAATACCAATTTTTCAAATTTCGAACAAAGTGGCAAATTACCTAACTTTTGAACACTGTTATTTCAGTTTCTATTTGTGTAGTACAAACATATTACTCATCATGTTATTCATTGGAATTTACCATCTCACTCTGCTGCAGACATTGGGTATGATTCTATGATTCACATGCAGAACATTTGTAAAGAAATTCAGTCGTATTGCGAAGTGAGCCTAGTAACATCAGATCAGCATGTAGCTGCAAGAAGTTGTCGCATCGAACGGGATGGCATAGACATGCGTAAGCTGCGTGATTGGCTTTGAGTGCACCCTCCCTTCCCTGAAAGTGACTTTATAATGTCTATCAGCAGTGGTGTTGTCGGAACGGAGGATGTTAATTGTCATATGTGTCACGAAGAGGGGGGAAAAGGCATGAAAAGAATAGTTGGTGACAATTTACACGATGTAAAGTTCCTTAGAAAAGATAAAGTTGTGGTCTCCTTTCTGCGTTCAATTCTGTAAAAGCTGGGAGCACTAAAATTACTCCTGTTGATCCTTTAACTCTTTTCCAAAGGATTTGTTTAATGAAACAAAGTGAAGAAGAGTTAAAAGACTTTCTGAAATATGAACTTGCTCCTTACCCAATGTCCCTATTCTCAGAAAAAGGCATGCGAAAAGGAACAAAATCTTCATTGTACAATGCCTTCGTTCCAGTGAAAGATGAGAAGTCAGGTGGACTGAGTACATTTTTTGTCATTGATGAAGGGTACCCTATCCACAAAGTGACTTGGACTCGAAATGTTTGCTTCAAGTCAATAGCCCAAAGCTATGTTTCTTACCTACAACGTCATTTTGGATCTCAATTTGCTATTGTATTTGATGGGTATCCATGTGAGGGAGACAAATGTAGCACAAAGAGTGCTGAGAGGATTCGTAGGTCCAAAAAACATTCTTCGGTTGACGTTGTGGTTGAATCAGAGATGGTGAACCAAGTCCCTCAGGACAAGTTCTTGTACATAAATGTAAATAAATTATACACAACTGCAACCAGTCACTTTTTCATTAATAATGCTTTATTACATTAACCGGTTTTCGAACCCTTTCAGGTTCATCTTCAGATGATTTCGGCAGAATCCGGGAAGTTACATCATTACTGGTAGTAGCATTGTAGGAGAAGATGTTGATCTGCTTATGCTCATGACCGGTTTGGGGCAAGGCATTGAAAACTTATTTTTCTTAAAGCCAGGAAGAGGAAATGCAGAAGACAAGTGGTTTTCCACTGCATCTTACAAGTTTGACAGTGAATATATTCTGTTCACTCACGCCTTTAGCGGATGTGATACAACATCCGCTTTTTCTGGTCAAGGAAAAATTAAGTGCTGCAATATTGTTGCGAAAAATGAACACGTAACCTGAGCGCTTTGCACGTTCAATGAACCACATGCTACCCGTGAAGAAATAATAACAGCCGGAGAACAGGTTACTATCGCATTGTATAGTGGAGGTGTCAGCAGTTCCCACACACTAGACCATTTACGGTACCAGACATTCGCCAAGTCTGCCACAAAAAGCAAACTGAATCTTGCACGGTTGCCACCTACACAAGATGTTCTTCAATTTGCAAGAAATGTATTGGGGTCAACTGTGAAAACGTTGGAAGTGATGCTCATATCTATCTCAAGTGCGCTAAAGTGCGATATTGCAAGTATTACACACCCAGAACTGTCAACGTTTTTTAGTGACTGACAATGCATTTTAATTGTAATAAAGCTACTTATTTTTAGTGTCAACTGTGTGGCTTTTATACACAAGAATAAATAGTTACCTAATTAGGTTGCCTATTGCAGCTAATAATAGTTCAGTTTCCTGAGACAATTTATTTTGTGCGCGCGTGTGTGTGTGTGTTTGTCTATGTCTCTTAATGATGTATTTTTATATTTATAGTTTTACAAATACCAGGGCTGAGGTGGCCCATAGTGAACTTCACGTAGTGATGTAAGAATCACAATAGTTGGGTGCCCAGAAATCCTCATGTTGCATACAGAGAAATTGAATACCTGAAAGTGAGGTGGTAAATTCCAACATATAACATGATGTATAATGTATTTAACTGAAAAAATAGTGTTCAAAAATAAGGTATCTTGCCACTATGCTCTGAAAAAATGGTATTTTTTGAGGCGCTGTAGCGCCTTAGATATTGGGAGTAGAAAAAAATGGCAAGAATCAAATTTGTAGAGAATTTTGTGCTCTTTAAAAAAGAAAATAGGCGTTAAAGCGATAGGAGCAAAAAACCTGAGATATTTTGAAAAAAACTGAAAAAAGGCTGAAATTTTCCAAGTTTTTTAAGTGCAGAAAGTTTTCCCAAGCGAAATTTTGTTGGCCTTTTGTTGAGAACTACTACTTTCAATGATTGTATAAAGTACAATCACCCACAATACGACAAACTTCCAAAGAAGAAGGACCACTCGCCTTCACACATAAGTGAACGCTACAGTCAGAATTTATCTTACAACGTCTACGACAAGACAAAGACAAACTCCCGTGCGGAAAAAGGTATGAACCCTCACTAGCAATGATAATCTCAGAAACAGGGATAGTCCGGTAAGCTAAGATCTCCCTAGTTTCAAAACATTCCAAACCTGGTCTACCTGCATTGTTACAAGCAACGAAAGCTACAGTTAGCCATCCGTTACCCAAACTAGAGGAAGAAGAAACTTTCATTAAAGAAAAATTTAACCTCGCACCACAAAATAAAGTACGTCCTTTAATAAGAACAAATTGAGTAGTTTTACCAACTCCTCTCGTTTCGTTCTTTTTACCCTTCGCAGAAGATGTCGAAGCACCTAGAGTGCCGTCCACATTGATAAGTGATTTGTAAATAAGCATTCGCCGACGGCGACGAAAGCAACGTTTACGCATCGTTGTAAGAAGCAGTGCCTCAGCGGCTATTCCCTCAAACCGAGTGAATGCGCTAGACAGAACAGTGTGCTATTTATAGCATCAGTCCTGGCGCATGCAGCGGATGTGGACTCTCATCAGCTGCCGCAATCGCACCGGAAGTGAATTTTCCAGCAACACGCTCCTAGTAATACTAGGTAGCGTGTTGCGGAGACCAATTTGAATCGCGCGCCAAAAACACATCAGCCAATCGCAGAGTGTGCTCGACATCTATTGATGTATGTATGTATGGTTTGAGGGAATAGCCACTGAGGCACTGCTTCTTACAATGATGCGTAAACGTTGCTTTCGTCGCCGTCGGCGAATGCTTATTTACAAATCACTTATCAATGTGGACGGCACTCTAGGTGCTTCGACATCTTCTGCGAAGGGTAAAAATTTTTTGTAGGCCTGGTAGTTTTTATGCAGTCTTCTTCTGAATAACCCCGTGCAAGCAACTACTGAAAAGTGATAGCAAAACACGGATCACGTAGGGTGGGAGGGATGGACGATCTGCTACTGCGTGGAGCTTCTTTAAGAAGCGATTACGTAGTGGAGCGTGCTACGTGCCCACGATATCCTCTCACTTTTTTTGAAGACTTTGTGGCACTCACTTCTAGTGGACACTTCAAGGACTGCTGATAAGGTGAATTGGTGGAGTGGCATGCCAACTTGGTAACTGTTAGCGGCGTTGGATGCGTTTCTACCTGCAAAGCTGAAAACACATACGAAAATGTCCAAAATGGAGCTAAGCAGATTCACACAATGCTGAAGGATAGTCACATCTTTTAATGCTAGGAAACAGTCTGTCAGATGCTTGATTAGGGTAGGAAAGATGCTACACAAACCGTGTTATGTGCTGTAAGGACTTCAGTGAGTGACTGAAGCTCTTTTAGCATGTCAAGGATGCCCTTCCAGCAGAAACAAGAAGAGCTACCTAGCAACATAATGAATGTTTTCCGCTAAAAGAAATTCATTATGCTTTCAAGGATATAAAATATTCCGCTGCCTGACTAATCATTCTAGTGATTTATTAAGTAGTTTAAAGGGGGAAGATCCCCATACAAAGGTCACATCAAACAGCATTTTTCAAGGAAAAGTTCATTTAGCATTTCGGACGCCGTCAAACAGACTGCTACTGCACATGTGAAATCTGAAGTTGAAAATGAGAACCTGTCATCTAAACGATGTTGCAAAGCGATGTACCGCTGGAGAGTTAATGGTTCACAAGAAAGGCCGAAAAATGTTACAGTACACATTTAGAAGAATAGACGAGCCCCGTGTACTCGCTGTTTTGGGTACATCCAAAAGCCCCAATTCTACAGATTCCTGTCCAGGAAACATTTTATCTGCGAAGTTGATTGCTGATATATTTTGTATTTATGACAGTAAAGAAATGATGCAGATATACATATCATGAAGGCAACGGAAAACAGGGGCCCAACTAAGTATGAACTTTCTTCTGTAAGTGTCTGCAGTCCACTCCTCCATCGGTCCCTGAACTGTGGAGGACAGAACAAAAATCGTGTGGTATCACGAGTGTCATTGGCACTGACTGATTGCAATCAGTTTTAGAGAACTGAACACTATTTTCCTGTCAGGATACATTCCTTTCACTCTTGTGACAGGAATTTCAGCATAATCAAAAGAGAACTTAGCAAGTATGACAGGTCGTATACGATACACCAATTAGCAGTGCTCATAACAAATTCCAGAACAGGCAAAAATTTATTGCAGCAGAAATTTGTAATTACTTGACACTGCAGCCACTGTTGAACGCATGTATTAAGAGAAAAAACCGTGTCTGCTGGAGGAAATCCCGAGATGCGCTAAAAGGACCTCAGTCATCGATGTTTCCACTTTGCATGTGCACTGGTTTTATTTTCTCACAGTGTGATATTTTTTCCACTACAAAAAAAGAATGGTTTATGTGTAATAACATTCTTATTAGTTAAACATGCTGACGTTTGTAAGACTCTGCTATAAGCACTCCAAAGGTTTATTTAATAAACTCAAATGTCTGTGATTACATGGCTAATTGCTATCTTCACACCCCTGTCCTCCTGATCATAACATACACTGACGGGAAAAAAGTGGCAACGCCAAAAAGTAATTAATGTAGAGTAATAAAATACAGGGAAAACATTTGTGTAGGTCACATTTTTAAGTGATTAACATCGCAAGATCACAGATAATGTAAGCGTGAGATAAGCCATTGCAAATGTGAAATACTGACGCACTAATAACTCGTCTAACTGCCAGAATGTTGAATGCAAGCATACGAACGTGCAGGCATTGCGTTGTACAGAAGCCGGGTGTCAATTTGCGGGCTGGAGTTCCGTGCTTTCTGCACTTGGACAGTCAATACAGGGACGCTGGGTGTGGATGACGCTGAAGTTGTCGTCCAATGATGTCCTACATGTGCTCGACTGAAGGTATATCTGGTGATCGAACAGGCCAAAACAACATGTCGATACTCTGCATAGCATGTTATGTTACAACAGCGGTGTGAGTTATCCTGTTGGAAAAGATCCCCCTTTTCCGGGCACAAAAACGTGCAGTAAGAGTTATATGTGGTGTGAACTCAAGAACATCCTGCAGAAGCCTGTTTAGGGAACTAGGGATACTAACTACTGCTTCCCAATATATTTATTCCTTAATGAAATTTGTCATTAAAAATATATCACTTTTTCAAACCAACAGCTCAATTCATGGAATCAATACTAGAAATAAGAATAATCTTCACAAGGATTTAAAGTCACTTAGCCTTGTACAAAAAGGTGTGCATTATTCAGGAACACACATTTTCAATAACTTGCCAGCAGCCATAAAAAGCTTAACAACCAATGAAATTCAGTTTAAGAGAAGCCTAAAGGATTTATTGGTGGCCAACTCCTTCTACTCCATTGATGAATTTCTTAGTAAAACCAACTGATTTGTATATAAGTACAACATAACTTCTGCACAATTTCAGTGCAGTAATGTGTTCATTGAAAATTTGTGTGTGTGTGTGTGTGTGTGTGTGTGTGTGTAAGTATAATCTAACTTCTGCACCATTTCAGTGCAGTAATGTGTTCATTGTAAATAAGTATTACAGTAGTTGTATTACATGTTTATTACCTTATAAATAAATAAAAAAACTTTTTTATTTTAAATTCAGTGCATTAGTATTTGTAAAATGACTCTTAGTGTTCATTAAAAAATGACGATCATTCCACTTGGGACCTGTGGAATGGTACATTAGCTTACTTGTTTTAGTTGTAAATATTTGTCGTGTATTGTTGTTTTTCTGGCATGTTCCACATCCTGGAGGACCTCCTCACTACGGATCAATTGGAATGAAAGTAAATCTAATCTAATCTAATCCCTGAATGCTGTTCACGAATGGCAACGCAGCAGGTCGAATTGCCATATTGACGCACGGATTTGCAGTCATTGTGCATGGGTCAAACAAGAGAGTGCTCCTGCTGTCATACGAAATCGCATCCGATATCATAGCTCCTTAACTGGAATACTCTCTTTCATATTCTGAAGGTAGCAGGGGTAAAACACAGGGAGCGAAAGGCTATTTACAATTTGTACAGAAACCAGATGGCAGTTATAAGAGTCGAGGGGCATGAAAGGGAAGCAGTGGTTGGGAAAGGAGTAAGACAGGGTTGTAGCCTCTCCCCGATGTTATTCAATCTGTAAATTGAGCAAGCAGTAAAGGAAACAAAAGAAAAATTCGGAGTAGGTATTAAAATTCATGGAGAAGAAGTAAAAACTTTGAGGTTCGCCGATGACATTGTAATTCTGTCAGAGACAGCAAAGGACTTGGAAGAGCATTTGAACGGAATGGACAGTGTCTTGAAAGGAGGATATAAGATGAACATCAACAAAAGCAAAACGAGGATAATGGAATGTAGTCAAATTAAGTCGGGTGATGCTGAGGGAATTAGATTAGGAAATGAGACACTTAAAGTAGTAAAGGAGTTTTGCTATTTAGGGAGTAAAATAACCGATGATGGTCGAAGTAGAGAGGATATAAAATGTAGACTGGCAATGGCAAGGAAAGCGTTTCTCAAGAAGAGGAATTTGTTAACATCGAGTATAGATTTAAGTGTCAGGAAGTCATTTCTGAAAGTATTTGTATGGAGTGTAGCCATGTATGGAAGTGAAACATGGACGATAACTAGTTTGGACAAGAAGAGAATAGAAGCTTTCGAAATGTGGTGCTACAGAAGAATGCTGAAGATAAAGTGGGTAGATCACGTAACTAATGAGGAGGTATCGAATAGGATTGGGGAGAAGAGAAGTTTGTGGCACAACTTGTCTAGAAGAAGGGATCGGTTGGTAGGACATGTTTTGAGGCATCAAGGGATCACAAATTTAGCATTGGAGGGCAGTGTGGAGGGTAAAAATCGTAGAGGGAGACCAAGAGATGAATGCACTAAGGAGATTCAGAAGGATGTAGGTTGCAGTAGATACTGGGAGATGAAGAAGCTTGCACAGGATAGAGTAGCATGGAGAGCTGCATCAAACCAGTCTCAGGACTCAAGACCACAACAACAACAACATGATAGCTCCAGTGTGTCCAGCACGCAGACAGGTTGGTTTCAGGCTCTCCACTGGCGTCCTTCTAACAAAACACGGCCATCACTGGCAGCTTTCATCAGAAAACACAACAGACCGCTGAAGTCGCAAATGGCGGTGGTTTGGGTAGGAGGAACGCACGCCACAGGGCATCTGCCTCGGAGCTGTCCTTGAAGCAACCGTTTTGTAACAGTTCTTTGCGTCGCAGTGGTGCCAACTGCTGCTCAAATTGTTGCTGCGCCAGAGCCATACACCGAACAGATCAGTCCTCCCTCGCGGCAGTGTCTCGTGGCCGTCCGGAGTACGGGTACATTCTCGTGACCACCGCTTCCAGCAGTTATGTACAGTGGGTACATTACTGCCAAGCCATTTCTGAAATATCGCAGAAGGATCTTCCTGCTTCTGGTAGCCTAGTACACGACCTCGTTTAAACTCATTGAGATGCTGATGATGACGTCTTTGTCACCTTAGGTAGTCTTGACAAACGTGAAGCCACCATGTACAGTCTCATAGGTAACTAACGCTTCCGACTGTTACAGCATTTATTTGAAGCAAACCTGATCTTAATCGTCATAGCGGCGCTATTAACGCTACTCTTGTGTGACTGGCGCGAAATCGGAGTAGACACAATCTTTCACATGTAGAAACATGTAGAAACACGCCACGCGATTTTTTTTCCGTCTGTGTATGTTGTATTTTTAGCTAGCTTCCTGTCGTTGCGCGTTATCCGCTGCGCACGAGGGCCACCCCAGAGAACTCTTTACCCACACATGCCACGGAAGTTGATACGCGACTACGCACTGCAAGGATTCCCCTCGCGGGCAGGGAACTGATGAACTTGCATAGAAGAATCGAGGACAGATACGGCGTTATGCAGTGAAGGGTGAGAAGTGATCGTTTCTTTACAGAACGTTCAGCGAGATTAAATCCAAAGGTTTTTCGAGGCAACACTAGCGGTAAATTTTCAATGTAACTAACGTAAATGTATTCGGCAAGGTACGGTTTCCAATGAGCCCACTGCTCGTAATTCTGGAAATGTGGCAAAGATCTGGAATGCGGCAGCTATTATTGAACTTTCTGCTAGTAAGTAGTCGACGGCTCTAGTATAAAACTTCCGCTTTGGTTAGTTTCCCTCTATTTTCTGTTTTTGCTTTTGGGAGTTGCGATTGACCACCTCCGGAGAGAGTGACTCTTTGAAATACACTCCTGGAAATTGAAATAAGAACACCGCGAATTCATTGTCCCAGGAAGGGGAAACTTTATTGACACATTCCTGGGGTCAGATACATCACATGATCACACTGACAGAACCACAGGCACATAGACACAGGCAACAGAGCATGCACAATGTCGGCACTAGTACAGTGTATATCCACCTTTCGCAGCAATGCAGGCTGCTATTCTCCCATGCAGACGATCGTAGAGATGCTGGATGTAGTCCTGTGGAACGGCTTGCCATGCCATTTCCACCTGGCGCCTCAGTTGGACCAGCGTTCGTGCTGGACGTGCAGACCGCGTGAGACGACGCTTCATCCAGTCCCAAACATGCTCAGTGGGGGACAGATCCGGAGATCTTGCTGGCCAGGGTAGTTGACTTACACCTTCTAGAGCACGTTGGGTGGCACGGGATACATGCGGACGTGCATTGTCCTGTTGGAACAGCAAGTTCCCTTGCCGGTCTAGGAATGGTAGAACGATGGGTTCGATGACGGTTTGGATGTACCGTGCACTATTCAGTGTCCCCTCGACGATCACCAGTGGTGTACGGCCAGTGTAGGAGATCGCTCCCCACACCATGATGCCGGGTGTTGGCCCTGTGTGCCTCGGTCGTATGCAGTCCTGATTGTGGCGCTCACCTGCACGGCGCCAAACACGCATACGACCATCATTGGCACCAAGGCAGAAGCGACTCTCATCGCTGAAGACGACACGTCTCCATTCGTCCCTCCATTCACGCCTGTCGCGACACCACTGGAGGCGGGCTGCACGATGTTGGGGCGTGAGCGGAAGACGGCCTAACGGTGTGCGGGACCGTAGCCCAGCTTCATGGAGACGGTTGCGAATGGTCCTCGCCGATACCCCAGGAGCAACAGTGTCCCTAATTTGCTGGGAAGTGGCGGTGCGGTCCCCTACGGCACTGTGTAGGATCCTACGGTCTTGGCGTGCATCCGTGCGTCGCTGCGGTCCGGTCCCAGGTCGACGGGCACGTGCACCTTCCGCCGACCACTGGCGACAACATCGATGTACTGTGGAGACCTCACGCCCCACGTGTTGAGCAATTCGGCGGTACGTCCACCCGGCCTCCCGCATGCCCACTATACGCCCTCGCTCAAAGTCCGTCAACTGCACATACGGTTCACGTCCACGCTGTCGCGGCGTGCTACTAGTGTTAAAGACTGCGATGGAGCTCCGTATGCCACGGCAAACTGGCTGACACTGACGGCGGCGGTGCACAAATGCTGCGCAGCTAGCGCCATTCGACGGCCAACACCGCGGTTCCTGGTGTGTCCGCTGTGCCGTGCGTGTGATCATTGCTTGTACAGCCCTCTCGCAGTGTCCGGAGCAAGTATGGTGGGTCTGACACACCGGTGTCAATGTGTTCTTTTTTCCATTTCCAGGAGTGTATATGGAGTAATCTGTAAATAATCTACTAAGCGCTGTATGTGCTCCCGAAAATACTTTTATTGGTCTTTAAAACGGTGTAATTAAATTATTTGTGATACGGTAGTAATCACTGAATGAACAAGGATTTGTAGGAGATTTCTAATAAGTTCCTGGTGTACCACAACGCTATTGTTATAGTAATAAGGGAGATTAATTCTTTTCGCTGAGAAACACATCATACTGTCCTCCCAAGAACTTAATTGCGTTTTATGCGAGATTTGGCATCTGTGATCTTTGTTTTCACAAAAAGAGTTGAGTTAACGAGTTTATTTTACGTTCGTAAACAAATAAGCCTACCGGTATAGGGCACGAACGTGTACTGGAGGCTCCACAGCTGAGAGCTGAGAGAGTAAGTGAAGAGCTCCCGCACACGTCTGGGTTCTGTGCGAAAAGGGGTCCACGTGGCTGCTAGTATTCCGGCTTATCGAATGGAGAACTGCGTCTGCTCCAATACCGACAAAACGATCCCTGGGGAGAACTCAAAGTTATGTCTCGTCAAGGGAATTCTTTTACAAGCTGTTTTCCAGTCGTAAAGGAAGCTTTCGATGGAGTCCTCCTAGATATAACACGGTAGCGGGCGTTCGTACAAAAAAAAGTGTGAAGTCTTACGGGACTTAACTGTTAAGGACATCAGTCCCTAAGCTTACACACTGTTGTTGTTGTTATGGTCTTCAGTCCTGAGACTGTTTGATGCAGCTCTCCATGCTACTCTATCCTGTGCAAGCTTCTTCATCTCCCAGTACCTACTGCAACCTACATCCTTCTGAATCTGCTTAGTGTATTCATCTCTTGGTCTCCCCCTACGATTTTTACCCTCCACGCTGCCCTCCAATACTAAATTGGTGATCCCTTGATGCCTCAGAACATGTCCTACCAACCGATCCCTTCTTCTGGTCAAGTTGTGCAACAAACTTCTCTTCTCCCCAATCCTTTTCAATACTTCCTCATTACTTATGTGATCTACCCATCTAATCTTCAGCATTCTTCTGTAGCACCACATTTCGAAAGCTTCTATTCTCTTCTTGTCCAAACTATTTACCGTCCATGTTTCACTTCCATACATGGCTACACTCCATACAAATACTTTCAGAAATGACTTCCTGACACTTAAATCTATACTCGATGTTAACAAATTTCTCTTCTTCAGAAACGCTTTCCTTGCCATTGCCAGTCTACATTTTATATCCTCTCTACTTCGACCATCATCAGTTATTTTGCTCCCCAAATAGCAAAACTCCTTTACTACTTTAAGTGTCTCATTTCCTAATCTAATACCCTCAACATCACCCGACTTAATTCGACTACATTCCATTATACTCGTTTAGGTTTTGTTGATGTTCATCTTATATCCTCCCTTCAAGACACCATCCATTCCATTCAACTGCTCTTCCAAGTCCTTTTCTGTCTCTGACAGAATTACAATGTCATCGGCGAATCTCAAAGTTCTTATTTCTTCTCCATGGATTTTAATACCTACTCCGAATTTTTCTTTTGTTTCCTTTACTGCTTGCTCAATATACAGATTGAATAACATCGGGGAGAGGCTACAACCCTGTCTTACTCCCTTCCCAACCGCTGCTTCCCTTTCATGTCCCTATACTCTTATAACTGCCATCTGGTTTTTGTACAAATTGTAAATAGCCGTTCGCTCCCTATATTTTACCCCTGCCACCTTTAGAATTTGAAAGAGAGCATTCCAGTCAACATTGTCAAAAGCTTTCTCCAAGTCTACAAATGCTAGAAACGTAGGTTTGCCTTTCCTTAATCTTTCTTCTAAGATAAGTCGTAAGGTCAGTATTGCCTCACGTGTTCCAACATTTCTACGGAATCCAAACTGATCTTCCCCGAGGTCGGCTTCTACCAGTTTTTCCATTCGTCTGTAAAGAATTCGTAGCTTACACACTACTTAACCTAAATTAGCCTAAGGACAAACACACACACCCATGCCCGAGGGAGGACTCGAACCTCCGCCGGGACCAGCCGCTGCAGTCTAGCACTGCAGCGCCGCAGACCGCTCGGCTAATCCCGTGCGGCGTTCGTACAAAACTTACCGTTATCAGGTGTTTGTGTGGGAACGCTATGCGGCAGCTGCATCCAAAGTTTTGATAGATTCACATCGATTCTTCCCCCGGGTCAGTATGGCTCACGCAGAGAGTTTAGATCTGCGGCTGATAGCAAGTGCAACTGGAGGCCGATCCGACGCGATGGGCCACGACACCCGACCACGACGGTAAATGCGAGAACAGCACTTGGGTGCTTAGGTGCGGCTGTGACTGCGGCAGGGTGAAGCGCGTAGAGGGGGCCGCCGCCGCCTCTGCCGTCTGATTAAGGGCGGCAACCTGCCGGACGTTTCCATTACCTGCGTTCTTAATACGGCTTGGCGGTTAGGGAGTTAAGTGGCATGTCAATGACAAACCGTACGCCTTCATTTGCGCGTTTAAACTGAAGTGTGCAATTTCACATTGTTTACCAAATGCGTAGCTACCAGCATAGGCTCTCTGAGCACTGAACTCCGAATATTTGTTCACTCGCTATGTTGGTACTGAGGTTTTAACTAATGCAATCGTAATTTACTTAAGTGTGAAATTTTTGCAATGGAGCCATCTGCGTGCCTATCTCGAGCGATCTGTCGAATTGGTATATAATTGGCTTACTTTATTGTAATGTGTAAATTGATTGTTGTTTTCTCTCTGGTGTAGAAGCCTGTTATAATTGTATGCGTCAAACTAACTTGACACGAGCCGTGGGCACCCTGGTGGATTCTACAAGTAACTGTCTGACATCTTTTGCCTGCTGGCCGAAGTGGCCGTGCGGTTAAAGGCGCTGCAGTCTGGAACCGCAAGACCGCTACAGTCGCAGGTTCGAATCCTGTCTCGGGCATGGATGTTTGTGATGTCCTTAGGTTAGTTAGGTTTAACTAGTTCTAAGTTCTAGGGGACTAATGACCTCAGCAGTTGAGTCCCATAGTGCTCAGAGCCATTTGAACCATGTTTTGCCTCAGCCACGTCATTTTCCCGAATGCGAGTCTCTGAAACATTACTGTACTGTTGGGTAAAGATAGCGTCAGGTGTAACTCGGGAAACCACTGCGTTTATTGTTATCGCTATTTCTTTGAGGACTCGTATTTTATCTGTTCTCGAGTACTAACGATTCTGATTTCCTCGCGGAGTGGCGATCTGAGTAGAGTTTTGGATTTCAAAAGATTGTGTAATTGTATACCACTCAAAGTTCAACTTAAATCGCCGAATTTTTGCTTCTTTCTCATTACAAACTTGGAACTGTGATGTACAGTTCTTTTACAAACAAAATTTTAGTGACTATGTGAACTGTCTGGTTTTAATGACCAAGGTTCATTGCAATTTCTTAACATTTTGAAACTTGAAACCTGCACAAAGTTTTAATGGTTAATACTAATGATTTTATGCAACTGTTTCTCGAGTACCAAAATGACTTTGTTGCTTGTTAAATAAACGTTTTATATAAGGCCTCAGTTGCTTACAAATCGAGGATCCTCGTTTTTAAGTTTAACCTGCTCCGAGGTCAAATAATCCCGTTCCTAATACCGAAAGTACTAGCTTCGTTTAGTTTTGTGTGGGGCTGGAATGGTGACATCCAGACGCAAAAACGTGCAACAGCTGCGGTCTCGCTTATCGAAATCACCGCGCTGGCGTCTTTAAGTCGGCGACGGAGTGCCGAGTCCCCCGGGACGATGGCAGCGCCGGCGGAGCGCGCCTCTGCCGTGGCCCCCACGCCACACCGCCTCCTCCTCATTCACACTGTCCAGCCTTCCTACGATGACTGTCGCTGCACCACTCTGCAGCCCACCTCTCCTTACTGTCGTGTGCAAAATCGTACACAACAACATTAAAATTCTAGTCTGATGAGAAAGCACTTTGTTTGAAGACTTTTGTCGTAAACGGAGGGGGCCGCCGACGAAAGCGCGGAGGGAGGGACCAGACGGCAGCGGCCCGCCGACAAACGAGACGGACGAGCGGGGAAGGATGGACACACACGACGACGGACGATGGAGCGAGACCCCGAGAACGGCAACACGCAAGAAGCGACGGGGTCACAAGTGAAAACCTCGCGACATCGACTCAGACATGGAAACGAGCAAAGTAAACACGATGTCTGTAAGCGAGATATCGAGAGACACGAATATCAGTCTGTCTCGCTGAATTTTTTTTTTCTTTATTGTGATTTCATTCCCCTGCCCCATACGGGCAGGGGAGGGCTGTCAGCGGCACAATCCGCCGCTCTTCAGCCGAGTGACAGGAACTTAAAATAAGAATAAAATGGTACATACATAAGGCGATAAAGGGGAACTTAAAACAGAATAATGGGAGAAAATGGAGGTAAAAAATATAGACTAAGATGGAGACGTTCACGGAGGACAGTTAAAAAAAAGTCACCAGAAAGTTAAAAAACACGGCGATTCTTCAAAATTCAGAGAAGACACTGAATGGACGTGCACACGTTAAAAGTCGGCCACAGTAGTAAAAACACTCCGGAGCAACACACTTAAAACCCACTCGGAGCACACACGACGAAGAAGAAAACTGCCAGGTGGGACCTGCCGAGGGAAAGGGCAGAGAGGATGGAGAAAGAGAGCAAGGGGCAGCAGGGGAAACGGCGGGATGAAGAGAGGAGGGGCATCAGTGGGTTCACGAAGAGGCAGGAGACACGTGGGGCGGGAGAGGAAGAGGGAAGACGAGGCAGGAGGGAGTGCAGAGACACTGAAATGTCCATTATAATTATCCGGGCTGTTATGCCGTGGTCGGTTGATGAATGCTGTGGTGATTCCCAACGTTTCGTCTCCGACTGCGGGAGACATCTTCAAGGGGGTCCGTAGCTTGATGGAAGATCCAACACACACACTGGCTCGCTACTGCCAGCTACTGCCAGCCAGTGTGTGTGTTGGATCTTCCATCAAGCTACGGACCCCCTTGAAGATGTCTCCCGCAGTCGGAGACGAAACGTTGGGAATCACCACAGCATTCATCAACCGACCACGGCATAACAGCCCGGATAATTATAATGGACATGATATTTCCGGACGTGAAAGTTTACATTTTAGTAGAGACACTGAAAGCAGGCACAAGAGATGGAGGGGGAGTAGCAGAGGGAAGCCGCTCAGGAGGAGGGAGGGGGAGGAGAGGGAGCCCTGAGGAGGAGGCAGGAAGATGGGGTTAGAGTTGGTAGGAAGGATAGATGTCAGGGCGAAGCTCATCATCTGGTAGGTTGCATTGGGAAAGGAGATGGAGGGTGTGGAGATGGAGAGAGGGTGGGACACAACGGTAAAGGCGCGGCAACTGGTTGGGGGTGGAGAGGAAGGGAGACACCAGAAGGTGAGGGGGATCTCGCTGAATGAGAGGCAGGCGCTTAAATACGTGATAGAGAGGGTACGTCGGTATCGGCCGCTGGGACCACGTGCTCCGCAGTGGCGCCCTCACATTATATGCAGCCACGGCTCACGGTGCGACGGCTGCAGAGACCTCTGGTGGTAATCGAGGTCCGTGGCGTCTGACGCGGATTTGAAACGCATGGCCCTCGGTACCACAGGCAGCTGGCTTCTAATTAACTGGTCGAGCTATCTCTACTTGAAGCTTTTCATTAGCTGAAAATACTTATTAGGGAAGAGCTACAGCAGACAGGTAGAGAGAAAAATAAGAGCACTTGTGGGAGAAGTGAGGGGTGGATTCGATTGACAAGTTGGACGGCAGAGCTGATACCGGACTGCCATCACGAGAGCCAGCGCACGGACCTCTGACTGGTGGACATTGGCTGCTGGCAGGCTCGTGTGAGTGCCGGTACTGCTGATACTGGTAAGAACTGCTCACAGGCTGGAATATCTTGATAGAAATGCGACTAGGGAATTTCGATCAGATTTATAAATTTGAATAATTATTGCGCCCTGATGTTAGGTATTGCGAATTTGGGTTCACTCATTTCCGAATGCAGGTACATTTTTCATGTGAAACCTTTCCTTGCTTGACACTCACGATGAGAACAATCGTTACACGCCCAGTGGTCTTTACGTCTGAGGAAGTCACTTGATAAGACGTTTGCATCTCTGGCCTTACCGCTTCCTAGTGGCTTGTACAGCTGATTGAGTTTCAACTCGATGATGTTTCTAATTTGTTCACACAGTAAGTTGTCTTTTTCTTGTTTGCTCGCCAGGAGCAATAAAATAGCTCCTAATCTGTGCCATGCCTAACACTTCAGTAGTTACATTACCTTCCCCATTGATGAGTTATTATTGATTTATGTAAGAGCGGCTACCCATATCTCACTTGCATAAACCATACTTTCCTTCTCATGTGCTCCGTTGCGTGACAATATTCTATACTCTGTTGCGTTCTTTGTGAGCACTCTGTAGGTTCAGTCGGTGCGGATCGCAAGGTATGTAGCTCGAGACCAGCTCCTTGCATTATAATGGCAAAAGTCATGTGTGATAACAACAACACCAATGGTTTTTCGGAGAATGTTCGATGTACTCGTAATTGCAGAACGAATGAGAGTGAGAACCACCGCTAAGGAACTTATGCAGGCACATTGAAAGTGGCAGTAGTGAATGGGAAATCGGCAGAGCAATCGTATTAATATCAGGAAAAGAAGAGGAATTTTGTGGCAGAGTATGTACATTGGTCGACACTGGTGAGCCTCTACCAAACAAGTTTGACAAAAGATTAGGGTTTAGTTTCTCCGAAATGGATGACATTAAAATACCTTTCAGCGAGAAAAATAAGCCAGCTTGCGGAGCACGGTTGAAACTGCTTCTTCAGCGTCGTAGCAGAAAGGAGAGCTCCAGTAATGAATTTAGACAGGGTTTCCAAATTAAACAAAGGCATCGTTTCAAATTAGTTTGAGAAACTGGGAAAGGTAATGATTGTAATGACTCTATTGGAAAACCGCAAAATTATGCAGTGTGGAATGGAAGGTTTGCCGCTCCGTTCTTAACAGGCAACAGATAATCTACGCCCGGAAGTGCGCGAAAAGTGAACACGTCGAAAATTTAGCAATGGCTGGATGTGGCAATGTTGTAGGTCAAAGTCTACTGTCCACGATTCTCTTGAAAAGAGAGAGATATAACTATGAATGGGGCAACAGTTTACCTGCCGCCGCTTCTTTTTAGATGACGGAAAAGGATTCGTTGACAGTCAGAATGCTTATAAGCTGCGACATCGTCGCGAAAGTGTTTATAGCTTAAGTTGAACATTATTCTAAGCATAAGAGTCCTAGCAAACCCCCACGTTTGATAATCCTATTCTGCCTACCAAGTAGTTGTACATGTGAGCTGTAGCCGCTTGACAACAACTGTTTTGAAACCATTTGGAGATTTTTGGGATGATGCTGTTCTAAAAGTACAGGGCAACTACAGGAGTGAGAAGGACCACAGGTGTGGCACTCGGTGGACCGTTCGGATGAGTCTGGCTGAGCTGCCAGACACCAACCACACCAGCTAATTTAACTGTTTGTTTCCTTTCAGTCCTCAAGCAGTTCCCGGGTCTTTATTTGCAGCTTCAGTTTTAACCAAGTGTCCTGTTGAAACAAATTTCAATCATGCTGTATCTTACCTGTCATCTCGTGATGCAGCAGTTGACAGACCTCTTGAAATTATTGATGTAACGTCAGGGAATCGTTCGATCAGTAACGTTCTAAAAACAAAGTCAAAGAATAATGATGTAGAAACATCCACATTATGCAGTTCATCCATTAAAAGTGTTCGAGATATGTTATCTGCCCCAAAGCCGTGTCAGAAAAGAGCACCACGACGCGGTTCTACAAATACGAAGGGAAAAATTATTTCCAGATCTTTGTTTGCAGAAAATGGAAGCCATATAAACGTTGGTGGTTTAAAAAAAAAATTCTACGATGAGGACAAAAACAAAACTTCCCAACTTAGAGAAGTAAACTGTTTGGAAAACCAACCAGCTCGTAATGGTGGTGAAGGAAGAGGAAAGAAAGAACGCAATCTTGTTATTGCAGAGACTGATAAAAGAACCGAGTTTAAATATGCGGCTGTACACAAAGTACAAATAATATATTCATGAAAATAGTGTGGACAGATGCTGAACCTTTTATCTGTCTTTGAGTCTGACGATGACCTGTAATAGATAACTGCACATTTCACTACCAGTTTATCCGGAATTTTCATACTTCATTCCATATTTGTTTTCTTTCCTTGAAATGCTCTATTTATAAATGCCAACTGATTTAATACAGTCATTAAAAATATTATTTTTGCACTAAAGTGAATCAATTGGAGTTAGATTACTTCGTTTACAACTAAATTTAATCTGATTTTGTCTTTTATTTTGTAGTTCTGAAATAGGTCAGTAGTCTCAAAATTTAAATCTCAAATATTTGCTACAAAGATTTTTTTTAATGGCCTAAGCGGTCGTAGTATCGGTGGTGGGGGGAAGGAGGGGGGAGGGAGACAGTGTACCCCCAAAAGGGTATTTTTACGGTTTTTGCCGTTATATCTCGTAAAGGACTCAATTTCGAAAACATGATCCTATTATGGGCTGTAGGGCATTATATTTTGCCTCGATGATATTAGACCATCTACCTATTCCCATACTAGTGCTCAAAAAAGTTGGATAAATTATGAATATTCACGAAAAATTTTCGTTAAACTTCTGATTTTTGATAACAGCATCTACAGCATCTAAATTAACCCAACTATCAATAAAGTGTCCACACAAACTTATAGAGGAGTAAACTCTGCTTTCGATGAGACGAAAAGTGAATTGTTTCGACGACTCGTTTCCACACAGCTCCACCTTAAAGCTGAACCAACTCACATTGATTGTGTAGGTTGTGGGGAAGAGCAGGGATTTTTTTTTTTTTGCAGCCTGTTTCGTACTGAAGTTAGCTAAAGCGTAAAACATAGCACTATAGCACACCATAGTAATTGTCTTGTACCTAGTAAATACAGTAATATGTTATCAACAGAGTGGCGATTGCGAACTGCACTGCACTGCACTGCACTACTGTTAAGAAAACGCTATCCTTTTTTCACGCCAGTGGGCATTTTCTGTGCTAAATCTGTAGAGTTCGATGCGTTCTGTGCATGTTAAATCTGCGCAGCTCTATTCACAAGACGTGCTGGACCTTGAAAAGAAAATATCCCAAGAAAACTATACACGGTTTGTCCTCAATGGGTGAATTACAATGAGAAGGCCTCATAAGTTCTGAAGTGGGTTGTAGTTTGTCACCACGATTGAGTAGATTCTAATGCGCTCGTTGAAAAGCACCGCAGGGCTCACAGCCTTGGTCACAGCACTTCAGAGATTACTTTGAACATATAGATTCAGACCATGGCAACTGTTATTGCAGTGACCCAGCAAGTTGAAGTACACGGTTATTACAAATGATTGAAGCGATTTCACAGCTCTACAATAACTTTATTATTTGAGATATTTTCACAATGCTTTGCACACACATACAAAAACTCAAAAAGTTTTTTTAGGCATTCACAAATGTTTGATATGTGCCCCTTTAGTGATTCGGCAGACATCAAGCCGATAATCAAGTTTCTCCCGCACTCGGCGCAGCATGTCCCCATCAATGAGTTCGAAAGCATCGTTGATGCGAGCTCGCAGTTCTGGCACGTTTCTTGGTAGAGGAGGTTTAAACCCCACAGAAAGAAATCGCATGGGGTTAAGTCGGGAGATCGTGGAGGCCATGACATGAATTGCTGATCATGATCTCCACCACGACCGATCCATCGGTTTTCCAATCTGCTGTTTAAGAAATGCCGAACATCATGATGGAAGTGCGGTGGAGCACCATCCTGTTGAAAGATGAAGTCGGCGCTGTCGGTCTCCAGTTGTGGCATGAGCCAATTTTCCAGCATGTCCAGATACACGTGTCCTGTAACGTTTTTTTCGCGGAAGAAAAAGGGGCCGTAAACTTTAAACCGTGAGATTGCACAAAACACGTTAACTTTTGGTGAATTGCGAATTTGCTGCACGAATGCGTGAGGATTCTCTACCGCCCAGATTCGCACATTGTGTCTGTTCACTTCACCATTAAGAAAAAATGTTGCTTCATCACTGAAAACAAGTTTCGCAATGAACGCATCCTCTTCCATGAGCTGTTGCAATCGCGCTGAAAATTCAAAGCGTTTGACTGTGTCATCGGGTGTCAGGGCTTGTAGCAATTGTAAACGGTAAGGCTTCTGCTTTACCCTTTTCCGTAAGATTTTCCAAACCGTCGGCTGTGGTACGTTTAGCTCCCTGCTTGCTTTATTCGTCGACTTCCGCGGGCTACGCGTGAAACTTGCCCGCACGCGTTCAACCGTTTCTTCGCTCACTGCGAGCCGACCCGCTGATTTCCCCTTACAGAGGCATCCAGAAGCTTTAAACTGCGCATACCATCGCCGAATGGAGTTAGCAGTTGGTGGATCTTTGTTGAACTTCGTCCTGAAGTGTCGTTGCACTGTTATGACTGACTGATGTGAGTGCGTTTCAAGCACGACATACGATTTCTCGGCTCCTGTCGCCATTTTGTCTCACTGCGCTCTCGAGCGCTCTGGCGGCAGAAACCTGAAGTGCGGCTTCAGCCGAACAAAACTTTATGAGTGTTTCTACGTATCTGTAGTGTGTCGTGACCATATGTCAATGAATGGAGCTACAGTGAATTTATGAAATCGCTTCAATCATTTGTAATAGCCCTGTATTTTGTAGAGTACCACTCGATACCTCGGAGTAACATGTTGATGCGACAGATGCTACAGTGCAGCTTGAGAGGGCCAACCGTCAGAAGTTTATTCGTGGTTTCAATCTCACGGTCCTTTCCCTGTTACTAATTTTGTTGTGTCCATCAGCACAAGAATCGTCGGAGACGACTCAATCAAATGCCACAGAGCCTTTGAAATTGGCAATTCCAATTGATCAAAGGTTTTAAAATGTCAATTTTGTCCAAAAAAAATAATGAGTGTACAACATCGGATAGCACTCACCAAGTAATCTGATGAGCAACTTCGAGAATTCTTCCTTTATGAGCTGTCAGTCTAACCTCTCACTCTGCTGGATGCAGCTGGAATGAGGAAGAGTTCCCAGTCAGTGTTATTTGACTTGTCCACGCCACTGAATGAGGTAAACCTGGAAGGAACAGCTTTTGTCAATGATTATGGATTTATTCTCCAGCTGCTTGTGTGGAAGAATGATGGGACATTCCAATTAATGGTTAACGTATACTTTGACTATCTAAAAAAGACACTGCAACCGAAGCGGGACAAGTGTCGTGTTTGATGGCTATCCAGAAAATCTGCCCACTAAAAGCAACAAATATGCTGAGCACCTCCGCCGAAGCGAAAGATACTCTACTCTAGGGTCATATTTATCGAGTTTACAGCGATGTCCACGGCTCAGGAGCAATTCCTTTCCAAAGACAGAATTAAAGCACGTCTCATTAGCTTGCTTACTGAGAGGTTTGATTGTGAAGTCTCGTCAGTAAAACCAGCTAATGAAGACGCAACTACATGATTGTTGCCACGGCCTTTGAGGTTTCACTGGAGCACGAGAAGGCTGTGGCAGCTAGTGAAGATACAGACATTCTCATCATGGTCAGTGCCCTAACCACACGATCAGCAAATACATATTTCTCGAAGCACGGATGAGGAACTACCCTATGAAAAGTATTTGGCCTTACAGCTTCAAACTGGCTGACAACATCAGAAGGCCATTCATATTTCTCCGCGCCATAAGTGGTGTGACACAACTTCAGTGCTCTTCCACCAGGGCAAGTAGAAGGGGGTCAAGCCCTGGTCGAAAGTAAATGTTTTCTAGAAGAAATGAAACCTTTCGTCGAGAGTGGCATTGAACCTGAAGCCTACGATTTTTAACACCCACCAACAGAGGTAGGGCAAGAGAGACTTTAGCTAAATTGCGTATTGGATGAATTTTCCAAAGCCCTCGTAAAATCCAAATTCATCCCTATGACCAACATCCGAAGCAACCCGCCAGCATTGCCTGAGAACTTACCTACAAGTGTAAATATGATTAGGACACCAAATCGACCAGCTCCCCTGGGGATGACAGGCTTCAAAGTTTGTCTTCACCCCTTTCTCACCTCCAAGGAACCAGCTCCACAGTCTCTTCTCTGCACAATTTTCTGCAAATGTAACAAGGAGTGTGCAGATGGCTGTGGATGTCAGAAGGCTGAGAGTAGGCGTTAATTGCTCTGTGCCAACTGCAAGGTAAACTCCTGCGCGATCTCCCTCCAACCACATGAAATCGACGAATGAGATGCTGACGAAAATTACAGACTTTGAGGAGCCGAGTGATGGGGCGACGGATTCCAAAAAGGAAATTACAGAGTTCGAGGACGCGAGGAGGTCAAATATCGACGTCTGTGAAGTTTGTGTACCTACCTATTTTTCCCCTTTTCATCTTCAAACCTTTAACTGCAATTTTTGTTATTATGAAATATAATAATCACTGAATGATTTCAAGAATTGTGTTTCTTATTTTATCTCCACCTTCATATCAGTTGAAAACATCTCGTATTCTATATGAAACCATTTTTGATATTATCTTTTTATATTTTCTACAACTTTAATATTTTGTTGTATTAATATATTTACTAAGTACAAGACTAGCACAATGGAATGCTATAGTATTATGTTTAATATATTGTAGGTGATACTTTTTGAAAAACTTCAAATTTAACAGTTTTCGTTGATGATGAGAAGTGTTCCAACTTTTAGGTGGTCCAAACCAAGAAGTAGCGGCTGTAGATTCCGATTCGAGGAACGAAATGACCAACACGAAATACAAAATTCTCTACAGGCTTAACTAGATGGTAGAGAAATTAACACCAATGACTTAGAACTGTAAGGGAAGCTTACTGAAGTGTCACTGTCAGACTGCTACCGTTTCGACGCGTGTGGTCAGTGATGATGACGAACCAAGTGTCAACAGTTGTGCAGCAGCACGAGAGCTCCCATTTAGTGAGGACGCGACCAGCTGCGAGCGCTTGCTTGCTCTCATGTGCACTCGCAGTACGGTGGTACGCCTATTCGACCGCCCTAAGTTACTATTTAAATACAATCCAGGGCAAGAAAAGAAAAAAGAAAAAAAGTGACACACAACGAAGGAATTATCCGAATGTGATGGAAATCGGTAGATGCGATGCTCAAGACAAACAAATGTCAACAGTTTAAGAAAAATAGGATGATATACCCAGGATAAAGAGCTTCACAAATCGAGTAAGTCAATAACATGTTGGTCCACCTCTGGTCCTTATCCAAGCAGTTATTCGGCTTGGCGTTGATTCACAGAGTTTCTGGATGTCCTTCTGACGAATATCGTGCCAAATTCTGTTCAGCTGGAGCGTTAGAACATCAAAATCCCCAACTGGTTGGAGGACCCCGCCCATAATACTTCAAACGTTGTCAGTTGGGGAGAGATTCGACGATGCTGCTGGCCAAGATAGGGTTTGGTAAGCACGAAGACCAGCACTAGAAACTGTCGCCGTGTGCGGCTGGACATTATTTTGCTGAAATGTAATTCAGAATGGCTTGTCATGAATTGTAACAAAACGGGTTGTAGAATATCGTTGACTTACTGCTGTGCTGTGGGAATTTAAGGAGATGGGACCTAGATAAACTGAAAGAACCAGAGGTTGTACAGAGTTTCAGGGGGGGGGGGGGCATAAGGGAACAATTGACAGGAATGGGGGTAAGAAGTACAGCAGAAGAAGAATGGGTAGCTCTGAGGGATGAAGTAGTGAAGGCAGCAGAGGACCAAGTACGTAAAAAGACGAGGGCTAGTAGAACTCCTTGGGTAACAGAAGAAATATTGAACTTAATTGATGAAAGGAGAAAATATAAAAACGCAGTAAATGAAACAGGCAAAAAGGAATACAGACGTCTCAAAAATGAGATCGATAGGAAGTGCAAAATGGCTAAGCAGGGATGGCTAGTGGACAAATGTAAGGATGTAGAGGCTTATCTCACTAGGGGTAAGATAGATACTGCCTACAGGAAAATTAAAGAGACCTTTGGAGAAAAGAGAACCACTTGTATGAATATCAAGACCTCAGATGGAAGCCCAGTTCTACGCAAAGAAGGAAAAGCAGAAAGGCGGAAGAAGTATATAGAGGGTCTATACAAGGATGTACTTGAGGACAATATTATGGAAATGGAAGAGGATGCAGATGAAGATGAAATGGGAGATACGATACCGTGTCAAGAGTTTGACAGAGCACTGAAAGACCTGAGTCGAAACAAGGCCCCGGGAGTAGACAACATTCCATTAGAACTACTGACTGCCTTGGGAGAGCCAGTCCTGACATAACTCTACCATCTGGCCAGCAAGATGTATGAGACAGGCGAAACACCCTCACACTTCAAGAAGAATATAATAATCCCAATTCCAAAGAAAGTAGGTGTTGACAGATGTGAAAATTACTGAACTATCAGTTTAAAAAGTCACAGCTGCAAAATACTAAGGCGAATTCTTTACAGAAGAATGGAAAAACTGGTAGAAGCGGACCTCGGGGAAGATCAGTTTGGATTCCGCAGAAATGTTGGAACACGTGAGGCAATACTGATCTTACGACTTATCTTAGAAGAAAGATCAAGGAAAGGCAAACCTACGTTTCTAGCATTTGTAGACTTGGAGAAAGCTTTTGTCAATGTTGACTGGAATGCTCTCTTTCAAATTCTAAAGGTGGCAGGGGTAAAATACAGGGAGCGAAAGGCTATTTACAATTTGTACAGAAACCAGATGGCAGTTATAAGAGTCGAGGGACATGAAAGGGAAGCAGTGGTTGGGAAGGGAGTGAGACAGAGTTGTAGCCTCTCCCCGATGTTATTCAATCTGTATATTGAGCAAGCAATAAAGGAAACAAAAGAAAAAATCGGAGTAGGTATTAAAATCCATGGAGAAGAAATAAAAACTTTGAGGTTCGCCGGTGACATTGTAATTCTATCAGAGACAGCAAATGACTTGGAAGAGCAGTTGAGCGGAATGGACAGTGTCTTGAAAGGAGGATATAAGATGAACATCAACAAAAGGAAAACGAGGATAATGGAATGTGGTCGAATTAAGTCGGGTGATACTGAGGAATTAGATTAGGAAATGAGACACTTAAAGTAGTAAAGGAGTTTTGCTATTTGGGGAGCAAAATAGCTGATGATGGTCGAAGTAGAGAGGATATAAAATGTAGACTGGCAATGGCAAGGAAAGCGTTTCTGAAGAAGAGAAAAATTGTTAACATCGAGTATAGATTTAAGGGTCAGGAAGTCGTTTCTGAAAGTATTTGTATGGAGTGTAGCCATGTGTGGAAGTGAAACATGGACGATAAATAGTTTGGACAAGAAGAGATAGAGGCTTTCGAAATGTGGTGCTACAGAAGAATGCTGAAGATTAAATGGTTAGATCACATAACTAATGATTAAGTATTGAACAGAATTGGGGAGTATGTGGCACAACTTGACAAAAATAAGGGACCGATTAGTAGGACATGTTCTGAGGCATCAAGGGATCACAAACTTAGCATTTGAGGGCAGCGTGGAGGGTAAAAATCGTAGAGGGAGACCAAGAGATGAATACACTAAGCAGAATCAGAAGGATGTAGGTTGCAGTAGGTACTGGGAGATGAAGAAGCTTGCACAGGATAGAGTAGCATGGAGAGCTGCATCAAACCAGTCTCAGGACTGAAGACCATAACAACACTGCTGTGCTGTAAGGGTACCGCAGATGACAACCAAAGGGGCAGTGCTATGGAAAGAAACGGCATCCCAGGCCACACCCCTGTACGGGGGGCGGCAGTACACTTTCGGATACGGATGGATTGCTATCTGCTTTAGAATACATACTTGCGTTAAATATGTTAAACTCAGGCGTTACTAAACAAAAGGAAAATACTGAAGGAATAGGAGGCAAAACAGATTCTAGTCGCTTTAGGAGCTGGTTGCAACGAAGCTGACATGTGCGAGAAAATGGGACAATGATAGTAGTAAATAAATTGTAACACCATGAAGAGGGTTTGCAACGAACGTCAAATTAGCATAATGTATTACACGCTTTGATCAGCAAATGTTTAGCATTTCAGTGGTACCGAAAAAAGTAATAGGTTTAACATCATCAAAATTGTACATATAATAGCCGGCCGCGGTGGTCTAGCGGTTCAGGCGCTCAGTCCGGAACCGCGCGACTACTACGGTCGCAGGTTCGAATCCTGCCTCGGGCATGGATGTGTGTGATGTCCTTAGGTTAGTTAGGTTTAAGTAGTTCTAAGTTCTAGGGGACTGATGACCACAGATGTTAAGTCCCATAGTGCTCAGAGCCATTTGAACCATTTTTTTTGTACATATAATAAAAGATTACATGGGGACATTCTCACTGAGAAATCACATTTGAATGTTATTTGTTTTTGAGAAGATGTGTTAGACCTCGTGTAAGATGGGGAAACCTGTACCACCAAGTGTCGGAATTCGACAGCGGCAGGATCGCGACCCGTCGGGCTGGCTGCTACTTGTGGAGCGGAGATGTTGCTGTTCGTGACGATTGGGATTGCACGACCGCCATGCGAATATGGAATCGATGGAGTTGGGGAGGGCCTTACTACTATATGCAATCCAAATTATCCCACGCGACTAGCTCCCGAGAGGAGAGGCACTTGGCTGTGCAGGGTCCTCCAGTCTCACCACGTAAATTGGGTTCAGCAGGGACACTCTAAGCGTCGTGTACGATCCCAGTGATCCCACGCCACTGGCGCCTAAGAAAAGAGGCACATTACTTCAGCAAGGCAAGAATCCTCACGAATACCGTGACGACGTCTGGAGCAGCAAGGACTGTCAGCACAGTGTCCATTGTTCGATTTCCCTCGATGTGGCAGCAAAGGGTACCGAGTCAACAGTGGTGCACCCAGTCGAAACACTGGATCGTATGAGTCCCGGTTCGCTGTACGGCGCCACGGGGGATGTTTCTACGCATGCTGATCCCGAGCTGGATGAAAGTTGCCATATTGCATTCGTCATCGTTATAGGACCCAAAATCTAGCGTGTGTGTTTTAGGGTGTAAAAGACGATGACCTTTGGTTCTCATAACAAATTATTTTGAACAGAGTGTGTTACTCTTCAGATATGGTAAGGCTGATGGTTGCTTCTATCTTCAGTACCTTTTCGACGCTACTTTTCAACAAGGTGAAGCAAGACCATATATAGCACATGTTGTCCAGTGCTGCCCCGATACAGAGAGGGTGTTCGACTGTTGCCCTGAGCAGCAAGTCCTCCACATCTTTTGCTGAGTGGAAACACCTGGTCATCGGTCGGCGAGAGACCGACGTGCCACAGCTCGCCTGCCACTGTGAGTGATGTTTTCTGACATGGAACTGAAACAGCATGAAATGACGTCATCCAAGCCCAGTTCGACTCGATTTCTAGCTGGTTAGAGGTGTCAAACAGCCTTGTTTACTGAATTTCGCCAACTTAACACCCCAAAATCACTTAAAAATTGTTCCACATGTTTTTCAACTAGACTGTGAACAGGCAACACGTAAAATTCGTTATTTACTGTCATTCCTGCGGTAGGAATTTTTAGGGCTAGGAGCGTATATTCCCGATCGAGATTCGTTCCTCCTGCACAGAAATCGTGTTCTGTGAAAACGGTGGAAGAGACCAGGAAACAGGATAGAGTGAGTGCTTGGTGTCGAGAGGGAGAAAACGGAAAATAGACCGCTTTCGAAGCGGTCGTGTCAGATGCCAGATGGAGTAACGGGCAATGACGCTTAAGAGTGATGAAGTACGGATCTGAGACGCGAGAAGCTCTGCCAGGAGAAAATGCGGGGCGGATGAAATAAAGCAGTCCCGGAAAACGTTTAAAAGAGCGACGCGTGAAACTGAGTCTCATTCGTCAACAGGAAAACGGCACTGCGCTGGAAATGCTGACAGCCACGATTTGGTTGCGGCAGTCGCGTGCCTCTGCCGCATGCCCCATCCAGATTAGAACTACTTCGCTGTGTCGTTACGTTTGAGTGCGTGGGAGCAGCAGACGTCAGTAGCGAATGCGACACAAAATGACGGTCGCTGTAAAACAGCGCGTGTTCGTAGTCCAGTGTCGAGCGAGACACCTTCTCCAAACTGTCTGCATCAGAGCTTAACGCTGCAAGTGTTTAGAGAAACCTACAGCAAAGGCTACAATGCAAAACTTAGTGGCGAAATAGCGCGAAACTGGCTCTGTAGAGATTGAAAATCGTAATTATACGAAAAGAATCCAACACCGGAAATATTGCTCGAGTGAAGGCAAACCTGGACGAAAGTCCGCTGAAATACCGACGTCGTTTATCTGTGCAAATGGATATCAATAGATCGTCGTGTAGAAAGATTATCAAAAAAGATCTGCATCTGTATCCAATCCTTCAGTTGCACATTAGTTTGCGTCACTAAGCATTCCTGTAGAGATACAGAAACACAACATGAAGTACTACTATTTTATTAAAAAACAGACTCCTATTGTACGAATACTTAAAAGCGCGGAGGATCTTGCATTTTTATCAGAATAGGAACACAGCTCAATTCAAGGCATGGGTTTAAAACAGTGACTGAAGCCAAACACTTTGAATTATAGGAACTGACAATACCTATAAATTAACGATTTTGCGATCTCCCAATGGTAGTATTGACACTTTTTCAGTAAATTAACCCAAGTTCTAGATAAAGTCCCAAGTATAAAACTCAGCATAATTTTGCCTGGAAACATAAATATCATAAATGAAACTAGTAGCACCCTCATAAATATCCTTCAGAGTTTTTGCATGTCACTGTTGCAATAGTGCAAGAAAGGTTACTACAATGACTGCAGCAGTAATTGTCTATGTGGTCACGAATATGGACAGGGAAAATTGTCACGTAGTTCTAAAGGATCAGGCCGTTTATGCCAAATAATAACAGTAAAATCGGCCATGAAAAAATTCCCTATATTGCAGTCCTACAAAACACATTTATCAGAAATGAAAAAAAAAAAAAATTCTGGTGTGAAGTGCACAGAGAAACCAGTGTAAATGGTAAATTCTTTAACTTCTCAAAATTATTTAAAGTGATAAGATATTTCCAAAAGTACCCACATCAATATCAGTATCTTGCGAAAGCAAATGGATAACGGCAGGTATTAAGAAGTCCTTTCAGACCCTTAAGTGCATCAGTTCGATAAAAAAAGAGTCATAATGAGTCAGAGTTCTCAAATTCCATCATACGTACAATAAAATTTATAGTAAGGTGCTGATTGCTGCAAAAATTATTTGATGAAGGAAAGCGGCCTGGATGACTTAAAACGGAAACAGGGAGAGACAAACAAACGCATAATAATGGACTGATAAGGGAGTCGGATGAAGTAGTAAATCATCCACATACCCTAGCAAACTATGAAAACTGAGCATTTTTCAATTATCGCACAGAAGTTGCAGTAAAAAGTTTCTAATACCTGTAAATAATTATGCACTCAATACAGTTGTGTTATTACCAGCCACAGAGCATGAAATCAGTAAACCTGCACATAAAATAAAAAGCAAAAAAGTCAGTAGGCTTAGATGAAGTACTGATACAATGCACAAAGAGTACACAGCCTTCCTTAACAAACATAATAAATGTATCCTTCACATCAGAAATTTCCAGATTATCTGAAACACGTAAGAGCTGTATCTTCGCTAAAGAAAGGTAATGCGGAAGACATAGAAAATTACCCATTCATTTCCCTGAGGTCACCATTCTAAAAAATAATAGAATCAATTATGGAAGACAGACTAATGAATCCCTTCAAAGTGAATCACAGTTTGGTATTCCAAGTGGTAGAAGTATGGAATCAGCATCAGTAGTAATCACAAAAGTTGTACTTGATGCTGTTGACAAAGATCTGTCTTAGGCATATTTATAGATCTTTCTAAGCGCTTTGGTACTGCTCCCCACAAGATTCTACTAAATCACCTAGGAACATTAGGAATAATATGGATAGCTAATGACAAATTTCAGTCATACCTAGCAGATAGGATACAAAGAACAGAGATAACATATACCACAAATACACTACTGGCCATTAAAATTGCTACACCACGAAGATGACGAACTACAGACGCGAAATTTAACCGACAGGAAGAAGATGCTGTGATATGCAACTGATTAGCTTTTCAAAGCATTCACACAAGGTTGGCGCCGGTGGCGTTACCTACAACGTGCTGACATGAGGAAAGTTTCCAACCGATTCCTCATACACAAACAGCAACTGACCGACGTTGCCTGGTGAAACGTTGTTTTGATGCCTCGTGTAAGGAGGAGAAATGCGTACCATCACGTTTCCGACTTTGATAAATGTCGGATTGTAGCCTATCGCGTTTGCGGTTTACCATATCGCGACATTGCTGCTCGTGTTGGTCGAGATCCAATAACTGTTAGCAGAATATGGAATCGGTGGGTCCAGGAGGGTAATACGGAACGACGTGCTGGATCCCAACGGCGTCGTATCACTAGCAGTCGAGATGACAGGCATCTTATCCGCATGGCTGTAACGGAACGTCCAGCCACGTCTCGATCCCTCAGTCAACAGATGGGGACGTTTGCAAGACAACAACCATCTGCACGAACAGTTCGACGATGTTTGCAGCAGCATGGACTACCAGCTCTGACACCATGGCTGCGGTTACCCTTGAGGCTGCATCACAGACAGGAGCGCCTGCGATGGTGTACTCATCGACGAACCTGTGCACGAAGGGCAAAACGTCTTTTTTTCGGATGAATCTAGGTTCTATTTACAGCATCATGATGGTCGCATTTGTATTTGGCGACATCGCGGTGAACGCACATTGGAAGCGTGTATTCGTCATCGCCATACTGGCGTATCACCCGACGTGATGGTATGGGGAGCCATTGGTTACACGTCTCGGTCACCTCTTGTTCGCATTGCCGGCGCTTTGAACAGTGGACGTTACATTTCAGATGTGTTACGACCCGTGGCTCTCCCCTTTATTCGATCCCTGCGAAACCCTACATTTCAGCAGGATAATGCACGACCGCATGTTACAGTTCCTGCACGGGCCTTTCTGGATACCGAAAATGTTCGACTGCTGCCCTGGCCAGCACATTCTCCAGATCTCTCACCAATTGAAAACGTCTGATCAATGGTGGCCCAGCAACTGGCTCATCACAATACGCCAGTCACTACTCTTGATGAACTGTGATATCGTGTTGAAGCTGCATGGGCAGCTGTACTTGTACACGCGATCCAAGCTCTGTTTGACTCAATGTCCAGGCGTATCAAGGCCGTTTTTACGGCCAGAGGTGGTTGCTCTGGGTACTGATTTCTCAGGATCTATTCACCCAAATTGCGTGAAAATGTAATCACATGTCAGTTTTAGTATAATATATTTGTCCAATGAATACGCGTTGATCATCTGCATTTCTTATTGGTGTAGCAATTTTAATGGCCAGTAGTGTACGTCCAAACTTTTAGTAAAGCACTTATCAGATCCACAATGCGTTATTATACAAGTTCCTCAGGGCAGTATTTCAGGACCAGTACTGTTCCTGACATACATCAATGACTTTCCCAGTAGTGTTAGACATGGAGAAAAATTTGTCATGGTGATGACATTAGTTTATAGTCACTGAGACAAGAGAACTATTTGCAGAGGAAGAAAATGAAATCCTCAAGGAAAGTTAGAATTGGTAATAAGCATTAAAGTGACATTGGACATAAAGAAAACGAATGACATGAATTTCAGTTTAAAGAGGGAAAAATGACACTGAGAAATTAGTTATAGGTGACACCTCTGTAGACTGTGTAACAAATGGAAAATGTCTAGAAATTAATGTTGATTGTCTGTTGAAGTGGTGTGACCACACAAAGGTACTTCCAAATAGAATGTCATCAGTAGTTTATGCTCTTGTAGTCCTGTCATCTGGTGTAATAGTCAGCGCCTTTATTAACACACTATTCATATATATACGCAATACTTAGCTATGGCATTCTTTTCTAGGGAAGAAATGCACAAAATATGAGTACATGAAATATGACTCTTCAGGCTATAGAAAAGAGTGTAAGAATAATAACCAAAGATTGAGAGGAGCTCATTGTAAAGATCTATCCAACACAATGGGATTTTAACTGCACTATGTGAATATATTTAACAATCAGTTGTACACGTCAAAAATAACATTGATAATTAGTGCATAAACAACTCTGTACATGACCATGGAACAAGATTTAGACTGAACTGTCATCTGCCAAGAAAGAATAAACATAAAACTCATAACTGCATTTTCTATGAGGGGAAAAGTTCTACAATAAATTAGCGAACGAGATTAATCCCTAGCTACTATAGATGTTTAGATGAACCTAATTACTATGGAGGGGTGTCTCAGAGCGCCTTTTTAATTTTTTGTTACACTTTTTGGAAACAGACTTTATGGGCTATGGATGTTTACATGAACCCAGTTACTATGGAGGGGTCTCTCAGAGCGCCTTTTTTATTTTTTGTTACACTTTTTGGAAACAGACTTTATGGGCTATGGATGTTTACATGAACCCAATTACTATGGAGGGGTCTCTCAGAGCGCCTTTTTTATTTTTTGTTACACTTTTTGAAAACAGATTTTATGGGCTATGGGTGTTTACATGAACCCAATTACTATGGAGGGGTCTCTAAGAGCGCCTTCTTTATTTTTTGTTACACTTTCTGGAAGCAGACTTTGTGGGAATATGAATTTTTTAAACACTGCAGAATTTAAAACAGTTTGAAAATTAAAACACAGGAAACTTGCAGTTCATTTTTATTTTATGTATTACTAAAATAACAGCCCATAGTTGGCATTCTATTCACTCACAGATCATTATCAGGGAGATAGTATTACAGATTCGTAAAATAACTGTATGGAAAAAACACATTTCAGTTATGACAAATTATATTTGGAATCAGCTATGAGATTACTACTCATCAATTTATCCTTAGATGTTTGTTTTATTCCTCCCCATAAGTCTATCAAGGGAGAAATTTTGCCAAATTTTTATTTTGAAAATCAAGAAGAAAATGATTACCTTATTTAGTCTTCTGCGGCCCTGACTCAAGTCTTAACTGCTTTCAACCTGCATGCATTTCACGGAGACCGTTCTACAGTTCTCCAGCCAAATCGAACACCATACTGTTGACGTGGATATCTTGTTTTTCCCTTCAAACGAGGACAACAAAAGGCTGATTTTTTTCGATTTTCAAAAAGTTGATCTGTATTTGAGGCTCGTGCCTCCAAAACAGCAAGATTTCTCCGAGACCTTTCGGATTCTGTTGCAGTTCAGGTACCTGCAAGACAATGTTAACTTGCCTTGTTCTTACGTTCCTTAGCGGCTTCTGTATTCTCCATCAAAAACAGCTATGTGCTCTTACTAAAGAAGTACGTTTCTCCATCGTCGTCATCTGTCACGTCTTCTTCACTTTCAGCTTCCTTCTCCGAATTAGTATCGTGATCACTAAATACTCAAAATCAGGGTCCTTATCCCTATCATCAAAGTTTTCATCTGAAAGTTCACTGAGATATTCCTGAACACCAATACAGAAAACGTTGCGCAGAAGGTATAGCTTTCCTCACCACGGACATACGGTAACATTCAACAAAAACATGAATGCAGACAATGTACGGGTGTGAGACATCCCAGGGTCCAGAAATAAGAAATAAATAGCAACGACAGTGGCAGATTTCTGGCACGTGTTGCTTGCCATTCGATAGGAAGGCACATAGAATAGTCTACTTCACCTCACAGACGTGTGAAACATTAGAAGACAAAAAACTGTAGCGGTCTAAGAGACCATCCATAGTAGTAAATTTCTATAACGAACTTATTTAAAAACGAAGTTAAAAAGTCCATTTAAGCAAAGGATTAGTCAGGTAACATAGAGGTTAATAAAAAATGTAACACAAATAAATAATAATAATAATAACGATAACTCAACATGTATCATTCTGTATAAAAACTTTCTCAGTATTTTTTCCTTCGTTTTTCCTTTTCTTGAAAAAAATTAGTCCGAAAGTAATGCAGCGTGTAATACTAACACATTATCCTTTCTCTGAGCTCAATATTTCAGTCGATAGAGAAGGATGCTGGCTGTGCACAAAATGTTCCTGATATCGGCTGATAGTATGTGTAGTGTTACGAGACAATGTGTTTCTAGTGTATGGAGCCTACACACTGACTGGAAGTGATAAATGTATGAACTGTGTAGCATTATCCGTTTGCATTGTTAATAACGTATTTGAGAAGCAGTATTGTACACTAGGGATAAACCAAATGAGGCAGCACCGTTTTAAACAGACGGGTAGTGGGCAGTGCATTCGGGAAGGTGGAGGCTCCAGTCTACAACCAGCTATCGTGATTTAGCTTTTCCGTGGTTTGCTTAACTTACTTTAGGCAAATTCCGAGATGGTTCCTACTGTAAGGCCACAGCTGCACGCCTGACCCATCCTCGTCCCGCTGGAACCGTATGTCCACAAATGTCTGTATATATGAGTTACTTTGTTTTTGTAATACAAGGACATGACCAGTATCTTTGTGAAAGATATCTACACATGAATAAAACTACTACAACAACTACATACTTACAAACTTACTGTTGTGATAATTTAAAGTTCCCAGGTGAAATTTACCGTACTGAAAAAGAGGAAGGAGGGCAGATAGTGAAGTCATTACAGACGTAGCACGAGGTCGGGTTATTTTTTGTTTAGGATGGCTAGGAAGTAAGTCGTGCCCTTCCAAAAGAAAGATCCCGCCATTTGCCTGGAACGATTTAGAGAAATCATGGGAAACCTAAATCAGGATGTCCGAAGGTGGATTTGAACTATTGTCCCCCCGAATGCAAGTGCAGTCTGCTAATCACTGTTTAGCCACCTCACCCGATTCCACGTTTTGAGCTCTGACAATAATTTAGAGTGAAGTGAAATCATGAATTTTGTATGCTAACTTTTTCAGTTCTTCAGATAAAACCTGCTTCAGTCTGTCAGGGCATGTGAACTTATAGAGATGAGCCATTGTGCATCAACAGATCTTAACAATACTTTGAACAGCCTTTGCATGATCTCAAGATCAATGTTTGGTGGGGAATGTCTAGTGTCCACATCGTAAGATGATTCGTTCACCAAACTGTTAAGGACGCAGCGTACTTTTAAACGATGGAAACATAATTTTTCTAGCGTTATTGAATTATATGGTGTATTCTAATTTCATTGATATATATATTATTGGATATATAACGTAAAATAACCGCTATATACTAAATTCTAGAGCTACAGTGACGTATGTGGCCATGCCCTCATTATTCAAATAACAGAAAACGACAAGTATATTCCAAAATAACTGGAAAATCTTTGCTCCTAGCTATTATGTTTGAGATATATTGTATGTGGTGGTAACACAGATGGTTTCCAGTATCTGTAAATGATCATCTTTCCTACTGCTTTGGGAAATGTTTTGTTCACGTGCCACCTACCTGTCCGATTAAGGGATCCGACATTCTACGCTCCGATCCGTAGAACGCCAGTTTTTTTTTTCTCCTGATAACGACGTCCTCTTGAGTAGTCTCCCCCCCCCCCCCCCCCCCCCTCCCGGAGACCCGAATGGGGACTATTTTACCTCCGGAATATTTTACCCAAAAGGATGCCATCATCATTTAATTATACAGTAGAACTGCATGCTCTCGGGAAAAATTACGGCTGTAGTTTCCCCTTGCTTTCAGCAGTTAATAGTACCACAACAGCAAGGCCGTTTTGGTTAGCGTTACAGGGCCAGATCAGTCAATCATCCAGACTGTTGCCCCTGCAACTACTGAAAAGGCTGTTGCCCCTCTTGAGGAACCACACGTTTGTCTGGCCTCTCAACAGATACTCCTCCGTTGTGGTTGCACCTACGGTACGGCTATCTGTCTCGTTGAGGCACGCAAGCCTCCCTATCAACGGCAACGTCGACTGTTCATGGGGGGGGGGGGGGGGGGGGAAGAGGGAATTAAAATGTAAGATACAAAATAATTGTATCTTAACTAAAATGTAAGAGACAATTATTTTATGCTAGTTATTATACTTGTATCTCAGACAATTTGTCATACACATCTGGTAAAACTTTGATTTCCTTCACATGTGTATTAAATTATTAAATGGTAACTAAATTTGAAAAGACATTATACAAAATCTTGTGCACAATTTTTGAATGAATACGTCCTTAATTGTTCAAAATACTTGCAAATAATTTAGAAACTATTGTGCAGCAACTGTGGAAAACCGCAAAACTGCAAAACATACTCAATGGAAATATTACATGAAAGAAATAAGTGCTGATGATTTTCACTCAGTATTGAGCCGGAAAAAAGCCTTGTGCCCTTAATCCTCTAATGATTGTATGTTCAGAAACTATTAATTCCACATGTAGACTATTTCACAAAATGTAACGGAAATAAGGATATTTTCAGGAAAGTGGAGCAGCAGAGCACGCCGGCTTGACAATATCGTCACAAGTGAATGTGGTGTTCCGTGACAAGACAACAATTAGCAGAAGCAGTGCAGTCTCCTGGACGTCTCGATCGCCTGACCTCAGGAAGAGCTGCTACGCGCGCTGTGCTTCACGATTCGAAAGATCGAGCACGGCGCCGCAGCTTCGTCGACGTCAGTGGCAGCCGTTCGTTTCCAGTATCTTCTGTGATGTAAGCGCCAACCACCTGACAGTCTCGTTGTAAATATTTCCCGGGGCAATTGTATTGTGACGACCCTGTATAAGCTGCCAACTGTTTGTTATCATAAATATACTGCTTCAAGAATTTTGATCAGATATGGGAGTGAACTTTCAACCTTGTAACGAGGTGACATAGACAGTATTCACAAAGTAGGGACGATGAAACAGTCACCACTGCAGGGCTCCAGAGACAAAAATGAAGTTGCAGGGAGAAGCAAGCTCGTAAGAGAGCGGACTCAGCTCGTCATGGGGAAATAGATGAGACTGCCTCCTTAGCACGGGGGCGGAGTTAGAGAGAGATATGTACAATCTACTGCAGAAAAGAAGGCTGTAGATGTACTAAGCTCATACTCGAAGCAGTCTTAGTACTACAGTAGAATTACTTCTGAGTCAACGGAAACTGAATATCAAAATCGATACAGGAAATAAAATGAACAGACTGATAGATAACATCCAAAAGTTGTTAAATTGGCAAATATATTGAAGTTGTACAGAAATGTATTTCGACACGCGTTACAAGAGTTTCAGGCCCAGCCTTATAACCCTTTGTATTCCAAATCTCACCAGATTCCCCTGAGTAAAAGAACAGCTGTGAACACGGATGTAAATACTGTGTTGGAGCATGGAGTAAATGAGCTGGCTATAAACCTCTGTTGTGGCAGTCACGAGTAAAGATGGTTCCACTTACAAGCATCACTTGGCAGAAGACTGATCACAAGTGCGGTAGAAGAACAAGATCGGCCAGAGCTGATGGGCGGATTGTTACAGAAAGTTTCGTGTCGTCGCAGCAATGCCATCGGTATGTTGGTAGATCAGATTGGCCCCACAGTGTTGTAAGTTCATTGTATTCTTACGTGGACGTCTGAAGTATCAGTTTATGCGACTTGTTTTTGGATTTTCATTTGTGAAAGTGCTTCATGAGACGAGTCACTGCATATGTTGATGACTTACTAAGGACGCAAAAAGTCGGACTGAACATAATCAAACGTCAGAGAGTGTCTTACGGTCTTTCAAAGAAGGGCACGATGTTAAAACTAAGAACGCTATGTTTGGGAATGACGAGATGATTAGTTACGAAGAGATTAGACCATACCCGACCACATCAGGCGAGAGACCGTTTTATGGGCTGGTAACATTTTATAGAAAATTTGCAGTCAATCTCTCACTGAACACCACTTGTTAGCACTCATCCGCACTATCTGACTTGATAATGGGATAAACATTTGTAGGAGAAAGCTGGCAGAAAAAAGTGAAATCTTTGCAATGTTCAAATACTGGTACATTCTGACCTCACTGTACCATTTCATCTAGTAACTGGTAGGCCCCATGCGTCATGGGTGTGCATCTGTTTCAAGTGGTAGAAACTGAGAACGAACGCATAAAATATATAATAGTCTTTGTGAAATTGATAACGAACAAATGGCAGATAAATTACGCGGCTATGGAGTTGTAAACTGTGGCTGTGATACGGGCCATTCAGAGATTCTGCTGCTTCCTAGTCTGAGAGCACGTGATCGTGTGGACCAATCACAAAGCACTCGAATTTCTATAAGGAGAGGACAGCTAATGAGATGCGGGTTGTTCTTCCAAGAGAACATCACGAAAAACAGAATGGTGCGGCAGGTACATTATTGTGATTACGTGTGGATGGAGAAGAGATGATAAAGCTGCAGGTAGGTGATAAAGAAGTGAGGTTGCCCTGTACGAAACAAGAAGTTCTCCCGAGATCTGTTTAACAACGTAAAGGAGGAGCAACAAAGAGCGAGAGTATTAGGGAAACCAAAACAGAAGTGGGATAACGAGGACAATGTGTTGTCAGACAATATGCACTCTAAGATAAAAAGCGACGAACCGAGAAGGAATTATCCGGAAGGGACGGAAACCGGCAAATGATCGCAGTTTCAGAAAAATTCGAAGATTTATGTAACAGGAAGAGTTTCACAAATTCAGCAAGTGACAACGCTTTGGTCCTCCTCTGGCCATTAGGCAAGCAGTATTTTAACTTGGAATTGGTTGACAGAATCGTCGGATGTCCTCCTGACTGATACGGTGCGAAATTCTGTCCAACTGGCACGTCAGATCGTCAAAATCCTGTGGCGGTCGGATGTCCCTGCCCATACTGAACCAAACGTTTTCGACAGAGGTGACCTTGCTGGCCAAAACAGTGTTTGTCAAGCAGTAGAATGTTTCGCCCAGTGCGGGAAGGCATTATCTCGCTGAAACGTAGGCCCAAGATGGCCTGCAATGAAGGGCGACGAGACGCGGCGTAGAACATGGTCGACGCACTGCTGTACTCCGAGGGTGGCGCGGGTGACAGCCAGAGGGTCCTGCTGCGGAGAGAAATGCCACCACAGACTGGCCGTACGGCGGCCGACAGTCGGCTTGGCATCCAGGCCGTCTCCGTGTAACGCCGGAAATGCATATCCTCCTATTTCCATCTATTGTACTATAAATTTGTTTTCCTTATTTTTGTTACCTGAATATATAACATTTCTGTGTCTTCGTATATTGTAATTGTTTTACTATTTGTATATATATATATATTTATGCATTTATGTCGATTTTGATTGGTTTGTTTCGTAAATATTATTTGTGTTTTTGCGCTGGGTCTTGCCTAGGGAAAACTGCTATCGAACGATTACATCGATAGGTCGTGTGAAGAACGAAAGTGTTTAGGATCTTTGGTAGTGTTAACTCTGCCGCGTGGAGCGCGGGCTGAGCAGGCAGGGGAGTCTGGCTGGAGTAGCGAGTGTAGCAGGTGTGTTGTGTGAAGCTCCCGCGAGTTGCCGCGCTTTCGGGGTTTGGCAGCGTGTAATTGCGCTCGACTTGCGATGATAGTTTCTGACACGGTGTCGCGGACGGGAAGCATTAGCTGGCGCACATCAAGAGCCCGTTTCGTCTGGTGACCGTGTCGAGAAGAAGGCGCGCCAACATCCAGCTTCTGCAACAGCGACGGCCGACAATGAGTGACTGTCGCAACCTCCTCGATCGACGGCTTCAAACCTTCAATCAACCAACAAGGTAGACTGGACGCACGTAAAGTTTTAGAACTGTATGGCAGACTTCAGCTTTTAAAACTGTTCAAATCACAAAATTATAGCAACGTAGCATGAACCTTTGTTGCTCATTGTCCCAGCTGCATTACCAAGCAGGGTCCCTTCCTTTTCCGAAATGAACCCGAGTGTCGTTGAAATTCAAACGCCAGCATTAAAGTAATATAGCTAATTCTATTTCACTGCTTTAATTTCAAAGTTCAGTTAAGGCATTCATAGCTGGCTACAATATTTAGATTACACAAGCACGAATTAAGAGTGCGAGCTTTGTTACCGTATTTTAGCTTACCTGTGACTGCAGCTCAGCTTGGTACGTACTAAATTTTACTATTGTTAATTGTTCAGAATCATTTAATTCAAGTTCAAAGTTAAATCTCTTATTTCTAAATTGCGTAGATGCAAGTAGCTTTTGAAATGATTGTTGAGGTAGTCCAAGACTAACCATATTTTACTGAATTTCGATGTGCTTGAGAAAGAAAGCTCACTATTAACTTCAGTCACTAAATTAACTTTCGATTTTCCGGTTTTATTAATTCTTTTGCTAAATTAAGTCAGAGTGTAGCGAAATTGATTACTTCTGGCAAACTTTCAGTTTTCACACTACACGTGTCAACCTTCAGTTGCCACGCTTCTAGTGCTAATTATATGTGTAATAACCTTTCTTTTTCAGTTACTATAGTAATTGTCCTTAGGACTGGCGACCGTAATTTCCCCCAAATCTCAAATATCTAATTACCGCTAGTTGATTGTTAACGTAACGGCCGCACATTTACTTCCTTTATTAACTTTACCCCTTTTCAAAATTAATTTCCACCACTTTCATTTGCATTTTTCCTTTCATTTAGATGTAACCCTTTCCTCCCTCTTTACCGACAGATTAACTTCGGTGACGATTGCTTTTCCCAAATTTCCATTAGGTACACGCGGTTTAATTTTTCACTGTCATTAAGGTCGATAAGTGAGGGGGAGGTTACATCCAGACCCGTCTGCGCTTACGATCGGGACTCAGTTCGAAGCGAGGCTCGTCACCGAAGGAAATTCTATTCCAGTCAATGAGATCCCAGGCCGAGACACTCCCCCAGCGGCGGGGTGTGCTACCGGACCGACTGTCGGCCGTCGCGCGGCTCGACACCGACCCGTGCCACTTGTCTTCCTAGCAGGAGCCCTCTGGTTATCCGCGGCACCCTCGGAGTACAGCAGTGCGTCGACGACATTCTACGCCGCGTCTTGTTGCCCTTCACTGCAGGCCATTCCGGGCTTTCATTTCAGCCAAATAATGCCCGCTCTCAGATGGCGACAGTAGGTACTGCTACTTTGACGAGGAAGTTCGCCGGATCTCTCCTCAATTGAGAACGTTTGGAGCATTGTGCACAGAGCCCTTCAGCTGTCTCTGGATTTTGATGATGTATCGCGCCAATTGGACAGAATTTGGCACGGTATTCTTCGGGAAGACGCCCGACAAATCTTCCAGTCAATGCCGTGTCGAATAACTGCTTGCATAAGCTGTTTGTCTCGAATAAATCGTCCAGTATTTCTGAAACTGTAATCATTTGTTTGTCCGTACATGTAAATCACATCTACGAATTTCCGTTCCATTCGGATAGTTCCTTCGCGGTGGATCGCTTCCTTTACCCCATAATATGTTATATCACAAAAAAACGAAATTATGTTCCACAAATGAGTCCAAGTTGCTAAAAGTTAGGGTGTGCCTGTGTGTTACCGACAAAACTGATAAGAAAGTTATCTCACACAGAAATCTCGTACACCTGTCCTGATTGTCAGTGCACCAAAGTGTGCAAAACGTGCAAAATATCGCTTTCATTTACAACATTTGGCAATGACATGCAAGGAATTTAGCAGCAGTAAATCTGTTGGGCCTCTTCCTTGCAGTGCTGGGGTTACTGTCTAAATATATGAGGAGGCCATTGAAATTCGCGTAACGGACAATCTCATAAACCGAGACACAGGTTTTCAACTAAGGAATGCATGGCAACCATTACTTAGCTCCATCAAGGAGTCTCGCCACACTGGCACTGACGCTGAAAAGACGAACCTATCCTTGGCTCGAGGTGGTGCAGTTTAGACAAAATTTGTCATTCCTGCGGTTCCTGTAAAAGAGAGAAAGATGTATTGCCACTCTTGTAGATTGGTCCTAGCTGGCGTTACCTGAAAAAGCGAAAGACACACTCTGGTGAGGGATTAGTAAAACTTAATCCCTCAGCAGGTCAGGCCAACGCGTGGTTGGCCTGTGATGAGGTTGCTGGCCCAGTCCACGGATGAGCCGGTTGCGGGAGCGTCCCGTCTTCTCGTAGAACTTCCTGGCGATGGCGCGGAACCTGTCTCGGAGAGGCAGGGTCCCGGTGTCCTCGTGGAGTTGGCGCGTCGAGAAGCGCCTCGGAAGATGCATAGCAGTATTCAGGGCGCGGTTCTGTATCCGCTGCAGAGTCACAATGTGAGCATCTGCGGCTTTCCCCCAGACCACGGCCGCATACTCTAACAGTGGGCGAACCAATGTTAGGTAAAGCGTGATGCCGTGTTGCGGTGGCAATGACGACTGCGGATTTAGCTCTCGCTTTCACATCACAGATGTGATGCTTCCAGGTGAGCCTGCGGCCTACGGTAACCCCTAGGTATTTCGCCGTCCCACTCCACGGGATAGGTTCTCCCAGGATTTCGACTGGCGCTAGCCCTGGCGGCGGAAGTCTTCGGGTGAAGATGAATGCCTGGCACTTTGTGGCGTTGAATTTCAGCCGCCACTTTGTTGCCCATGAACCCGAGGCGTCGCACCCGCGTTGGGGCCGGTTTCTCAGCACTTGCGAGTGAACAGGGCTGTATCATCAGCGTACAGCGCCAGTTCGACTCCTGCCACTTTCGGCGCGTCGACAGTGTACAGGGAGTACAGCGAGGGGCCCAGAACCGACCCCTGCGGCACCCCTGCACGTATCTGCCGGTCTGTGGACTTGCCGTCCTCAGCCCTCGCGTGGAAGGTTCGTTCAGACAGGTACGACCGCAGCAGCGTCATGTGGGACGTCGGTATACCTTGTTCAAAAAGTTTGAACTCGAGACCGTCGTGCCACACCGAGTAAAACGCTCGGGAGACGTCGAGGAACACTGCCCCAAAGTATCCCCTCGTTTCCAGTGCCCTCATCGCCGGTTCTGCCACCCGCAAGAGCTGGTGGGAAGTGGCACGTTCTTCTCGAAACCCGAACTGCTCGTCCGGGATGATGCCCTCCTGGGTGACGTGTCGCATCAGTCTTCTCGCGTACTGCCTCTCGAAAACTTTCGAGAGGGACGGGAGCAGGCTTGTGGGTCGGTAGCTCGATGCCTGGCGTGGGTCCTTGCCGGATTTCAGAATGGTCACGACCTCCGCGTGTTTCACGCAGAGGGGTAGAAACCTGATCGGCGAATCTCGTTGAAAACATCGGCAAGTTGTCGGTGTAAGCCCGGCGGAAGGTTCTTCAGCAGGAGGTTTGTGACGCCATCGCTGCCTCCAGCCTTCTTGGGGTTCAGCGAGCGAAGCTGCACAGCAACTTCCTCCTCCGTTATCGGCTCGATAACGTCGCCTTCCTCCCTTGCGGCGCGGAAGATTGGTAGTTGCTGGTGGACCCGCCGTATGTGCTCGTCGTCGATGACGTCGGCCACCGGTGTGAAATTCGCTGCAAATGCGTCAGGCAGGACGCTGGCTTTCGCGTCGGGGTCGCTAGCGAAGTCGTTCCCGACCTGTAAAGACGGTATTCGCTGTCGCCGGCGTAGAAAGGACTTTATCACCCTCCGTGCACTGCCATCCTCAGAATTGAGGGTAGACACAAGGTCTTCCGATTCCTGGTTCCGGTGTTGCTCGACTGCTGCCTTAATTTCCCGTCTCGTGCGCTTTTAGGGGCGCTTCGTGTCTGGTTGGCGAGTGAGCTGACATTCACGAAACAGTCGGTTCTTCTCGGTGATCGCGTCCAGGATAGGGCGCGGTAGCTGTCGCGAGAAGTCTCGTGGTCCTCGGCGATGTCTCGGCGTGGCTTCCTCCGCTGCTCGGAGTATTCTTCGGGTGAAGAATGCTAGGGCGGCGTCTGCCGCTACCTCGGCGGGGTTTGGCACGTCCTCGAGCACTTCTTGGGCTTTCGTCTAAAAGTGCTCGGCGTCCAGCCTGCGATAGCCCGGACGGCTCTCTGGAAGAGAAGCTCCGACCACGTCGAGGCCAAAAATAAGTGGTACGTGGTCGGAAGAAAGGACGTTACACGTCTAGGCGGTCGCCAAATACCCGATGCCCTTCAGAAGAACAATATCGAGCACGTCCGGTTGTCCCCGTGCAGGGAAGATCGTGGGGTCAGACCGCCGTCGCGGTGAACAACGCGGGGGAGGCGGCGCCCGCTGCGGCTGACAGTTCGCGAGTTCCATTCGGTGTGTTTAGCATCGGGCAATGAAAGCTCGCCCCTCCAGCGACAGCAGGACGTCGAAGTCGGCTTCGTCTAGCGGTCTGCCAGGCTGCCGGTACACCGACACGAAAAGAATATTTGCGGCGGTGGGGTTGACAGCCACTTTTGAGGCCTCCAGCGCGTCGGGCGCCGGCAGTTGAACCCCGTGGTGGCGTAGTGACTTCTTCACGTAGACGGCAGTGCCGCGCCCGTGTCTAGCTCTGTCATCTCGGTAGCAGCAAAAATTTGCTGCTCGCACGTCGACTCCGGTTTTGAGGAAGGTGTCCTGCACGAGGCAGATGTCGACCACCTCGTCCCGTAGGCATTGGCGAAACTCGCCCTGCTGGGGGTAGTGACCCCGAGCGTTGAACGTGCAAATAGTTAACCCATAAATATGGTCGTTATCCATTTTAAGGCTGGCTTCCCCCGGAGGTGGCCTGGAGGGCCGCCGTCACTGCTGCCACGAGCACCTGTAGCTGCGTCATCAGCTGGTCGAGCGACCGCAGAAGCGCGGCCAGCTCGGTGGTGTCTTCCTTCGCCGTTTCGGGAAGGTTTGACTCCTCCGCGACGTTTCCCGTAGTCGGCAGCGGAGCGGAGGGTTGCCTCCCTACAGCGGCGGGCGGCGGCAAGCCGGCCTCCCCGACTGCAGGCGGCGAGGGGAGGGCAGCTGCGACGGCTGCGGCCTCCCCTGCGAGCGGCGGTGGCCTCTAGGAGGGGGCGGCCGGCTTCCTCTTAGCCACGTCCGCGAAGCCGCGGCTCGGGTTTACGCGGCTGGCGCGCTTCCCGCTCTGGAATGCGGCGCATCCCCGGTAACAGGCGACGTGGTCCCCGTTACAGCTGCAGCACGTCGGTCGGCCTTCCTTCTTCTCGGGGCAGTCCCGCGACGAGTGCTCCTCGGCGCACTTGCAGCAGCGCACAGGCATCCTGCAAAACTTTGCCACGTGGTCCGTGCGCTGGCAGTTGAAGCACTGGGCTCGTCTGCCTTTTGCGCGGAGTGGCTCGACTTTCACGTCCAAGTCGGCAATGTTTTCGACCTGAAAAATTTTCCGGTTGTCGACATTGTCGACTAAAACCACAAGGAACAAGGGCACGTCCCTGTGGGTCCTGGGCGACCTCATCAGGCCGACGTGGCGGGTCTGGAAGCCGAGGTCCCCCAGCTGCCGCTGTAGGAACGCCGGGTCCATCTTCGGCGGCAGGTGACGAAAGACGACCTTCAGCTGCTTCAGCTGCTCCGTTCTCTGCGTGAAGCAGTTCCACTTCTCGGTCTCACAGAGCTGCACGAGTTTCGCGTGGTCCTACATGCACTCTGCTCTGACCTCGTAAGTGTCGGTCCCCGCGATCATCTTCCGCGGTTTTGCGACGGAGTAGAGCTTCCCTCTGAGCTCGCTAGAGCCCTCACTCCAATGGACGGTAACCGGCGGCGGGCGACGGAGCGGTTCGTCGCCGTAGTCGACGTGGTCCCATCCCCGTCGGTCTCGGCTACTTCCGGCAGCTCTGCAAACCGGTTTGCAGCCTCGACCTGATCCGGCGTCACCGGTCCGAACGACCTGGCTCTGGCCGTGTGGCGCCGGGAGGCCGCGATGAAGCCTTCTTCGTCGGGTTTCCTCGGCGATGCGCTCGTCGTCCTGCGACGTACCCTCCTCTTCTTCCGCCTGGCGTGACCGGAACTTGCCTGGTGGGAGGGAGTGGGGAGTGTCCCCTACGGCTGCACTGGGCGCTTCCACGAGGTTTGCTCGACCCACGCAGGCTCGTCGGGTGTTGCCAGCCTGGACGTCGGCGAGGGCGTGGCGGCTTCTGCAGCCGGCACGGCTGGTGCGACTGCTGCCACGGCAGCTGTCTTGGCGACTGCGACAGGCAAATGCCTGTCGCGACCCACAGGTACCGGGGACCGGAGTCTCGTCAGTACCTCCACCCTGTCCGCATCGGTGCCCGTGGCCAGGCGTTCCATGCAGGAGCAACTCTCCTCGGGAGTCTGCCGCCGCCATCGCCATGCTAATTCCTCCTCTGTCAGGGGGATCGGCGGCTCGATGCGTCGTCTCGGCACACAGACAGTGCGGGCGCGGCGCCGTCCGTTCGCGGTAATTTCCGCGTCCGTCCGGCGGTCGCGAGCGACACTCCCACTCGACGTCCTCGTCGGTGGCGCGGGGGCGGTGGGGGGGGGGGCGCAGACGCTGCCGTCGTCCGGGAAACTTCCCTCAGACCGCCGTCTGCCACAGCCTGCGTCTCGCCGGAGCGGTAATCTCGTTCCGGCTCCTTCTCCACGTCGTAACTCCCAACACGACAGCTTTGCCTCTTTAGAAAGACACGACAGTTTTTTGGTTTCTCAGATAGTGGGGTCACGCCACGTGGGTTTTGCCACACGAGTCCATAAAGGCCCTTGCAGGCTTATGTCGACTCTGAAAGAAAGAGAGAAACGCCGGGTAGCGAGAACACGCAAGGCGAGAAGCCAAATGCGTGAACCCCCGCAACCGATCGCTACAAAATCACGAACGAGAGGTTAGCCTCGGCAGCTTCGGCACAGCGCAAGTGTGCGTGCGTGAGTCACGTCACGAGCGGACACAAGAGCCTTCTACGACGGCCGCAGAGGACACTGCGAGGGACTCTGCATCTTCCACCACCCGGCGCGACGCCGGGCTGGGCGCGGACCTGGGTCGGCGCTCGCAAACGGAATGTCGGCGGCCGCAACCGGAAGTTCGGCGGCGACGATCGGACCGTCGGCGCAGGGAATCGAAGCCCGACTGACGGATATAAATAACACTGACAATGAGCGGACAGACCGTTCCATCAGAACCACCTGATGATGGCGGAAAGGTTGTTCGCCGATATATCGTGGGACTTGAGCGATCGCACCCGGCTGGAAACGCGAGAGCCCTGTCAACAACACATACGCCGGGAAAGCCTCCGGTCACAAACCTCGATTCTGATAGCCAATTCGAATTTAAGCATGTTTTCACCTTAATTCTGGAAATGAAAAGTGAAAATAGCGAGGTGACACGTGAGTTATCCACACTAAAAGAATATTTATTTAAAATCACCACCTATGGTGAGTGTCGATACCAGCATCGACTTAAAGAGGCTGCAAGTCTCTACCAGAACAGTCACCACAGCTGGGAAGCATTAGGGCAACAAGAACATCAGTGCATTTTGTTAGTTCGAGTTGCCTACATCAGGGGCAGGAAAGCACTCAGGAACAAACCAACTGTTCTCCTTTGCCAGGTCATTAACCTGCTGTTCTGCTAAGAATCTTTTTTTTTTTTTTGATTGACAGGTCCTTAACCTATTGTTGCCGCACCCCTCCACCTCCCCATCTGCGTCCTCCACCAACCCTAAGGAAACCCCGAGCCTCCTTCCGCCCCCCTCGACAAAATAAGCTCACATTTGATATCAGTTCGATTGATTACTTAACGCCTCCCAGTCTGGTAACCCCCGTTCCCTCCCCTCCCTCCTCCCAGAAATTGGTGGGAAAAGGACTCAGTTGTTCGGCCATTTGGAGGGAATTCGCTTGCAATGTATGAGATATTGTTAAAACAATTTAGACAATGTATGGAACATTGTTTATATACTTATGAAAGTGTATGGAATATAGTTTATTTATTTAGTTACAGAATTTGTCAGCAAATCGATCACAGCATATGGAATATTGTTTAAACTGTTTATACAATGTGTGGAATATTGTTTGTTTACACAATCTATAGGTTTCAAGGCAGTAAGTAGAATAGAGTTTATTTATTTGTTTCAAGACTTTTTCAGGAAATCGATCTCAATTCTCCCCCACCCCTCCCTCATCCTCGCTGGTACAGGTACATTTTCAGATCTGAGTTATTTGAATAGCCCCCTCTCACTCTTATCAGTTTGATTGACTACTTAATTAAATTGATCAATTAACTAACACCTCCCCCTCTGGTAAAACACCAATCCCTCCCCCCTCTCCCCACCCCTCCCCTCCCTGGAATTTGGTGGCTCTGTGGTGGATTGCAAGGATCTCCCAAAGTGAAATACAAGGGTAGATCCTTTATTTATAAAAAAAAATCAGTTTATGAGAGTTGGATTTCTTTGGCTCATCATTCTCTCCTGTTTTGAAAGATACGGGTCTTGTAAGAAGTAATTAAATCGATCACTTTTTTTCATTCTGATCGCACAAGGAATAACACCATGAAACACCTATCACATGTAAGTACACAACTAAAACTCCTCCTATTGCAAGGCACTCACTGCCCGCAGACCACTGTCCACTGCACCCCACTGCCCGCCACGGCGCCCGCTGCCAGGAGTCGGGGTGCACCGGCAGCCCCCGCAAAGCCACCACTGTGCAGTCAGCTGCCAAGCCACGTGCACGTGTCCATCTGGGTCCTGCAAGCACGAGCCCACCAGTGCATGGCATCCCTTTCATACTTGACACCTGAGAAATACCTGTCGAAACACTTGCTTACCTAGGCACTGTTGCTGGCGCGATGACACATAGCTTTTGTACCGGCACTCCAGCGAGATGTTCACATAGCGGTTCACCCTCAGCGAGATGTTTGCGTAGCGGCTCACATTCGCAGGTGCAGCTAAAAGGTTGTGAGTGTTACACTGACGCCACATGTCAATGTAAATAACAGCCACTGGACACGCTATAGAAATCTTTTGCAATGCTCTCCAAGAAAACACAGGATGCATTCTTCCTAGCGAACCTAATGGGACAGTCTATCCAGTACATATCAGTCCCATCCTGGAAATCTTAAAGTGTCATTGTTGTAGGAGCTTTCGTGATGTCTCAGTTTGTCTGCTTGGAAATTCTTGTCCTAACAGGACCTGTTTACGAAAATAGTCCAGAATAACCCTGAATGCATTCTTCCTGATGGTCCTAACGGGACGGCCCGACCGTCAAGTCACGTACGGAATTTAACTGTGAAACTGCTGCTAGTATAGGAACACTGTCCGCCATTATCTTCTATAGTCGCTACTTTCAGAGGCAAAACTGTGTGGTGCAGATCGCCATATTGTACTGACAGCTAAACACCTCAAAAGTCGGCAAAATATAGTTAAATACATTACAAGCACGCACCGCGCCGAAGTGCAGCGCCGACGGAGGAAACAGCCGCCGTAAACGCGGAACATGACTGCAGCTGCAGACGTGCGTGTGAGCCACAGAGGGGCCAGTCAGCTGTCAGCTGTGTGCGAGCCCCCAACCCAGGAGGATCTGGGTGTTAGGGGTTCGAACGCTACTCCCAGCCCAAACACTCGTCATATTGAATCTTCTCAAATTTCCGCAGATTATACACGGGACACAAGCGGTCCCGAACGCAACTCAACGCTAACTGGCTATTAGTTCACTATTCACCTGCCCAGGGAGGGGGGGGGGGCTGCGAACTAAATCGTCATTAGCTGGAAGTTTTCTCGGCCTCTCTAAACTGGTGTACAAAGGATGGGCAAGCCCCAGCTCGAAACAGAGGCGTTTGCTGTTTCCGGTCCCGACCTTCTTCCTTGCTGCTGTGCTTTCTACAGCCATCTCCAGACTCACACGCTCACACGAATATTGGGAACCAGGCACATATTTATCAGTGTAACTACAATTAAACAGGATTGTTGCTGCAGTCTGACATCGAGCAATGTCACCCCTGGTCCTGGAACGAATCTCAATATCTACAGTGTACGTAAATTTCAACGTTAAAAAAAATACAAGAACAAAATCTTTTATTCCCCTTACGGCTATAGATGTGCTGAATCTCTACCTCCGTCACTATAGGACACACAGTCATTTTCTTCACTTGCAGGAAATTATTTGACATTTAAGTTTTCCAGTCAGCGCTTCCGGAAGGAACTGCATTGTGCCAAGACTCTCTCAAACAAGTGTTACAAAGCACAGGCGTCCAGAACTATGTGATAATCAACAGCGCTTCCCAAGGACGAAAGAGTTCAAAGACATCGCAGGTGTACAGTAATCTAAGGAAGACGTGAGGATATGCTTTGAGTTGCGGATGAGGGAACGTTTTGTTACGGCTGTATTCCCCGTCCTGTTTGTACACTACAACAGGCCCGGTTGAGCCCTTGCATTGCTGTCACTCCTTACGTTGGAATATATTCCTCAGTGTGTTAAGAAGTTAAGACACGCACTCGCACCAGATGGGTGTCGTCTTCAAACTACGAAAGAGCCTCCCGCCTTCACATACTTGCGTCTTTTCGGTTTATCGATTTCAGCACTTCCACGACGTCTTGTCGTATTTTCGATACTTGTAAATCCAGTCAACACACAGTGGTATCTTTTATATATCCAGGCCACCAAGTAAGGGTTTGCGTCAGTACTTTCCATGCATAGCTATCACCTGACTAAGAAATCATTGTGAATGCAATATATACTAGAGTACGTGAATTCGGAGGTAATTTTTAGGGGCCGAGCAGATGGGTGGAGAAACCGCAATTCTCTTGTAGTTTAAGTACAGTTTTAAGTTCCTGTTGCTAAGCACTGTGCCCGTTTAACACTTTGGAGCAGGAAGAGGATCACCGCCTGACGGATTGTTGTTGCACCTGGCAGTTTGTTACGAAAAAAACAAAAGAGCCTGTTAGAGCGACTTTGTTTGTTACATGTGTGAGGAACGGCGTCTTGATGATACAGACCTGTTTAGATCCTATAACATGTGCCTGCGGAAGGTGAATTTTCAGAAAGAAGTACCACGTTATTTCGGCTTGAATGCAAAGAATGCTTAATTGCAAGTGCACAATAGAATTCTGTTTGTCCCTTCCAGCGCACCAGATGTATGTAACTGAATAATCACTATGAATCTATCGTCATTCAGTGTGTGCAGGTTGTCTGCGAATAAGTTACTGCCGTAATTCTGATAGTGAATCTGAGGAGTGGTAGTGTGTGTATTGTGCGAAGTATGTTCATGCTTTGGTTGTCGCTATTAAAAGGGGATAGTGACTGCACAATTCTGCTTATTCAAGGACAGAACTGCAGCCACGCATTAGAAAAAATATTCTAAAGCTCTTACTTCCTCAATATGTTACGACAATTACCCTTGAGGACTACTGATTCGCGGGGAAACAGAAGATATTACGGATGCGTCGAATCTTCAAGTTTGCGGCTTCTCAAGGCCTCGAAATCTACGGGTATCCTGCTCTCCATCGAATCAAAAAGAAGAAGAAGAAGAAGAAGAAGAAGGAGATGTGTGAAAATAGAGTTTCTGTGTCTGCTTACGAAAATGTAAAGTTACTTTGACAAATAAATGATCTTTCACCTCGTAACCTCTGTGTTCTTTTTTTGAACCCTGTTCCATCATTCCCGATACTTTGTTTTTGGTTTTCTTCAAGCACTGAAGATGTAATTTTAGACACGTTAGCTGATTATTTTTGAAAGTTGACTCTGTCGCGGTCCTCCTACTCCCGTAACTCAATTCGTGCTGCACGATAGGCGTAATTCCATGCAATTATTCTATATACTTTGTTATCTTCCATCTCAAACTTCACCTCCTTAATAGCACTCATGTTCAACAAAACAAATGTCATTTGTGGCCTGCAATGCAATAGGGGATAGGTTTTTTTCTAATTTTTTGTCAATAACAACCACAGACACGTATGGTGACGATTTTTTTCTTCGTTTACTCAGATCGCACAAATACAATATAGTTCTTGAGATACAGTATAGTTCTTGAGGTACAATGCGGTTTTTGAGGTGCAATATTGTATTATTGAGATACAAATTGACTCTGCTATTCCAAAGCAGAGATACTTTTAATTACACGCTCCAACAATAACACTGGTCGGAAACTTTCTTTTATAAATCCACTCTAAATACTAATGCGGAGGTACGTTCTTTACTACAACTAAATTCCACAGTCCCAGAAGCATAGCTTTCACAATAATTTTGATGGACTGTGCACACTTAGGATCTAATTTCAACAGCCCCAACAGGAACGATTTTTACAATAACAATTCTGATGGATCTAGAGCTATATATATATATATATATATATATATATATATATATATACACTCCTAGAAATTGAAATAAGAACACCGTGAATTCATTGTCCCAGGAAGGGGAAACTTTATTGACACATTCCTGGGGTCAGATACATCACATGATCACACTGACAGAACCACAGGCACATAGACACAGGCAACAGAGCATGCACAATGTCGGCACTAGTACAGTGTATATCCACCTTTCGCAGCAATGCAGGCTGCTATTCTCCAATGGAGACGCTCGTAGAGATGCTGGATGTAGTCCTGTGGAACGGCTTGCCATGCCATTTCCACCGGGCGCCTCAGTTGGACCAGCATTCGTGCTGGACGTGCAGACCGCGTGAGACGACGCTTCATCCAGTCCCAAACATGCTCAATGGGGGACAGATCCGGAGATCTTGCTGGCCACGGTAGTTGACTTACACCTTCTAGAGCACGTTGGGTGGCACGGGATACATGCAGACGTGCATTGTCCTGTTGGAACAGCAAGTTCCCTTGCCGGTCTAGGAATGGTAGAACGACGGGTTCGATGACGGTTTGGATGTACCGTGCGCTATTCAGTGTCCCCTCGACGATCACCAGTGGTGTACGGCCAGTGTAGGAGATCGCTCCCCACACCATGATGCCGGGTGTTGGCCCTGTGTGCCTCGGTCGTATGCAGTCTTGATTGTGGCGCTCACCTGCACGGCGCCAAACACGCATACGACCATCATTGGCACCAAGGCAGAAGCGACTCTCATCGCTGAAGACGACACGTCTCCATTCGTCCCTCCATTCACGCCTGTCGCGACACCACTGGAGGCGGGCTGCACGATGTTGGGGCGTGAGCGGAAGACGGCCTAACGGTGTGCGGGACCCTAGCCCAGCTTCATGGAGACGGTTGCGAATGGTCCTCGCCGATACCCCAGGAGCAACAGTGTCCCTAATTTGCTGGGAAGTGGCGGTGCGGTCCCCTACGGCACTGCGTAGGATCCTACGGTCTTGGCGTGCATTCGTGCGTCGCTGCGGTCCGGTCCCAGGTCGACGGGCACGTGCACCTTCCGCCGACCACTGGCGACAACATCGATGTACTGTGGAGACCTCACGCCCCACGTGTTGAGCAATTCGGCGGTACGTCCACCCGGCCTCCCGCATGCCCACTATACGCCCTCGCTCAAAGTCCGTCAACTGCACATACGGTTCACGTCCACGTTGTCGCGGCATGCTACCAGTGTTAAATACTGCGATGGAGCTCCGTATGCCACGGCAAACTGGCTGACACTGACGGCGGCGGTGCACAAATGCTGCGCAGCTAGCGCCATTCGACGGCCAACACCGCGGTTCCTGGTGTGTCCGCTGTACCGTGCGTGTGATCATTGCTTGTACAGCCCTCACGCAGTGTCCGGAACAAGTATGGTGGGTCTGACACACCGGTGTCAATGTGTTCTTTTTTCCATTTCCAGGAGTGTATATATATATATATTATTATTCACGTTTGGGCCCTACTGGACCACGCGAAGTACAATCACGGGGCATTCAGTTATTTTCTTTTAGACTTTCTCTCTGCCCAAATTGTTTTCATTCTCTCGGAATGAGCTCTTTTCCTTTCATCAGACCATGTGGTTCCAGTTTTCTTTGGTTTTTCAGCTTGACCAACTACCCAGTCATGAATTTTTTGCCTAAATAATTTTCTGTCTTGAATTTCATCTTGTTTTATATCTGCCTCTTTCATGTCCTCTTTTATAGCAGCAATCCATTTTATTGTCTCAAATTTAGCTTTACTTCGATTTTCGTAGAATTCCACTACTCGTTTAGTTAGTCTGGTAGCATCCATTCTTTTAATATGCCCATAAAATTTTAATCTGCGTTTTTTCATATCCGAATATATGCTGGTGTATTGTTGAATTTCACTATTTGCTCTTAGCCTGTATGTTCCTTCTTCAGTATATTTTGGACCTAGAATTTTTCTGATTACTATTCTTTCTCTTTTTTGGATTTCTTGAATGTCCTTTTTTCTGTTTAAAATTAGCGTTTCAGCCCCATAAAGGCACTCTGGTTTTATGACCGTGTTGTAATGTCTCAATTTAGAGTACCTCGAGAGACATTTTTTGTTGTAGACGTCTTTTGTAAGTCTAAAAGCTGTCTCCATCTTTTGACAACGAATTTCATTTCCAATTTTTTCTAGACCAGTCTCTGAGATTGTTTCACCTAAATATTTGAATTGCGAAACTCTTTTGATTTTTCCATACTTAGTTTCCAAAAGTTTGGGTGCCAGTTTGTTGCTAGTCATATACTGTGTTTTTTCAAATGAGATTTGGAGACCTACTCTTTCTGCTGTTTCTTTAAGAATTTCTATTTGTTTCTGAGCAATTTGGATGTCCTGCGTTAGAATAACCAAGTCGTCTGCAAAGGCCAAACAGTCTATTCGAATATTTGTTCGTCCTAATTTCACTGGTTGGTCAATTTTGAACTCCAATTTTCGTTCGCGCCACTCTTGTATTACTTTTTCTAGAACGCAGTTAAATAGCAACGGAGAGAGTCCATCACCTTGCCTCACGCCTGTTTTTATTTCAAAGGGTTCTGAAATTTCTCCTCTGAACTTTACTTTTGATTTTGTACCAGTTAGCGTGTCTCTGATAATTGCCGTGGTTTTAGGATCCAGGCCTTGTTCTTTCACAATTTGGAAAAGAGATTCACGATCCACTGAGTCATAAGCCTTTCTAAAATCTACAAAGGTACAAACTAGTTTTTTATTGTAAATTTTTTGATGTCTGAGAATTAGTTTGAGGACTAAAATCTGTTCTGGGCAAGATCTATTTGGCCTGAAACCTGCTTGATATTCGCCAATTTTCCATTCAAGTTGTTGTTGTGCTCGGTTCAGAAGACATTGAGAGAGGATTTTGTATGTGACTGGAAGAAGAGAAATTCCTCTGTAATTATTAACATCAGTTTTGTCTCCCTTCTTATGAAGTGGGTGAATCAAGGCGGTTTTCCATTCATCAGGAATTTTTTCAGTTTGCCAAATGTTTTGCATGATTGAAGTAATTTCTTTAACGGTTTTTGGACCAGCTGCCTTTAAAAGTTCTGCAACAATTCCATCTTCACCAGATGCTTTGTTGTTTTTCAACCTATGAATTTCTTTAATGATTTCCTCTTCATTTGGTGCAAGTGAAACTGGATTGCATTGTTGGGGAATTTTTGGTGGAAATCTTTCTGTGGGCTCGGGGCAATTTAGAAGATTCTTAAAATATTTAGAAAGTTCTTTGCAATTTTCTTGGTTGTTAAGAGCCAACTGTCCATTTTCCTTCTTGAAGCAAAGATTCTGGGGTTGGTACCCCTTTATTTTGGTTTTAAAAGTTTTATAAAAATTTCTGGTATTGTATTTCTGAAAATCTTCTTCAATTTCTAAGAGTTGACTATTCTCATATTGTCTTTTTGTTTGTCTAATTAGTTTTGAAGTGTCTTTTCTAGTTGTCAGGAATGTATCATATGTGTCTTCTGTCTTGTTGCTATTCCATGCTTTAAATGTCTCTTGTCTGGCTTTGATTGCGTGATCACAGTTTTCATTCCACCAAGCATGTTTCTTGTGTTTTCGTAAAGGAATTTGATCTTGAGCTGTTTTGATAATCTTGTGTTTGAGTTGTTCCCAATTTTGTGCACTTGTTTTGTCAAATTCGTCTGCTAATAATGATGGTTGGATTTTACTGGTGTCAAATTTGGGGATTAATGGTGTCCTTTTGTTGAAATTTTGGGGTTTTAGCTTTAGTTTCACACGGGTTAAGTAATGGTCTGAGTCAATATTGGCGCCTTTACGAACTTGAACATTTAAAATTTCTTTGTGACATGGATACGAGATTGCAATATGGTCAATTTGGAATTCACCTATGTCCTTGTTAGGTGATCGCCATGTCTTTTGTTTTGAAGGTTTTTTCTTAAAATGACTTGACATAATTTTGAGATTGAAATTTCTGCAAAATTCTACCAGCCTCTTTCCATTTTGATTGGTCCATTTATGTGCAGGGAATTCACCGACCGTTTTTCTAAATTTTCTCTCTTTCCCTAACTGTGCATTAAAATCACCCATTAAAATCTTTACATAATTTTGAGGAATTTTGGAGACTGTATTCTCTAACACTTCCCATGACTTATTTACTTTTTCTGGATTTGTTTTATTCTCCTGGTTGATAGGCATGTGTGCGTTAATTAAACAGTACATTTTATTTGCACATTTCATGGAAATTGTCATTAGTCTGTTGTTTACTTAAATATATACTTAAAAACTATAATGAGTTGGATGGTTAGCGGCAGGTGAAAAACTTAGAAACTATTCGAGAAATGATACTGCTTGAAGAGTTTGACAGAGCACTGAAAGACCTAAGTCGAAATAAGGCTCCGCAAGTAAACAACATTCCATTAGAACAACTGACAGCCTTGGGAGAGCCAAGCCTAACAAAACTCTACCATCTTGTAAACAAGATGTATGAGACAGGTGAAATACGCTCAGACTTCAAGAAGAATATAATAATTCCATTCCCAAAGAAATCAGATGTTGACAGTTCTGAAAATTACCGAACTATCAGCTTATGACAGTGTTGACTGGAATACTCTCTTTCACATTCTGTAGATGTCAGGGGTAAAATACAGGGAGCGAAGGCTATTTACAATTTTTACAAAAACCACATGGCAGTTATAAGAGTCGAGGGATATGAAAGGGAAGCAGTGGTTGGGAACATCCCCGATGTTATTCAATCTGTATATTGAGCAAGCAGTAAAGGAAACAAAATAAAAATTTGGAGTAGGAATTAAAATCCCTGGAGAAGAAATAAAAACTTTGAGGTTTGCCGACGACATAGTCATTGTGTCAGAGACTGCAAAAGGACCTCGAAGAGCAGCTGAACGGAATGGACAGTGTCTTGAAAGGAGGATATAATATGAACATCAACAAAAGCAAAGCGAGGATAATGGAATGTAGTCAAATTAAATCGAGTATTGCTGCAGGCATTAGATTAGTAAATGAGACGCTTAAAGTAGTAAATGAGAGTTGATATTTGGGGAGCAAAATAACTGACGATGGTCGAAGTAGAGAGGATATAAAATGTAGACTGGCGATGGCAAGGAAAGCGTTTCTGAAGAAGAGAAATTTGTTAACATCCAGTATAGATTTATGTGTCAGGAAGTCATTTCTGATAGTATTTGCAAGGAGTGTAGTCATGTATGTAAGCGAAACGCGGACGATAAATACTTTAGACAAGAACAGAAGCTTTCGAAATTTGGTGCTACAGAAGAATGCTGAGGATTAGATCGGTAGATCACATAGTAATGAGGAGGTATTGAATAGAACTGGAGAGAAGTGGAACTTGTAGCACAACTTGACTAGAAGAAGGAATTGGTTGGTAGGGCATATTCTGAGATTCAGAAGGATGTAGGTTGCAGAAGGTACTGGGAGATGAAGAAGCTTGCACAAGATACAGTAGCATGGCGAGCTGCATCAAACCAGTCTCAGGACTGAAGACAAGAACAACAACATTTGGATTTGCAGCTCCTTGTGTTTACTGTGTATGCAGTTAAAATTGTTGGATGTAGGGTCCGCGCTGGCCGAAGTGGCCGAGCGGTTCTAGGCGCTACAGTCTGGAACCGCGCGACCGCTACGGTCGCAGGTTCGAATCCTGCCTCTGGCATGGATGTGTGTGATGTCCTTAGGTTAGTTAGCTTTAAGTAGTTCTAAGTTCTAGGGGACTGATGACCTCAGCAGCTAAGTCCCATAGTGCTCAGAGCCACTTGAACCATTTTTGTAGGGTCCGCCAGTTATGCAAAACACCGTTTTTTCGACTTCCGAAACATGTTTTAGCACCTCTGCGGCATCATCAGTGGGTTTATGAATTTATTTAGTCTTTACCCCCAATAACACACAATTAGAGTGTGTTTTGGTGAAGTGTAAAGTGCTTTTATGACCATATTTGTCAAAATATGTGTTATATTTACATGTGCTTCACATCTCATCAGGATTTCGAGATAAAAGAGCTTCCTACACAAATAGATGACAGGGTGCCTATGATAAATAATACTCAACTGGTCCTGAAAAACCATGAAAACCGAGTGTAAAGATTAAATAAAAGAGAAACCCACTGATGATGTCACAGAGGTGCTGGAACATGTTTGGGAACTCGTAAAACCGGTGTTTTGCATAACTGGCGCACAGTACATCCAACAATTTTAAAAACTATTCACTTTACAAGATGCACATTGTGGGTATACAGGGTGGTCCATTGATAGTGACCGGGGCAAATATCTCACGTAATAAGCATCAAACGAAAAAACTACAAAGAACGAAACTCGCCTAGCTTGAAGGGGCTATGGTTGGACCGCTAGATGGAGCTGCCGTAGGTCAAACGGATATCATCTGCGTTGTTTTAAATAGGAACCCCCATTTTTATTACATATTCGTGTAGTACGTAAAGAAATATGAATGTTTTAGTTGGACCACTTTTTTCGCTTTGTGATAGATGGTGCTGTAATAGTCACAAACGTGAAGTACGTGCTATCACGTAACATTCCGCCAGTGCGGACTGTATTTGCTTCGTGATACATTACCCGTGTTAAAATGGACCGTTTACCAATTGCGGAAAAGGTCGCTATCGTGGTGATGTATGGCTATTGTGATCAAAATGCCCAACGTGCGTGTGCTATGTATGCTGCTCGGTATTCTGGACGACATCACCCAAATGTCCGGACCGTTCGCCGGATAGTTAAGTTATTTAAGGAAACAGGAAGTGTTCAGCCACATGTGAAAATCAGCCACGACCTGCAGCAAATGATGATGCCTAAGTAGGTGTTTTAGCTGCTGTTGCGGCTAATCCGCACATCATTAGCAGACAAATTGCTCGAGAATCGGGAATCTCAAGAACGTCGGTGTTGAGAATGCTGCATCAACATCGATTGCACCCGTACCATATTTCTATGCACCAGGAATTGCATGGCGACGACTCTGAACGTCGTGTACAGTCTGCCACTGGGCACAAGAGAAATTACGGAACGATGACGGATTTTTTGTACGCGTTCTATTTAGCGACGACGCGTCATTCACCAACAGCGGTAACGTAAACCGGCATAATACGCACTATTGGCAACGGAAAATCCACAATGGCTGCGACAAGTGGAACATCAGCGACATTGGCGTGTTAATGTATGGTGCGGCATTATGGGAGGAAGGATAATTGGCCCCAATTTTATCGATGGCAATCTAAATGGTGCAATGTATGCTGATTTCCTACGTAATGTTTTACCGATGTTACTACAACATGTTTCACTGCATGACAGAATGACGATGTACTTACAACACGATGTATATTCGGCACATAGCTCGCTGCGGTTGAAGCGGTATTGAATAGCATATTTCATGACAGGTGGATTGGTCGTCGAAGCACCATACCATGGCCCGCATGTTCTCAGGATCTGACGTCCCGGATATCTTTCTGTGGGGATAGTTGAAGGATATTTGCTATCGTGATCCACCGACAACGCCTGACAACGTGCGTCAGCGCATTGTCAATGCAAGTGCGAACATTACGGAAGACGAACAACTCGCTGTTGAGGCACTGAGGTTGACGGACATCATCTTGAGCATTTATTGCATTAATGTGGTATTTACAGGTAATCACGCTGTAACAGCATGTGTTTTCAGAAATGATAAGTTCACAAGGTACGTGTATCACATTGGAACAATCGAAATAAAATGTTCAAACGTAGCTACGTTCTGTATTTTAATTTAAAAAACCTACCTGTTACCAACTGTTCGTCTAAAATCGTGAGCCATATGTTTGTGACTATTACAGCGCCATCTATGACAAAGCGAAAAGAGTGGTCCAACTAAAATATGCACATTTCTTTACGTACTACACGAATATGTAATAAAAAATGGGGGATCCTATTTAAAAAAAACGTACTTAATATCCGTTTGACCTATGGCAGTGTCATCTAGCGGGCCAACCACAGCGCCATCTGGTTTCCCCCTTCAAGCTAGACAAGTTTCGTTGTTTGTAGTTTTTTCGTTTGACGCTTATTTCGTGAGATATTTGGCCCGGTCACGATCAATGGACCACCCTGTATATATATATATATATATATATATATATATATATATATATATATATATATATATATATATATATATATATATATATATATATATCATACCCCACCCATCATTTTGCACGACAATGCAATGGCGTATACAACGTAAGCTGTCGCTGCTCTATTCGGTCTAAGGGACTGGGAAGTACTGTACCATCCACCATACTCACCAGATTTATGTCCTAGTGACTGATTTTTTTCCGAAGATAAAGGAACCACTTCGTGGCATTCGCTTCAGAACTGTTCCAGAGATTCTACAGGCAGTAGACCGTTCCATTCGCACCATCAACAGAACAGGCTCTGCTAATGGTATACTACACCTTCCACATCGCTGGCACCGGTTTCTACACAACGCTGGTGCCTACGTTGAAGGACAGTAATAGATACAAACATGTAACTCTTTTGTATTGGTTGCGAATAAATAGTTGCCACTATTTAAGTTCCAACCCTCATACCATAATGATTATCGGTCGTGCATAAGGTCGTGTCGAGTTCATTACCGTGGATCGCAGTTCTTCACCCAATAGATTGAAGCTATCTGAATCGTTTAAGGTAATTTAGGGTCTGCGAAATGAGTTTTCGCAAATCATAATGAAAGCGGTACATGTGGAGTCTGGATAGGTCTAGTGTGCCCATACACACATAAAAAGGTTCCTTAAACTCTACTGCACCCTTCGTCACCTCCACAGCAGCAGTTCTTATTGAATATTGTGACCCGCTTAAAATTTGGTCTGGCAATGCATTCCCTTACGCCATAACGCCCCTCCCATTCGGTTCTAATCAAAATTTTACGTAGTTCCCTCGGATTCTCCATTGTTTTACCGAAAATTGCATTATCCATTAATTTATAACAATCTTTCTCAAAGTCACATGTCGCGGAAGCTCTGTCTTGTGTTCAAATCAATATATTCCTTCAACCAGGGGGACTGCTTGAAGGAGGTAGCCTGGGTAATTCTAACCAGCTCCATATCCAAACTGAGACACTGCTGGAGATTACGATACTGAATAATGCATCTTCGCTTATCCCCCAGCGTTGTCATCAGTGCTTGCGGAACTAGTTGTTCTGGACACAGCGGCATTTTGGCGTGTGCACCATGCAAACTAATAGGGTATGGGAGTTCTACCTCTGCCATATGCCCTACGTCACAATCAATTGCTATACACTCCATAATTTCTCCACCTAATCACTTGCATTTGTCTTCGTGAACCCATCGAAACTCACCGATCGGCCGTGACTGCTGCATGGCGTGCCCGTACAAGTTATTTACGTCCAGGTACATTATGTAACTCGAATCAAGGGATGCGTTGACCATGTCACTCAACCACAGGTTACTTGCCTTCGCGTGCCTATGGACATATTGACAAGGTCCCCCACGGATCCTTCGCTCAAATAAAAGAAGCATGTCAGCCTCGGTTAATAATTCAAAGCTGCACTTCATTTTCTTGATTATCGCGTCCCAAGACAACTCAGGTGCCGTTTAATAAAAGGTGGAATCCAGAGAATATGTGGTCATGCATAGACTCTAGAAATTCTCTGTGTCCATGTAAAGCTGAGCGCACTCTCCTAAAGTGGAGTTGCTGAATTTTTGCCAGATATACGTGGCATGCTCATACTCTGCATGCGTTATGTCACCGCCCGCAAGGTTGCTGGAAAGTGTAGTTATGTCGGGTAGTGTGGTTTCGCTGCGTGCCATCTCTACAAGGACTACAGTGGGTCTGCACCTCTGGTGGTCCACCAATACCATACTCTCTACCAGGACTACAGTGGGCCTGTCCACAATTTCTACCAGGACTGCAGTGGGTCTGCTCTGTGATGACCGACCTATGTGGGTTTGCTCTGTTGTGGCCCATTACCAGTCAGCATGTCAAGAGTCAGCACTGTCTTTCCGTTGGAAGGACAAAACTACTTGTTCAAGACTGCATGGAAATCCACTACTTCCGTGTGCATTTTCTTTTACTGCTCAGACTTTGGAAAAAAAAACACTGAAACTTTACTGTGATGAACAATCTTGACTGTCTTTGTGGACTGTGAGAAAATTTTAGCTTTTGACCAACATTGTATCAATAAGTGTGTGCATTTGATTTCTTTATTATTGTATTTATGAAAAATTTTATCAAATCATTATTGGCCACTGGCCAAAACAATTTGTAAATTTTTTTGTGGGGAGCATGGGGGCTATGTAAGTAGGCTGTTTAGATTTTTATATTGGTAATGCCACGTAGCGCTCTGTATGAAAATCACTGGCTGTGCTGTGTGCAGTCTGTGGCTAGTTTGCATTGTTGTCTGCCATTGTAGTGTTGGGCAGCGGCAGCTGGATGTGAACAGCGCGTAGCGTTGCGCAGTTAGAGGTGAGCCGCCAGCAGTGGTGGATGTGAGGCGAGAGATGGCGGAGTTTTGAAATTACATATATTGTGACTTGTGATGATATTAAGGTAAATACATTGTTTGTTCTCTATTAAAATCTTTCATTTGCTAACTATCCCTATCAGTAGTTAGTGCCTTCCGTAGTTTGAATCTTTTATTTAGCTGGCAGTAGTGGCGCTCCCTGTATTGCAGTAGTTCCAGTAACAAAGATTTTTGTGAGGTAAGTGATTTGTGAAAGGTATAGGTTAATGTTAGTCAGGGCCATTCTTTTTTAGGGATTTTTGAAAGTCAGATTGCGTTGCGCTAAAAATATTGTGTGTCACTTTAGTGAATGTTTGAGTACGTTCAGTTTTGCACAGCTGTTTGAAAAGCAAATAGTGTAAGAGGTTTATCAGCACAGTCGTGTATAATTGTTCTAAGGGGACGTTTTATGCCATACTATCCACATACTCGTATGGGAAAACCCCCTTCCTAGTCACAAGCTGAAACGTTTCCTCGTCGGGAAATGCAGCTCGAGTGATACGCATATCCTCCCGAGGTAGAGTTTCAATGAGTTTCTGAAGTTGCGCCTGCATAAAACGTAACGTAACGTATCAGGGAAGTGGAGCATAATTCCTGGTGTCATTCGTTTGGAGAGTGAAATGTATTTCTTGTAGCTGTCAGGTAGAACACTGACCTGATTTTTCTCCCAACCAAACCCAGCCAAGTGCTCAACTAGAAACTGAGCGTCATACTTTCTTAAATTATGTGCCTTGGTAGCTAGTACTTGACATTGCACGTATTGTGAGCTGCACTACGTAACTTCCCCGTAAGCTGACAGTAGTCCCTAGGAGGAGTTCCCGCTTTTCTAATGGAAACTCACGAATATGACATCAACCGCATTATTGTACAAATCTTCAGTCTCCTTTGATTTGGTCTTAGGAACATTGTTGCTGTAAAGCTTATCAACCCCCCACGATAGTTTTTTGAGCTCAGTGAGCAGCCAAACCACAGGATTATCCCCAAAATACGATTTGTAGCGGATAAGACTGGAACCATAGGACAGTCAAATTTGGTACACTGCCACATACGGCACATGTTTTTCCATAACACTGGTATGTGAGGCTGTAGGGTCACCTTCACAGTGGGTCACAAGAGCGAGAAGGCATTCAAAGTTGCCGTACGCTACAAACAGGCATCGCTCCTGGCAGTGAGCATTTTTAAAATTTATGAATTTGCTTTCCTCAATAAGACTAATGACACATACCAGGCCCTGGAAGAGCAATCTATTAGACTAGGAAGGTGGTTTTCCCATATGAGTATGTGGATAGTATGGCTCAAAAATGGTTCAAATGGCTCTGAGCACTATGGGACTTAACATCTGAGGTCATCAGTCCCCTAGAACTTAGAACTACTTAAACCTAACTAACCTAAGGACATCACACACATCCATGCCAGAGGCAGGATTCGAACCTGCGGCCGTAGTTATCGCGCGGCTCCGGACAGAAGTGCCTAGAACCGCTCGGCCACCAGCGGCCGGCGATAGAATGGCAAAACTCAACGAAACCAGGCTACCTGACATAACTGCATTCTCCAGCAACCTCAGAGGCGATGCCTTAATGGATCTAGATTACGAGCATGCTGTGAATATCTGGTGGGAATTCAACATCTCAAAATTAGGAGAGTATGCATGGCTTTACATGGACACAGACGTGTTATTCCTTAGTGTTGTTTTCGAAAAATTCCAGAATCTATGCATGACCACATATTCTCTGGATCCTACCTTTTATTACACAGCACCTGGGTTGTCTTGGGACGCAATGATCAAGAAAACGACGTGCAGCATCGAATTATTGACCAATGCAGACATGATTGTTTTCTTTGAGCGAGGGATCCGTAGGAGACTTTGCCAATGTGCCCATAGCCACACGAAGGCAAATAACCCGCGGTTGAATGACATGTTCAACGCATCCCTTGATTCAAGTTACATAATGTACCCGGAAGTAAATAACTCATACGGACACGCCATGAAGTAGTCACTGCCGATTGGTGAGTTTCGATGGGTGCCCGAGACGAATGAAATGGATTAGGTGGAAAAATCATGGGGAGACTGACGTAGGGAACGTGGCGGAGGCAGAACTCCCATACCCTATTAGTTCGCATGGTGCACACGCCAAGTTGCCGCTGTGTCCAGAGAAACTAGTTCCGCAAGCAGGCTCCACTCCAAAACTAGTGAAAAAGCTGGGGGATAAGTGGAGATACATTGTTCACTATCGTAATCCCCACCATTGTCTCAGTTTGAGTGTGGATCTGGTTAGAATCACCCGGACTATATCCTTCAAGCAGTCCCCCTGGTTGAAGGAAAATATTGATTTGAGCACGAGACAGAGCTTCTGCGACATGTGACTTTGAGAAAGATTTTTACAAATTAATGGATAATTCAGTTTTCAGTAAAACAATGGAGAATATGAGGGAACTACGTGAAATTTTGATTAGAACCGAATTGGGTGGGCGTTGTGGCGTAAGTAACTCTATTTTCACACATTTTCATCATCATCATCTTCTTCTTCTTCTTCTTCTTGATTCGATGGAGAGCAGGACACCCGTAGAATTCCAGGCCTTGAATGGCAGCAAAATTGAAGTTTTGACATATCCATAAGATATTCTCTTTCCCCTTCACGTAGATGATGGTCGAATAATCAAAGCGACATCACCATATTTTTATAGGGTATGTCAGGATCATCCCAGTGAAATAATTCGTCGAAATGTGTTAATCACTTTGCACTCTTCCTTGTCTTAGCGCACTTCACATTCTTAAAATACCTTAGTTTTGCAGTGCTTGCTGAAAATGTCTCTATTATTTCGACATCTTCCGTTATGCCATATATTTAAATATTATGTCTACACTCATCATTATATGGTTCAAATGGTTCTGAGCACTATGGGACTTAACTGCTGAGGTCATCAGTCCCCTAGAACTTAGAACTACTTAAACCTAACTAATCTAAGGACATCACACACATCCATGTCCGAGGCAGGATTCGAACCTGCGACGTAGCGGTCGCGCGGTTCCAGACTGTGGCGCCTAGAACTGCTCGGCCACTCTGGCCGGCTCATCATCATTATAGAAACCATGAAGTAAAGAAATAGGTTATTAAAAAGTAATAGCATCAGAACAGACGTTATTACTATTGATCTTTACAGCAATACACCCGATACAATACATCGTAATTGATGGCGGTACATCTATGTGGTCCCGCGCATTCGAGTCATAGTGTTCAAATTGGGGCTCATACTTGGAAATACGCCAGGTGACAAAAAAAGATATATACCTCGCAGTAATGGTACAAGCTGTGTAGGGAGCATGTAATAATAAAAAGCGTACACGTGGTGAGGACTCGTTACAAGTTTCATATAAAAGCTCACACATGCTGTAAACAGTGACATTTTGTTTCCCCGAGAAGCCATAGCCTTCAAGGTTAATTGTCGTAACATATTGAGGTAGTAAGAGCTCTAGAATATATTTTTATAATGTGTGGCTACAGCTATGTCTTTGAATAAGCAGAATTGTTCAGTCACTATCCCCCTTTAATAGTGATAACTAAAGCATGACCATACTTTGCACAGTACACTCACTACCACTCCTCAGATTCACTATTATTCGCAGACAGCCTGCACACACTGAATGACGATGGATTCATAGTGATTATTCAGTTACATACAGCGGGTGCGCTGAAAGGGACAAACAGAATTCTATTGTGCGCTTGCAAAAAAGCATTCTTTGCATTCAAGCCTATAGGAGGTACTTCCCTTTGAAAATCAGCTTCCGCGTACACATGTTATTGGATCTAAACAGGTCTGTATCATTAAGTCGCCGTTTCTCGCACATGTAACAAAGTCGCTCTAACAGGCTCTTTTGTTTTTTCGTAACAAACTGCCAGCTGCAACAACAGATCCGTGAAGCGGTCATCCTCTTCCTGCTCCAAAGTGTTAAACGGGCACAGTGCTTAGCAACAGGAACTTAAAAATGTGCTTAGACTACAGCAGTTTTACGGTTTCTCCACCCATCTGCTCGGCCCATAAAAATTACCTCCGAATGCACATACTCTAGTATATATTGCATTCACAATGTTTTCTTAGTAATGGGAAATTTGTGTGATGTGGGTGGTGGTTGCTATTCATGAAACGTGCTGACACAAACCCCGACTTGGCGGTCTAAATATATTAAAGACACCACTGTATGTTGGCTTGGTTTACAAGTATCGAAAATAAGACAAGGTGTCGTGGAAGCGGTGAAATCGATAAACGGAAAAGACGCTATGGGCTTTTTTAAATTGTAATTACATCCTTTATCCATCGACAAGTATGTGATGGCAGCAGGCTCTTTTGCAGTGTGAAGACGACACCCAGCTGGGGCGAGTGTGAAGGTCTCATAAATTTTTATTACGTATCTATAATTGACAGAAATGTTATGCTGCTGCTTGAACGTAAAGATACTGTGGCTCATGTTCCAAAATAACACCTGACATTTGTAGGACGTAATCAGATACTTGCAAAAAAAAAAATAAAATAAAAAAAAATTATGCCTAGTCATAAGGGAAGGGCAAATTTGACGCGTTGAATTGTGATTTCAACGCATTGACGACTATATTCCAACGTAAGGGGTGATAGATTCATTTCGTAAACAGTTGCACAGTATAGTAATGCAACGGCTCAACCGAAGCTGCTATAGTGTGCAAACAGGACGGGCGATACAGCTGTAACAAAACGACTCTCACCGGCAAGCCAAAGCATATTCTCATGTTTTCCTAGTTGCACTATCGACTACGACGTAGATTCCAACACAACAACCCCTACTGGCGATGTCTTTGACCCTTTCGTCCTTGGGAAGCGTTGTTAATTATCACGCCTGTGCTTTATAACACTTGTTTGAGAGAGTTTTAGCACAATGCAGTACCCTCTGGAAGCGCTGACTGGAAAACTTAAACGTCAAATAATTTCCTGCAAGTGAAGAAAATGATTTTGTGTCCTAGCGTGAAGGAGGTAGAGATTCAGCATATCTATAGCCGCAAGGGGAATAAAAGATTTTCTTCTTGTATTTTTGTTTTAACGTTGAAATTTACGTACACTGTAGATATTGAGATTCGTTCCAGGACCAGGGGTGACATTGCTCGATGTCAGACTGCAGCAACAATCCTGTTTAATTGTAGTTACACTGATAAATATGTGCCTGGTTCCCAATATTCGTGTGAGCGTGTGAGTCTGGAGATGGCTGTAGAAAGCACAGCAGCAAGGAAGAAGGTCGGGACCGGAAACAGCAAACGCCTCTGTTTCGAGCTGGGGCTTGCCCATCCTTTGTACACCAGTTTAGAGAGGCCGAGAAAACTTCCAGCTAATGACGATTTGGTTCGCAGCCCCCCCCCCCCTCCCTGGGCAGGTGAATAGTGAACTAATAGCCAGTTAGCGTTGAGTTGCGTTCGGGACCGCTTGTGTCCCGTGTATAATCTGCGGAAATTTGAGAAGATTCAATATGACGAGTGTTTGGGCTGGGAGTAGCGTTCGAACCCCTAACACCCAGATCCTCCTGGGTTGGGGGCTCGCACACAGCTGACAGCTGACTGGCCCCTCTGTGGCTCACACGCACGTCTGCAGCTGCAGTCATGTTCCGCGTTTACGGCGGCTGTTTCCTCCGTCGGCGCTGCACTTCGGCGCGGTGCGTGCTTGTAATGTATTTAACTATATTTTGCCGACTTTTGAGGTGTTTAACTGTCAGTACAATATGGCGATCTGCACCATACAGTT